>NC_089827.1:31780602-32153727 GCF_035046505.1 Tiliqua scincoides | reverse complement strand
GCAAGACGAATGCCTCGCGCAACGAAAAATTTGCAAGACGAAAGCGTTTTGTGATTTTTTTGGTGACTCGCAAGATGAATTTCTCTATGGCCATGCTTCGCAAGACGAATTTATTTGCATTTTTTTTTGTTTTAAATCGCGCTTCGCAAGATGAAATTTTTGCAATACGAAATGACTCGCGAAACGAATTAATTTCATCTTGCGAGGCATCACTGTATTTGGGGAAGGAATGTGAAATGAGCTGTAATGAATTGTTGGGAATGTATTGACATGTTTTTCTGCCACTCCTGAATTGCTGCTTTACTCCAATAGGAGACCAGGCCCCGGATGTCTGAATTCTCTGTAAGATCCACAATAATTTCTCGCTATGCCTTCACCACCATGTCCTGCACTTTGGTGAACAGTGGCTCAGAGGCCAGGGAAGGTGTATTTGAGATGCAGATACCTGCCACGGCCTTCATCTCTAACTTTACCATGTAGGTGAGAGGTTATGCTACATTTGAGAAAAGGTGCATATGGCAGAAATTCTGATTTCTTACATGTCCACTGTCTTGCATATCATTCCTCTAGAACCTAAAGCTTGTTGCTTTGGGTACTGCTTCTTTAAGAGCAAGGCCAGAAGGCCTCAGGATCCGAGAGGCCATGTGAGAGCATTTGGGTACTAATAGCACTTTTGCAGCCAAAGCCCCTGTGTGAATGGTTGGGCCTTTATGTTCTTCTCAAGGACCTGAAGAGTCCTTGAACCAGACTAGAAACTGGACAAAGCCTGCAAATAAGTTGTATTTTTGTTTGTTTGTTTTTGCAGTGAGTTATATTAATAAATGTATTAAAAGAAGTTGTGATATTCTGTATCTGTTGTTCTCCCATTGCCCATAGTTACAACAGTGTCAAGGGACAACCAAATTCCATAGGAAAAACATGCAACTTCCACTTTCTGGAGTAGCAGAGTTCCAGAGGCTCCAGCAGGGCCTATGAGAGGAATTTTATCAGGGGGTACAAAGTTTCTTCTGGGCCTCTTCCCAAAGGGGGAGGGGGCAATGGGAGCAGGCAGACTGGGGGGGGGAATAGGGTAGGGGGAGGGTGCTGACAGCCACAATAGTCTTTGGAGCCCAGGTCTACTAGGCTTCTTAATGTAGAGCCCAGGTCTACCTAACCATGCAGCATTGGCAGCTAGATAAAGTAATATTGAAAACCAAGCACACTCCTAAGTCTCTAAAATATTTGAAATATAGAAAATCCATTGCAGAAAAACAGCATCATCGTATTTAGGCTCACACTAGAATGGACCAAAATAAACTTCTGCAGCAGCTATAGCCCCACAGCTGGGTCCCTGAGCTTCTATACACTCCTTCATGGTTATGGGATCCACAAGCCAGAGAGCTACTGTGGCAGACCTGTTTTCTCCCAGATTTGACACTGTGTTAAGGAAGGTCATGGATGCATTCCTGGGTCTGGTGTGCATGGCTTGCAGCAGCAGCAAACACTGCATGCACATGGTTGTGCCCCAGCATCATGCGTAGGCAGCGAGTTCAGGTGAGATAGGAAAATGTCAGATCCCAGGGACATTCTGGGCCCCCTCCTTTGGCTCCTGGGCCCCCTTTCTGACCCTGGGCCCAGGTACAAATGACCCCCTTTACCCCCCTCTCCTAAGCCCTGGGCTCCAGGCTAATCACTTCTTTCTGGGGAATAGAGACACCCAGCCCAATCTCTTGGGACAACAGTCTGAGATACAGAGACAATTGTCCCCCTTTCCTCTCTAACTGCAGTTTCTTTCACTTCACTCCATATAAGTGAATGGAGAAGTGAAATGGAGGAATGAAGCTGCAGCTGGGAAAATCTTTGAGGAATGTGTTATACTCACGTACAGTGTCCCCTTACATTATAGCTCAGCCCCCAGATGACCAGACTTCTGCCTCTTTCTTGCTTTCTTTTCCCTTGGTTTGAGCCTGAGCATGTCATTGTCTCGCAGCTCCTCTTGCAAGGTCCTGTTGAAAAGCTGCCTGAACTTGCTGGAGACTGCACAGAAAAGGCTTCCTACTTGAGATAGCTTTGTCATGGTTGTGTTTCAAGTGACCACCCACAGAGAACCAGGCTACAATGACTTCTAATCAAACCTTGGTTTGGCATTGTAGATGCAGCCAAATAACCACAATTTTCCTTCCATTCCTTGTGCAACAACCACATAGTCCAGTGATTTTCAATCTTTTTCATCTCATGGCATACTGACAAGGTACTAAAATTGTCAAGGCACACCACCATTTTTTTGACAACTGACAAGGCACACCGTGCTGCTGGCGGGGGGCTCATATCCCCCAATGGCCCTACTAATAAATGACCCTCCCCCAAACTCCTGCAGCACCCCTGGAGACCATTTGTTGCACACCAGTGTGCCATGACACAGTGGATGAATATGGCTGACATAGTCACATATGCAGATGTATGTTGCAAACAGACAGTGAAACTTAATAATAGGAATAACAAATTAGCTACTGTTTGCTCAATTAATACAGTTATATCCCATCTCATCAAAATATTTTTCAGTGTGGCTTACGGCTCATAAAAACAATGAATATACATACAACAATAAATGTCAGCAAATAGTTTGTTGTACACTGCAGTTGCGCAGGTTGCAACAATTTGGATCAAGTTAGGTCAATGCTGTTTGTAAAAATAGCATGCCTGCTTTTGTAGTTAACTCTCCTCAACATGCAGAAATATGTGCTACAATAAATGGGAAGATTTTGCATGTTCCTATTTGGAACAGTAAAAACAGCATCAGCATATGAGATGCTCTGTGTTAAACTGCTTCTGATGGGGACTCCATAGTTGCCCCTGTGGATGGGAAAACAACTTGGGAGCTTATTTTGAGCACAAAAATGGCCCCTGGGGAAAGCGCATTTCAGTTTTGTTTTGTTTATAAGTCAGGAAACTTATTGCAGATTTTCCATAACATGCATACAGTTTGGTCTTCCTACTTGTTTACTGTGGCAATAATCCACAGAGTTGTCCACTTGGTTTTGTTCCTTCATTGCTCATTTTCTTGGTGTCCATTTTTCACGACTCCAGGGTCATTGGTGATAGGATTTACAATGGCGAAGTTACCGGGAAAGAGCAAAAGCACAGTGACAGAGAAAGAAACAACAGATATTCAAGGCCTCGAGATGATGGGTGGGTATTGGGCCATCCTGAAGAATCTTTCTAGACAACCAAATGATCCTCCTTTGTGGTTTCTCTGGTGCTTTTCAAGGCACTATCTTCTGTAACGCCACCCTTAGACTGAGCAATATATATGAACTCGTGTGCACATATCACTACCCCTCTATTTTTATTTTTCACATTTTTATACCACCCTTTCTCCAAGGAGCTCAGGGTGGTGTACATAGTTCCTCCCCTCCTTTTGTCTTCACAACAACCCTGTGATGTAGGTGAGCCTGAGAGAGAGTGACTGGTCCAAGGCCACTCAGGAAGCTTCATGGCTGAACCTGGATCTTCCAGGTCTAACTCTCAAACCACTCCACCATCCTAGCTCTACTTTTTGCATCCATGCTGTGGTCTAGATGCACTCTGTTGTGGCACAGTCAAGTTGCTTTGAGACAGAAACTTGGGGGCTGTTGACAAACTCCTTGGAGTGACTATGGTCAGGAAAGGCAGAGCATTAATCTGTGAAGTAAAGAAATGACCCTCCTACAGCCTCTTCTTGAGTCCCTTTTTGAAGGGGCTTTTGGGGCCTGTGCTACCATGGCAACCAGATGAGTCCCAGCTGACTTGAATCAGGTTGGGAAGCAGGTTGGGCAAATGTATCCTGAAAAGATGGGCCTACAGAAATCCTCTTCTTGACCTTCTTTTGAATTCTCCCAACAGGGAAAACAGTGTCAAGATGTTCAAAGCCTCTGGAATGATCCCCCGGAAAGGGGAGGCCATCTTCTTGCTGCACTATGAAGAGCTCTTGCAGAGGCGGCTGGGGAAGTATCAGTACACTGTCAGCATCAGGCCCCAGCAGCTAGTGGGGAGGTTACGTGTGGAGGTGAGCATCCTTGAAAACTCAGGGATTACCTTCCTGGAAGTGCCACCACTCCAAAGCAGCAAGAGCAGAGGCACGGGGAATGGCGAAGGTGAGTAGAAACCCATGAGACTGCAAACATGATGGTGCTGTGGGGAATCCCAGGGGGCATATCAATTACTAAATGCTATTTAGAATATGTGTATGCAACTTTTTGACAAAGTTCACAGTGGGTTATATAACGAAAGAAAAGAAAAAAATGGTTCCTTGTACAATCAGGGCTCACAATCTTTAAAAAAAAGGCACAAAGGAGACATTTGCAAACAGCCACTGGAAAAGGTGTTATGTGAGGTTGAATAGGGACAGTTTCTGTCCCCCTGCTAAGAATGAGAGCAGGAGTAACCAGCTAGTCTCTTTCCTTCAGGACACACCCTCCCACTGTTCCACTGAAAGCCAATGGATCTTTTTACCAATTTAAACAGTGTGTGGGAGACATAGTCAGGATCAGAACCACAGCAGAGGAAAAGTTCCAAATAAATACATAAAGCAACCCTCCTCCCCTCCTGGGTTTTTGCGCTATTTTATTGAAATACTCTAGTCTAAAAGAAAAAGTCAGTGTATGTGTTGTCACATTCAGTTTTATCCTTAATCTTGCAGGGCTATTGTGAGGAAGAGCAGTGTGAAAATGTAATGATGTAAATGAGATAGTGTTTCAGCATCTGAGAGCCATTCACCCAGATCTTCTCATGGAAGCATTCTCTATTTTAAGGACATCGTTTTTCCATCCAGTCATGCCAAAGCACATAGGACGTCCTGTTGCACTACAGTGATGGAAAGTCCCTCATGTGCCAAAAGCAGTAGCCAACCGGCGATGTTCAGGCATTCCAGTGCTGTTTGCCTGTTGGCAGCTCTCCGATATAGGATGAGATGCTGTCATTTTGCCTGTAAAAACACTGTCTGTTAGCAATGCCTTCTGGTTAAATGACCCAAAGTGGAGCTAAAGAGTGAGATATGCTTCACATTTCAAGATCCTAGCAATTGTGAAAGCCACAAACAACCTGTTGCAACACATTTAGCATTAAATCAGCCATGGATCTGTCCCAAGATCCTGTCCCTGTAGCTGTGTTAGAGCCAAAGCAGAGACTACATAGCAGGCACGTGTCACGATTAAAACCTCCAGATTGTTCTTTTAATGAAAATCAGTTACAGAAGATTATGGTCTTGAGTAGGAGGGTGTAAGGGCCAGTGGCATAGCTAATGATCGTGCAGACCAAGCTCAAAATGATGTCCCAGAAGTGACATCACAACTGGATGTGACATCATACCCAGGCTTTTAAAAAGTGAAAATTGGGGGAAACCCCACCTCCTCCCCCCCCAGCAGTTTGCCATCCACTTGTTTTGCCACCTCCCCACAGTCAGTGGCATAGCTAAGGCATCTGTCTGCTACCAGGGGTCAAATAATATTTTGTAGTGTCATGGGGAGCCATGACAAAATCAAATTTAATTAAGTAAATAAATAAAATGTGTGCCCCTTATTGGTTAGAGACACTGTGCTGGGGTGAAGAGGGATGGTTATTCTACCCCGCTATATAAGAGGAGCACCATTTGAAAAAGTGCCTCTTTACCCAATTAGCGGGGTAATTGTATTATGATGCATGGAGATAACAGCTGACTCATACTAACATCTTATTGGTTCCATGTTGTATAATAATAACATCTCATTGGCTCTCAGAACAATAAGTCTCATAGGTCTGTTTTGAATTATGGATATCTGCTTTTTGTTCCATAAGGCAGTTGTGTTTTCATTTTCTGGTTAATTGGCCATAACTTTAGATAGAATACAGATGTCCCAATGCAGTTTGTTTCATTGCGTTCTGCATTACATTACCTTTCCAATGATATGTAACATGATGGTATTATTTGTACATGCCAAAATTTTCAGTTTTGACCACTGGTTTCATGCTCAGCTTGTGGCCCCCTAAAGCTTGTTGCCTGGTGCAGCTGCTACCTCCTGCACCCCCTTAGCTATACCACTGGTAAGGACAGCTTACCCTTTCCCCTCCAGCCATTTTTTCTTCACTCAGCCCCCCATTGCTCCTAGCCTCCACTTGGCCATAATTAGAAACAGACTGATGAACTACCTGGTCCTTTGGTCTGATCTAGCAGGGCTGTTTTTATGCTCTTATGCTAAGTGCATGTGCACCTGCACATGTGTGTGCGCGCACACACATTTTTATATTAATGGGGAATGCATGTGTAAGACCTAGGTTTAGGTTAAACCAAGGATTTTTATTCTAGGAAAGGAAAGTTTTCATCAAGTCTTCTTAGAACTCACCCCACCCAGAGGCTGGTATGAGAAGGGTCTTGGGGAAGGCTTCTGGAAAGGGGCCATCTTTGGGTAGTGATGGGTCTGGAACCTCCTCTGCTGGAAGCTGGGGGAGAGTTGTCCAATGAACCAACATATTCCTTAAGAACATAAGAACATAAGAACAGCCCCACTGGATCAGGCCATAGGCCCATCTAGTCCAGCTTCCTGTATCTCACAGCGGCCCACCAAATGCCCCAGGGAGCACACCAGATAACAAGAGACCTCATCCTGGTGCCCTCCCCTGCATCTGGCATTCTGACTTAACCCATTCCTAAAATCAGGAGGTTGCGCATACACATCATGGCTTGTACCCCATAATGGATTTTTCCTCCAGAAACTCATCCAATCCCCTTTTAAAGGCGTCTAGGCTAGACGCCAGCACCACATCCTGTGGCAAGGAATTCCACAGACCGACCACGCGCTGAGTAAAGAAATATTTTCTTTTGTCTGTCCTAACCCGCCCAACACTCAATTTTAGTGGATGTCCCCTGGTTCTGGTATTATGTGAGAGTGTAAAGAGCATCTCCCTATCCACTCTGTCCATCCCCTGCATAATTTTGTATGTCTCAATCATGTCCCCCCTCAAGCGTCTCTTTTCTAGGCTGAAGAGGCCCAAACGCCGTAGCCTTTCCTCATAAGGAAGGTGCCCCAGCCCCGTAATCATCTTAGTCGCTCTCTTTTGCACCTTTTCCATTTCCACTATGTCTTTTTTGAGATGCGGCGACCAGAACTGGACACAATACTCCAGGTGTGGCCTTACCATCGATTTGTACAACGGCATTATAATACTAACCGTTTTGTTCTCAATACCCTTCCTAATGATCCCAAGCATAGAATTGGCCTTCTTCACTGCCGCCGCACATTGGGTCGACACTTTCATCGACCTGTCCACCACCACCCCAAGATCTCTCTCCTGATCTGTCACAGACAGTTCAGAACCCATCAGCCTATATCTAAAGTTTTGATTTTTTGCCCCAATGTGCATGACTTTACACTTACTGACATTGAAGCGCATCTGCCATTTTGCTGCCCATTCTGCCAGTCTGGAGAGATCCTTCTGGAGCTCCTCACAATCACTTCTGGTCTTCACCACTCAGAAAAGTTTGGTGGTGTCTGCAAACTCAGCCACCTCACTGCTCAACCCTGTCTCCAGGTCATTTATGAATAGGTTGAAAAGCACCGGTCCCAGGACAGATCCTTGGGGCACACCGCTTTTCACCTCTCTCCATTGTGAAAATTGCCCATTGACACCCACTCTCTGCTTCCTGGCCTCCAACCAGTTCTCAATCCACGAGAGGACCTGTCCTCTAATTCCCTGACTGTGGAGTTTTTTCAGTAGCCTTTGGTGAGGGACCGTGTCAAACGCCTTCTGAAAGTCCAGATATATAATGTCCACGGGTTCTCCCGCATCCACATGCCTGTTGACCTTTTCAAAGAATTCTATAAGGTTGGTGAGGCAAGACTTACCCTTACAGAAGCCATGCTGACTCTCCCTCAGCAAGGCCTGTTCGTCTATGTGTTTTGAGATCCTATCTTTGATGAGGCATTCCACCATCTTACCCGGTATAGATGTTAGGCTGACCGGCCTATAGTTTCCCGGGTCCCCCCTCTTTCCCTTTTTAAAAATAGGCGTGACATTTGCTATCCTCCAATCTTCTGGCACCGTGGCCGTTTTGAGGGACAAGTTGCATACCTTAGTCAAGAGATCTGCAACTTCATTCTTCAATTCCTTAATAACCCTTGGGTGTATGCCATCAGGGCCCGGTGACTTATTGATCTTTAATTTATCAATGAGGTCTGAAACATCTTCTCTTTTAACCTCTATCTGACTTAACTCCTCGGTCAGGAGGGGCCGTTCGGGCAGCGGTATCTGCCCGAGGTCTTCTGCCGTGAAGACAGATGCAAAGAACTCATTTAATTTCTCTGCCATCTCTAAGTCTCCTTTTATCTCCCCTTTCCCTCCCTCACCATCCAGAGGACCAACCGCTTCTCTGGCGGGTTTCCTGCTTCTAACATATTTGAAGAAGCTTTTATTATTCCCCTTAATGTTGCTGGCCATGCGTTCCTCATAGTCTCGCTTGGCCTCCCCTATCACCTTCTTACATTTCTTTTGCCACAGTTTATGTTCCTTTTTATTCTCTTCATTAGGGCAAGACTTCCATTTACGGAAGGAAGCTTCCTTGCCCTTCACAGCCTCTCTAACTTGGCTGGTTAGCCATGCGGGCACTCTCCTGGATTTAGTGGAACCCTTCTTTCTTTGCGGTATACACCTCTGCTGGGCCTCTATTACTGTTGTTTTAAGCAGCCTCCATGCACTCTGGAGAGACTGGACTCTTTTTACCCTCCCTTTCAACCTCCTTCTAACCAGCCTCCTCATTTGAGGGAAGTCCGCCCGTCGGAAGTCAAGGGTTTTTGTTAGAGATTTGCCTTGTATTCTTCCCCCAACGTGCACATCAAAACGGATCGCAGCATGATCACTGTTCCCCAATGGCTCAGTAACATTTACATCTCTAACCAGGTCCTGCGTACCGCACAAAATTAAATCCAGAGTCACCTGTCCTCTAGTGGGCTCCGTGACTAGCTGATCTAAGCCACAGTCATTTAGCACGTCAAGAAATCCGGTTTCCTTATCGTGACCAGAACACAAATTGACCCAGTCAATATGAGGATAATTGAAGTCCCCCATGATTACAACCCTGTCCTTCCTTGTCACCTCCCTGATCTGTTTCCTCATTTCAAGGTCCCCATCAGATTTCTGGTCTGGAGGACGATAGCACACCCCCAGTATTACATCGCTGCACAAGCCTGGTAATTTAACCCACAGAGATTCTACGGTGGAGTCGGACCCACCTTCAATCTCTACTTTGCTGGATTCTATCCCTTCCTTAACATAAAGAGCCACCCCACCTCCAACACGCCCCTGCCTGTCCCTCCTGTAGAGTTTATGGCCCGGGATTGCGGTATCCCACTGATTCTCCGCATTCCACCAGGTTTCCGTTATGCCCACTATGTCAATATTTTCCCTTGTCACCAGACATTCCAGTTCTCCAACCTTTGCTCGTAGACTTCGGGCATTTGCATAAAAGCATTTATATACGGAATGCCCCAGGATGGGCTGCTTATTCGCTCCTTTGTCCCCGCATCCTCTCATTGTGCCAAACCGTCTATCACATCCCATCACCCTACCTTTCCCAATTTCTTCTCCTACCCTGCCTTTGTCTTGTTGTTCTCTAACCTCCCCATCCTCATCCCATAGGGATGAGGAGTCCCGAACCGGATGCCCCTCGGCTCCTGTCGGCCTTCCCCCAGGGATCAGTTTAAAAGCTGCTCTGCCACCTTTTTAATGTTATGCGCCAGCAGTCTGGTTCCATTCTGGTTCAAATGGAGCCCGTCCCTCTTGTACAGGCCCCGCTTGTCCCAAAACGTTCCCCAGTGCCTAACGAATCTAAACCCCTCCTCCCTACACCACCGTCTCATCCACGCATTGAGACCCCTGATCTCCGCCTGCCTAGCTGGCCCTGCGCGTGGAACAGGTAGCACTTCAGAGAACGCTACCTTTGAGGTCCTGGCTTTCAGCTTCCTGCCTAAAAGCCTAAATTTGGCCTCCAGGACCTCCCAGCTACACTTGCCCACGTCGTTGGTGCCGACATGCACCACAGCCGCTACCTCTCCCCCAGCACTGTCTACTAGCCTGTCTAGACGAGAAGTGATGTCCGCAACCTTCGCACCAGGCAGGCAAGTCACCATGCGGTCCTCACATCCGTCGCAAACCCCCCTCTCTATGTTTCTAATAATCGAATCCCCCACTACAAGAAGCCCCCGACCCCCCTCCCGCCGAGGAGTATCCCGAGTGCGCTCGGATACGGGCCCATCCCCTGGAGAAGGGATCCCCCCTAGGGGATTGTTTCCCTCCTCTCCAGGATGACGTCCTCCAGTCCCGAGACTTCCCACCCAGGCAGCCGAGGAGCTGCAGGCCTGAGGTTGGGACGAAGCCTGATCGTCCCCAGAAGTCTCCCCACGGTCCTCCTCTGGCTGCCTGCGCTTCTCCAGGTCGGCCACCAAGGCTTCAAGGGAGCGGACGCGTTCCCTGAGAGCCTGGAGCTCCTTGCACCGAGGACACACCCATGACTTATGCCCCAGAGGCATATAATCATACATGTGGCACTCGATGCAGAACACTGGATAGCCCCCACTCTGCTGCTGGCTGTCTGACTGCATAGCTTTTTTGTTGTTGTTGTTGTTGTTTTATTTAGGGGTCCTTTTAAAAACCGTACACTGGATAGCAGCCCTCTTCTCAAGGGAAGAGGAAGGGCAGTGTAAGGGGCCCTGGCCTCCTCGCCCTGCTGCTGAACTCGCCCAGATGCTAAACTCTCGTGCCTTACCTGGCACTTAGTTCCCAGAGGCACTGGGTTCCCAGAGGCCACACGCGTCTGCAGAGAGCCTCACGCGATGGCCTGCCTAGCTTTATACTCCTGGCTGGCTCCTCCCCCCTCCTTCCTTCCTGATGGAAAGGGGGCTGGCCTTCCCAGGTGCGTTTACAAAAGCTCAGGAAGGCAAATGGCTGCTGATGGGCGTGACCTACTCTGCAGGCTCCTGAATGGACTGCTTGGGGCTCTTAATGGGTTGGGAATTGGCCCTTCCTAGGTCCTTTCCCTCCTAGTTCTACTCTCTTAGGCTGGACTGTTTTTGTAACCTCAAGCTAGTTTTTATTTGGGTTTGTTTAATTATTTATTGCTCTCTAGATCCTGTGTCCCAATTTACTGACCTGTTTAGGTTATGTTCTAACTTAGATTAGGTTTAACCTGGGTTAAGTATAGGTTTAATTTAAGCAAGTAGAAAACCTGCTTTTCACTTTATCCTCCTCCCTTTCTTCGATTAAGTGCTACCTTAGGTGCAGCTAACTTTCAATTTTGATTTAAATGCCTGACCCTTTTGCCTGCAGGCCTGATGCTGTCCTGGCATCAGCCCTGTTTAAGCCAGTACAAGTATAGTCTGGCTCACACACACCCTCATTGTCCATCCAGCACTATGCACATGTCCACATATATGTTGGGTCCCAGTGGACTCCCCACTTCATATCTTGTTCAAGGTGTAGTCTTCTCCATTAGGCTCTTGAAACTGACCCTCATATCCTGTATTCTACTGTATTTACTTCCTCTTCCTGGTTTTCCCTCCTAACCACCCAGCCTTTTCATATCCACTAGGGGCATCCCCAACAGGTGTATATCATCATCTCATTCTTGTCTGTGCTATATTGTCCCCCATGCATCCATATGTTGAAGGGAGACAATTGAAAAAGAGGTTGGTGATGAATGAGGAAGTGTGCAAATGTATAAAGCAATTGCCAGCTAAAAAGGGAGGGCTCCCTTTGTACTGTATTCACAAGCCAGTTTGCTTACGTGCAAACCAACTGTTTGTGTTCCCCAAGCAGGAAATTTGCAGGCAAGCAAATTTTGGAAAATCTTTTTCTGAGCCAGGCAGGTGTGGAGGATATTTCTTTGGCTGTCACCAACAAAGTAGTGGACAGGAAACTGAAGTCAGGAAGTCTTGCCCTTTTTGATGGTCTCATGTTCAGACCATTTTCCAGATGACATCAGAGCTCAACATTCTCTTTGTCTTCCTCAGCACAATAGTCTTTTCTTTTTTCACTTAATCCATGACTGTTGTCCTTCCATTTAGAGTCACATTTTGTCAAGGCCATACTAAACTTGTTTCTGCTTGGTTAAAGAGACCTGTTGTGTGTAGCTCCGTGGCTGTTGTGCACTTTCTGATGGAAAGTAAGGAAGCAAGATGTTTCTGTCTTGATAGGTGTCACGTGAGAGTCTCTCAGGAAGCCGATCTAAGAGGTTCTTATGTTCTTATGAAGACTGATCTAAATAATTAATGGTGTCTCTCCCCACCAGATGATGTCTCCCCTCCACCTTCAACTATGATTGGTCAGACAAAAACTTTAGCCAAAGTGACCTTCAGCCCCAGTGTGGTCCAGCAAGCCCAGATTGCACGGAATGGTATTCTAGGAGATTTTATTGTCAGATACGACGTCAACAGGGAGTTGAGTGTTGGGGATGTACAGGTATGGTGTGGATTGCCTGATGTTCATCTTGTCATTAGCTCTGCAGTATGTGAAATGAATTCTTGAAGACAAATGCAGCGCCAGTTATCCACCAGTTACCACTAATAGACCTGACAATGGGGAAGGAGCAGAGAACTGTAAGGTTGAAATAATTCCTCTTGATATGGACATATGGAATTGTGTAGAGGCTCTTAGGTACTATATCAGAGTGGCCAAAGTGGCATAGGGCCCATTTGTCACCACTAGTTGTCCCTATGCAACTCCAGAAAGAGACAGTACATGGGGTTTACTCTTGCCTTCTCAAAAGGTTGCCTCCCTCTGTGTGTGACCATGAGATCAACATGAGCAGAGAGTCAATGGGCACAGCAAATTCAAGCAAACCAGAAGCCACTGTGCAGTTGATGCACTGTGCACTAAAATCATCTCAAGTTGCTATTTAAAATACATCTCAGAGCTGGTTAGTTCCTGTGGTATAGTCTGAAGGCACCTGATATAGTACCCTTGCTGAAACTAAGCAAGCAGGATAGGACCAAGCAGTGCCTGGTTGAGAGTCCACATGGAAACCCTTTGTATGTGGCTTTGCATTCCAACATGGAAGAAAGGAAGGCTGTAAGTGTAATGAATAGTAGTTCCTTCCTGTGGCCAAGCTTAATGGTGAAACACAGATTGCCCATTTAGTATCACTCAGACTCCATCTGAGTTCCTTGCAATGTGATAGAAACTGGATTAACCTTTTATTTTTCTCAGGTTCTGAATGGATATTTTGTCCACTATTTTGCTCCCAAAGATCTCCCTCCACTACCAAAGAATGTAGTGTTTGTGCTCGACCGCAGTGCCTCTATGAGGGGGACCAAGCTGAGCCAGGTAAGAGATTTGGCTTCAGCTACTCCATGATGTACAAATGCCAGATGGAGGGTTTGGGAGTTGGAGAAATTATTTTGTTGTAACCAGGAATTAAGGAATCCAAGCAGGAAAGGATAGGGATCATTCATGAAAAATTGTTTGTTTGGGGCAATTGGTGGGGACTGGGAGTTTACTTCATTTCCTTAGGCCACAGAAATCCATGTTTTTAAATTGAAAACCACCCCCCCCTTAAGCAAAAGAGGTGGGCATTTTATTTATTATTTATTTAAAAGATTTATATTCCACCTTTCAGTGCTGAAGCAAATGCCCAAGGCAGCTTACAAGTCCCACAGCAAAATGTACAATTTTACATACAGCAACATCACAGGGCCAGTTTGAACAGTCCTGTCTGAGCTGGCTTGACTATTGCACAATTTGTGCCCCCCTGCCCCCTCCTGGTGTGCCTCCCCAGTTCTTTTAATTGTATGGCAGAGGGACAGATGAACCTGTCCTCTGCAGGCAAGCTAAATACTAATTTAAATATAGAAAGTGTGCCAGGAGGAGACCAGGCTGTGTCTGTGCAACACAGTGTGCAATGAGAGAGCTAGTTTGGACATATTGTCTGAACCAGCCCATAGGCTTTGTTGTGTGAATTTTAAAAAGTACTGACAAATAGGTATTTATTCAGTATGAGTGGAAGTTTAGGTGGAGCAGAACTTTCCCCAACCACACTCTTTCCCCCACCCCACAACTGCTTTACTCTTGTCATTTTTTGTTTTTGCACAAGGTCCTAAAATTGAAAATAACCACCTCTGGGAGAAAAATTGCTGGTAGGAGCTATTAGAGGGGCCTGTAGAGGTTCAGCTCCCCACTGTAGCGCATACTGTGTGAGAAACTGTCTCCAGCATGCTCTATAGGACTTCAGCACTGTTTGCATAAGGCTGTGCTGTGGTACTTCATGGAAAGCTCAAGCTGCTGAAACTGGTCTGAACAACTTGGAGCTACAGCGCACGGCTGTGAAGAGGGATTAAGACTCTGTCCTGCAAAAAGCTGGTGTGAATGGGCCAGCTCTGTCAGCAATGGATTAATCTTTCCAAGGGTTTTACTTTCCTAATGGTGAGACTAGGATTAAGAGGCATTAACATTTTTTGTTCACAGGGTGCAATCTTGGGCTGACCCTTGAAGACCTGTGCCACAATGCAGGTGTCAAGGTTTGCTTACTTGAGCACCACTGATTTTGGTAGGATTTAAATGGACATAACTGTGTACTGAATTGCAACCAGAGTGTTAAAAGGTGAAGACAGTTGGAACAAGAGGATGCTGTGGAAACTCCCATACATGGCTCAGCCCAGATGCCACTTGTTTCCCCAGAGTCAAGCTCAGGGGACACAAGCTGTGCTGGGTGAAGAGAGGTGTCTTTCTGCCTGTCCTGAGGCTACTGTCCATTTTATCAAATAAGCCCAAGTTCTGATGAGAGGGGAGAAAATGTCTCTGCTCATGTTCTGCATGACACTTTGTAAATCAAGCCACCAAGATAAAGACACCAGCGCTCCCTTTATTGAAAGGAAACTGAGCCCCACAGCGCTGCCCTGAATGCCTACCTGCTCACTCAGTGGTATTGTTTACTAAGGAATCTATTTTAACCCCCCGTACGGACGCCTCACAAAGGCCTCCCATAGCCCCACTGAGGTCTCAGGCACTGCGAAGCAGAGCTGCAAACTTTCTGTATCTGCTGTCACAGCCTCAAACCCCCTTCTGAGCTCCGCCAAGGACAGACAGGCCAAGCACAGAGCAAGGGCAACCCAGGCAGGAATGCCACAGTTGCTGGAGGCTGTTAGAGGGGGGAAATAGTATTGTCCATTGCCTCACAAGCCTGCAGCTGAATGCAAGTTGCGCATGCATGTGCGGCGATAACAGCAGACGACTGTTGCACCCCCTGTCCAATGTGCCTGGCAGAACTGCAGCAGCCCAAGGTATGTGGGCATAGTTGCCGCAGTGTTGCCCCCCAGCAACTGTAGCCCAGTGCATTTGCTACCCACTGCACCCCCTTAGCTACGCCTTTGGGCTTCTGTTTCTTTCCTGACATAGTACATTTGAAAAGTAGAACAAAATACAGTACTGATTATCGGGAATCATGGAGGAGCTGTGCTTGCTTGCATTTCATATGTTTTACTGGAGGAAAAAGAAGGATAACTTGATTGATGAAGTGGGGAAGGAATGTGATACAGTATGGGCTGAGAAATGCAGAAATCAAGGTTTAAAATGTAGGGGGAGGCAGAAATATCTAGAGAAGTATTGTACTTTAGATTATTTGCTGGTATTCAAGTAGAGAACTTGATATCTGATGTTATGCTTTTAAATCTGTTTAATTATTTTTGTGAATTGTTTTTATAACAAAGGATAAAACAAGAATGTTGTTTTCATTCTTAAGGGCGGGGTATACTTTTGCAAAGAAATATTTGAGTTTTAAACATTTAAGCATTGATTCCTCTCACAAAGGTAGCAGCCAACCAAGGCCTCACCACCGATTCTGACTTCAGAACTAAAAAGGGTGACAGGGATTTGTGAGGTTGGCTACTTTGGAAGTGCAGTGTGAGGTCAAGAACAAGACTCCATCCCTTAGCGAAGGGTGGTGTTTTGGTGACCACACATTTTTTGGTTGGCCACCAAATCTTACAAAGTTTGTTAGTCCTTGGGCAGGAAGAATGAAAGAATAAGGCTTGTGGGTGAGAGGCCATGCAGTTTTGATTTGACTCTACCCACAGAAGAGTTAGATGATAGTTACCCAGCATGCAAAGCGAAGTGCTCATTCAACTGTGTGTGGGAATTATGCATTCATAGCAATGGAAAGGTTGCCCAGTATGAGGAAATTGTTGGAATGCTGCTACTTAGTAGGAAGTTTTTTGTGTGTGGCAATGCCAGTACAGTCTGAACAGCTGAGCACTGTGTCCCTTTGAACTGACTCGACTGCCATTTCATCCTCGCTTTCACCCTTGGCTTACACTGCACAACAAAAGCAGGATTATGTGGCAAAATGTCACTGCTGCCACTGCTCTAGTCTGAGAAGGTCCGTTGTCCCCCCGTCCCCATCCCCCTGATGCCATCACATCAGCCTCTGGGAATGCCCACATGAATAGTATTGGAAGGCGGAAAGTATTCCCTCATTCAGAATTCTCAAAACTGCTATTGTATTCTTTGCTTCTTATGCCGTTCATAGCAGAGCGGTCCGAGCCAGGCCAACCCATTATGAGCACTTTTGGGCAAATGCCAGCATTCCAGTACCCACTAAGGCCCATTACTGACACCTGTCCTAGGCCCCCTTGTTCCCAATTATCTCAGTGGCCGGTAGCTTTTCTATTTGGAAACGTTTTGTTGGAAGGAAAAACAGTCTTCAGTGTCCGCTCTCATACCAACCCATAAAAAATAGTTTTTGTTTTTATTTTTATTTATTTTTAATTAACACACACAATCATACAAGCATGTAACATACATTTAGGAGTGCTAAATACCATATACCATTACTCATTAATCATACTATATCTCCTAATCTACTATTCATCTACTTCTGCCTCTTATTAGTTTATCAATTTATTTATATAATATATACTAAATTTTCCCTAATGCACTGTACTATATTTTCTAAATTTTCACTTTCTGTCAGACATAAACTTACTTCAATTACACATTAAAATTAAACAAAATAATCTAATTACCAAAATATAACATATAAAACGATTCTTCCATCTACTTCTAACTCTTCTACTCAGTTATATATTTCTTATATCAAATAAAATAGATTTTTCCTAATTCCCTATAATTTATTTTCTAAATATTCACTTTTTATCATTTAACATAATAACCACATATAAAACGATTCATCCACACGCTAACACTTCCAGCTATTTTTTCTAATTCATTCTAATTCATATATATCAATTTCATATGTATTTGTTTTTTAAGTAAATTTAAACCAATTATTAACTAAATAAAATCCTCCAATTTTTTTTAACCCTCAGGTTAACCCTCAGTTTCTTTTTCTTTCTTTCCATTTTTCCTCCTGTAATATCTTTAATAATTTATCTCCATAACAGAATCCAATAAGCCCACATTTTCTTGTATAAGGTATGTTCATTCTTCCAATTAACTGGGATATGTTTTTTTCTTCTTGTTCCAACAGATTTTGTATTTTGTGCACCCATGTTACTCTGTCCATCTTCTCTATTTCAATCTCCATCAGTGTCCCCTCTAGATGATGTTGATTTTCCACTCTTCTAATTTCTGTATCCACTCTTCTACATAAGAACATAAGAACAGCCCCACTGGATCAGGCCACAGGCCCATCTAGTCCAGCTTCCTGTATCTCACAGCGGCCCACCAAATGCCCCAGGGAGCACACCAGATAACAAGAGACCTCATCCTGGTGCCCTCCCCTGCATCTGGCATTCTGACATAACCCATTTCTAAAATCAGGAGGTTCCGCATACACATCATGGCTTGTACCCCATAATGGATTTTTCCTCCAGAAACTTGTCCAATCCCTTTTTAAAGGCGTCTAGGCTAGACGCCAGCACCACATCCTGTGGCAAGGAGTTCCACAGACCGACCACACGCTGAGTAAAGAAATATTTTCTTCTGTCTGTCCTAACCTGCCCAACACTCAATTTTAGTGGATGTCCCCTGGTTCTGGTATTATGTGAGAGTGTAAAGAGCATCTCCCTATCCACTCTGTCCATTCCCTGCATAATTTTGTATGTCTCAATCATGTCCCCCCTCAAGCGTCTCTTTTCTAGGCTGAAGAGGCCCAAACGCCGTAGCCTTTCCTCATAAGGAAGGTGCCCCAGCCCCGTAATCATCTTAGTCGCTCTCTTTTGCACCTTTTCCATTTCCACTATGTCTTTTTTGAGATGCGGCGACCAGAACTGGACATAATACTCCACGTGTGGCCTTACCATAGATTTGTACAACGGCATTATAATACTAGCCGTTTTGTTTTCAATACCCTTCCTAATGATCCCAAGCATAGAATTGGCCTTCTTCACTGCCGCCGCACATTGGGTCGACACTTTCATCGACCTGTCCACCACCACCCCAAGATCTCTCTCCTGATCTGTCACAGACAGCTCAGAACCCATCAGCCTATATCTAAAGTTTTGATTTTTTGCCCCAATGTGCATGACTTTACACTTACTGACATTGAAGCGCATCTGCCATTTTGCTGCCCATTCTGCCAGTCTGGAGAGATCCTTCTGGAGCTCCTCACAATCACTTCTGGTCTTCACCACTCAGAAAAGTTTGGTGTCGTCTGCAAACTTAGCCACCTCACTGCTCAACCCTGTCTCCAGGTCATTTATGAAGAGGTTGAAAAGCACCGGTCCCAGGACAGATCCTTGGGGCACACCGCTTTTCACCTCTCTCCATTGTGAAAATTGCCCATTGACACCCACTCTCTGCTTCCTGGCCTCCAACCAGTTCTCAATCCACGAGAGGACCTGTCCTCTAATTCCCTGACTGTGGAGTTTTTTCAGTAGCCTTTGGTGAGGGACCGTGTCGAACGCCTTCTGAAAGTCCAGATATATAATGTCCACGGGTTCTCCTGCATCCACATGCCTGTTGACCTTTTCAAAGAATTCTATAAGGTTCGTGAGGCAAGACTTACCCTTACAGAAGCCATGCTGACTCTCCCTCAGCAAGGCCTGTTCGTCTATGTGTTTTGAGATCCTATCTTTGATGAGGCATTCCACCATCTTACCCGGTATGGATGTTAGGCTGACCGGCCTATAGTTTCCCGGGTCCCCCCTCTTTCCCTTTTTAAAAATCTGATGATGATTTCATCCCTCACCATCATCTTTTCCACTTTCTCCTTCTGTGTATCTTCTACTTGTTTCTTCACATCTTCCAACTGCTCCTTGCACACATCTATCTGTTGAGAGAGAGTCTTTAAACTGACTTGAATCTGCAAGGACCAACTCAACTGCTGTCTTATCAATGTGAGCAATTTTTCCAAATTTTTAAGGATCATTTGAGTCAAAATATCTGGAACAGCCTCCATCTTGCAATTTCTCTCTAATCCACAAGATGTCCACAGCGTATTATTCTCCTTACTTCCACCACATGTTTTTTCAGTCAAGCATTCTTCGAATTTTTCTTACAGATAACAGTGTGGTTAATGGAGAAAAACAAAACGAAAGAAACAGTCTCAAGAAGACAAAACTCTTTCAAGTCTAATGAAAATTACGTCCACAAGCAACTCTGGATTTTAGTCCACACACCAAATTATATTTATAGTTATTATTCCACTACAAAGATAAAGAGCACTTTCAACATCCTTAAAAAGTTTCTCATTAACGCCTTCAGTGTATCTAGGGCTTTTAGCCAAATCAGTCAATCAAAGCCGGGGACAATATTAACACATACTTATCTTAAATTTCCAACTTAAACTTTACACTTCATGCTTTTTCTTCCATATGGTATCTTCGCAAGGAGCCAGCAGCTTGATTGCAGACACTGCACCTCCCCCAGTACTATCCCTGACGATTAGGTTTCCGAGAAGAAAGCCCCCCCCCCCCCGGTCGGGCTTTCAAAATCTCAGATACCTGCACCGTGGAAAAATCTTATCTCTCCTGATAAAGATATTCAGATCCTCTTCAGACCTGCAGTTTTTGGTGGAAAACAGACTGTCTCTCAGGAGCCCCTGGAGACATGTCTGTTCATCCACTGTTGGCTCCTCCTCCTCAAAATAGTTTTTAAAGGGAGGGGGAAAGAGTCACTGTTGTGCTGCGGCTGCTGCCTCACAAGCCTTGGGAGGGGTCCACCCATGTAGGAGGGGGCTCACTGGAAAGAACTGTGCCAAGGGCCCCTTCAAACCTGGAGCTGGTCCTAAATTCAGGCCTGCCTAAGAGCCCAATCTTATCCAACTTTCCAGCACTGATAAAGCCTCAATGCAGCCCCAAGGTAAGGGGGCTTTCCTTTCCTTGAGGTAACCTTTCCTTACCATGAGGAGGCGTCCACCATAGGATGGAGTGCATGTCCTGTTGGCATGGCTGCATCAGCACTGGAAAGTTGGATAGGATTGGGCCCTTTGAAGGGTAAAGCTGTATTTGTGCACTTCTCATGTGCTTGAGGAACAAGGAAAGGATGATTCGGCAGACTATTTGATTCTTGAAATGAACCTATAGGCTGGTTCATACATTACCTCAGTGGCGTGGCAGTTGCTCCTCTGTGATTTCTTCCCCTGTCAGTCACGTAACAGGGCCACAATAGGGTTCCTTCCAATGAACATTCCCCTTCAAATTCCTTGATTGATTTATTCTTATCCCACCTTCCCCTATTAAAAGCAGGCACAAGGTTGGTACCAATGAATTACGCATATATGCAATGCAAACTTTTCCAGGTTTATTCAGTGATAAGTCCTACTGATCTACATTTTATGTTTGTTATATTGCCTTTGTTTATTTAAATTGACTATATGCCACCTTGGGTACCTCCTGGGAAAGGTAGAATAAAAATACTTTAAATAAAACAAATGCAAACTTCCAGGAGCAAATGAACACTAAACTGTTGCTGGTTAAGCAGGAGTTGTTTGTCCAGCAGTCAACTGTCAGGCAAATCACACTAAAATATATGTTTCTGTTCACATGCAAGGACACTTCCTGCCTTCCTGGAGTGCACATAATGCAGCAGCCCAGCCACTGCTCAGAATGAGAAAGTGATGCATTTCTCAATCCTTCCCCCCACAATTCAGAACCTGGTCTGGAACTTTATTGAGACTTCCTGGTGGTAGCATTGGGTTGGAAGTTGGAGGAAGTGGTAACTTCCTGTTCCAAATTGCAAGTGGCAAGCAATGGCCCTTGCCTGTCTAGTGCATACATGTTAGAAAGGCCTCTGTTGAGCTCTGTGGCACTTCTGCACGAGTGCAGAGAATTCATGCCCTTAAGTTCAGTTATTGCTAGATCTGGAAGAAATAACCAGATGAAGAAAGGTGTTTGCAGGGAGGTGAAAGTCAATGAAAAACAGAGATAGTTGATATCCAGGGCAGCCCAGCCATGAAGTGGGCTGATGCGACTTGCATCTGTGGTGGATTGTGTGGGAAAGGGGATAGAGGATTGCAGTGCCCTTCACCACCAGTATGCCCCTGTCTCCCGCCATCCTGCTGAGGATGTGCGCTGCATCGGTTTGCTTCCTCACTATGTTCTGTTGCACAGTTTATGCAAATCAGGACATTCAGGTTTATGTATTAGGACTCCATTACAAAAGAGCTCCTTCATTTGCACGGTCCCTTTTAATAAAACTAGAAGGCCCTCACTTCCTGGTTTGTTAAAACCATGTGACAGGGCACAGTAAGCGCCCCCCTTTTTTTCTTTAGTATGCTCAGGCAGAAGTGGGAGCGGCTGACCTGGGGTGGCATGGCACCAGGTAGCATCCTCAGTTGCACCATCCCTGTTGGCATCCCAAAGGGCAGTGATGGCGAACCTTTTAGAGACTGAGTGCCCAAACTTCAACCCAAAACCCACTTATGTATTGCCAAGTGCCAACACGGCAATTTAACCTGAATACTGAGGTTTTAGTTTAGAAAAAAACAACTCATACATTAACATCTTTTGTCTTTAAAGAAAAACACAATAAGAGAGCTTTCAATGATACAACTTTTTATTGAAAGGTCAAGTTTGCATTTGGTCTGCTTTTGAAACATTAATATGATTTTTGCTGTTGTATGCATGCTGATAATTTGTCTAACCTTGGCTCACACTTTGTAAGTTTGAGAGCAACATATGCAGCACCACTCAGGTCTTCTGTTAGTCTGTTTCTGGTGTCAGATTTGATATCATTCAAAGCTGAAAACAGTTGCTCACAAGCATAAGATGATCCAAACAAAGCAATCACAAGTGCTTTCATTGACTTCAAATTATTTGGCAGAGAATTCCACACTTTAAGGATTTCATTTTCAGAACTAACTGTGCTGTCCTTTGTCATCCCTTCTATCTTCTCAAGTGTTTCACGCAGGTAAAGAGGGTACACAGTTGCTCTCCCCTACTTTAAAAGATGACTGGATTGCCCAGGATCCAATTAGACAAGGTTAAACATAAGGAAGTTACCAAAGTTACACTGAATAAGAAGGGCACTTCCACTCACTAGGGAGAAATGAACCTTAGCAAGTGTAGTGTAGTGTAGTGGCTAAGAGACGTCAACTATCTGCAACAGGAGGATAATAGTGGCTATCTGCAACAGTAGGATAATAATACTGACCTACCTGAGAGTCACTGCAGGTAACAAGACAATGCCAGGGCAGCATTTTTGAAGTGCTGCATAAATACTTATTAATACTTATTACCACCCCCTGTATAAACACAACAGCAAAGAAGTAGGGCAGCAAGCAGAACTGAACAGGGAATGTGCAGAGTGATCCTGTGACACTTTACTCAGAATTCAGTTTACATTGAAAAAAGGCTTACTTCTGAGAAAGCTTGCACCAGATTCACGCCCAAGTGAAAGAGAGGTGGGGGTGGAATGAGGACAACTACAGACTTGGGGCCCAATCCTATCCAATTTTCCAGTGCTGCTGCTGCTGTGCCAATGAAGTGTGCACTGCTTCCTGTGGTGAGGGGGGCAGTCACAGAAGCCTCCTTAATGTATGGGAACATTTGGTCCATCACCTTGGGATGCACTGGTGC
Source organism: Tiliqua scincoides (assembly GCF_035046505.1). Taxonomy (NCBI): domain Eukaryota; kingdom Metazoa; phylum Chordata; class Lepidosauria; order Squamata; family Scincidae; genus Tiliqua; species Tiliqua scincoides. The sequence continues at coordinate 32,130,775 of NC_089827.1, read as the reverse complement.
TGGAAGGTTGGGTAGGATTGGGCTCTCAGGGCCTGTCTACTCAGAAATAAGCCCCATTATAGTCAGTGGGGCTTACTCCCAGGCAAGTGTGGACAGGACTGCAGCCTCAGCTCTCAAGCCTAAGCCTGTCTACTCAGAAGTATGCCCCATTATAGTCAATGGGGCTTACTCCCAGGCAAGTGTGGACAGGACTGCAGCCTGAAGCTTCCACCTGATGCCCAATTTGCAGGGAGGAAGACCCCAGGCAGCTAGTGAATGTGTCCAGGACAGAGAGACCAAGAGCGACTGAGGAGCAGTGACCCAGCTTTGATGGCCATGACATGCTCCCAGATTTAAGCACTGGACCTCTGCCCGGATGGCTAACTGCTGCTCCTGCTGCTGCTGCTAGTTCATGGCGGGGGGGGGGGCAGGCACTCCCGCGACCACCCCGCCCGCAGACCCACTCAGGCCACTCAGACCAAGGCAGCCCCCAACAGCCAACCGCTCAGCCCGGCAGCCAGCACACGCCAAGCCCTGGCACTGTCAGTTCATCCCTGCTCTGGCTGAGGAAGCCCGGGGGGCACAGGAGGGGGCCGGGCGCAGAGGCCACCCCCATGGAGAGCCGCTGCCGCCCGCCCCTCGCAGTCAACACCCCGCTGGGCCTCCAGAGCCACTGCGTGCCCGGCACCCTCGCAAAAATCCGGCCCTGTGGCTTTCTGGGGCTTCAAACTCAGAGTTGAAACTCTGTGACTCCTGAGTAGACATGCATAGAAGTGGGCTCTCAGGCTGCAATCCAAGCCACAATGACTCTAATGGTACTTCCTTCTGAGTAGACATGCATGGGCTTGGGCTCTGAGGCTGCAATCCCAGCCATGCTTTCCTGGGAGCTAGCCCCATTGACTCTAATGGGACTGACTCCTTTGTAGACATGCATAGGGTTGGGCTCTTAAACTAAGAGCACCCCCCCCTTTTGACTAGGGCTGCAATCCTACCCTCACTTTCCTACTACAGTGAACTTACTTCTGAGTAGACATGCAATCCTACTGCGTAGACAGTAGGATTGGGCTCTGAGGCTGCAATCCCAGCCATGCTTTCCTTGGAGCAAGCCCCAATGACTTTAATGAGACCTACTTCATGCAGGGCTGGCGCTCCCATTGGGCTGCTGGGGGTGACTCCTCCCTGGGGGCCTGGCTCTTCCCCCTGCTGTCAGTTCTTTTTCCAAGCTTGGCCTTGCCCCTCCCTCCTTTGGCGCCTTCCAGGGGCGGCGAGCAGAGGCTTGAGCCTGGCAGCTGGGGCGATGGCTTCGAGTGCCCACCAAAAACATTCTGCGTGCTGTCTGTGGCACGCGTGCCATAGGTTAGCCATCACTGCCATAGGGTGACATGCTCTAAGCTTTGTTTAAACTGATAGGAAGAATCACTTCAGTCCCCAGCTAAGACTGAAGTATTGAGACTGAAGATACTGAATGGCACAAACCCACTGGTCAAGTTCATGGCTGACGAAAGAATTTAAGCAAGTCTAGTCTCTCAGACCTGTCCAACAAGCTTGGTCTTCACTGTATTGCACTAGGGCTGGAAAGAAAAAGAAAAAAAGCATTGTCCTTGATAGTCTTTGGATCCAACCCCAAGGCCACCAGCTGGGGAAATGATTCCAGAGTCCATTGCAGTGAGTAATGTGCATGATGTACGATGACATCATTGGCTTCCATGCTGGATCACAAGGGAAGCTGGATAGAGATTGCTGTTGCTGACCTTCCCCATTTGTGTCAGGAACCAAAAAATGTCAATATTCTAAGACTAAGAGGGAAGCCTCCTCCCAAGATGGCCTCCAGCCCAGCTGTATTCTAACTTGCTCCGCTTTTATTTTCTTTTATCACTTTAATATATTATTCAATAAGTTTTAAACTGTATCACCGTTGTTTTAAGATTGTTGTTTTTAATAGATTTTATTTTTTAATTTTTTACGAGCTAGTGCTGTTAGCTAATTAGCTTGTTAACATTTTTCTGGCGAAGTTTCAAGAACATCTGAGTCTCCCTGCTTTTGATATTTTCGTTTCTTCTCTCCTTGAAACTGTGAGTTAACTTGTTGATTTATGAGTATGCAGCAATAGACTTTTAAAACTGATAAGATGAGACGCAAACGACAGCTCTCCCCTGAGATATCAGTCTCGGAAATACAACATGACTCCCAAAAACTATCCAAGCAGTCTAAGCTGGAAAAATATTTTGAACCTGTTGAGAGTCTTCAACCTATCTCCCCTCAGAATTGCGTCTGTTTTGATCCACCGGTGGCTATTGACTTTGAAAGTTTTTCACCTCTTACTAAAGGTTTAATTAAGGACTTAATTGACGATCAGAACACTAAGGCTCCCCTGGTTAAAGGGAAAGAGCAACTCTCTTGTTCAACGGATCTGTTGTTGCACCACATACTTAATATAGCAAAAGACATCAAGCACAACCTTAGCACTTTGGAAAACATTCTTTCCCTCTTAAAGGAACGTTTTTTGGAACCCTCGGCTCATATTACTCATCAGCAGGAAGCAAATTACCAATCTCAAGCGACAGAGTCTCAGCTTTTGGAGAAATTCCCTTCTTCAAAACTAATGTTAAAATCCTCGAGCATAGCTCTCTCAATTATCCATCAACCTGGAGTAATTGTCGACTGGTCTCAACCGTGGATGATTAAGAAACACTTGGCATCAATCCTGAAGATGAATAGCTCAAATATTGATTTATGTAACTACGTGAGATTGCCTTCTGTGTTTCGGCAACAGCGCGTTCTTCTCTATTTCAATACTTGTAGAATTCCAAATCGAATCTTTCTTCAGTCTCAACGTTTTAGAGCGTTGGGAATTTTTCCTCAGAGACATTTCCAAAATATGATCATCCGAAAACTTTTTTCAACTCACCTACAAAATGTATCCTCTCCCTTGGAAAAGTCTATGCATTCAAATGGAAATTCTACATCTACAATAAAAGATTCAGTAACTGTACAAGTTAGCCCAGCTCTACCTAATCATGTTCTTCCCCAAAAAAACCCTCCGCTACTACCTTCCCCTCCTGGTCGTCGAGGACAATCTTCACTACTCACATCCAAGACAGACCGGCCTCAGCAAAAATCTCGCAGTCTTCGAAGGACTAAGAACTCCTTAACACTGCGACCAAAGAACCTGTGCCCCTCCCTGTCGATTCCCTTCGTTGGATCTACTGAGTCCTCGAACTGTTCTTCTCTCCCTTCCCTTCCACTATTGCAAACTCCTAAGTCCTATGACCAGTCGAGACTCACTCACTCGACAGCTGTTTCTCTCTGTTCCAATGACCCCCTTTCTCTCTGTCCCTCCTCTTCTCCTATATCAACCCAATTACTCCTTTCTCCTACTAACTCAACAGAAGTGGACCAGCAATCCTTACCCACTGTTACTGGTCCAACTAAGTCTATTAATCAACATCTATTTCCTGTTTGTGTTGTTTCTAAGTCCCTTCCCTCTGAACCCTTTGTATTGGTAGACGCTACATCCCAATTCCCTCCTCCTTTAAATTTCGATTTTACCTTTGTAAAGGATCATTCTGATGGTTCTCTCTCCACATCCTCTAAGCACTGACTAGAACCAACTTCCCTAACCCCTTCCTCTTCCACTCTTTTCACTTTGATCTCATGGAACATTTCCGGTTGGTCATCTAAAAGCTCAGATAAGGACTTCCAAGCTTTTATTAAAAAGTTTAATTTTATTTTATTTCAGGAGACATGGTCGTTGGTCCCACTGTCCCTACATGGGTATACTTCTTTTGTGACCCCAGCATTTAGGAAGAATGCCCTAGGGAGACCTTGTGTGGGACTTTGTTGTTTTGTTAAATCTGGCCTTTCTTGTTTAGTTTCTCAGTTAGATTCGAATTCTCCTTATTTTCAAACTATATTAATTCAGTTTAAAGATATTCAAATTCTTCTTTTTAATGTATATATACCTCCAGCTAAACTTGCCCCATCCGACATTTGGTTAGATCTTGATAACACTATATCCCGTGCTTCTAACTTATATTCTGATGCTTTTATGATTATTTCTGGAGATTTTAATTCTAGAATTGGCCCTTCAAATTTTACACTTGCCCAGCAGATGAACTGGTACTCCGATGACCTCATCCCCCCTTGGTTTCAAACCTCAAGGTCTTCCAAAGACTCTGTAATAAATAGTTTCGCCCCACATCTTATAAGTTTATGTATTTCATTTAACGTCTTTATTCTAAATGGCTCAAAAGGCCGTGACATTCCAGGCGATTTTACCCACCTCTCCCCAAGAGGTGCTAGTGTAATAGATTATGCCCTAGTTTCTCCCGCCCTCCTGCCCCTTTTATCAGATTTCTGTGTCTGCACCCGTTCTGAGAGTGATCACCTGCCAGTTGCACTTATTCTTAATATTCCTTTTGATTCCCTTGTCTCTTCTCTTTCTCTCCCCAATCCAAGCCGTCCCTATAGATGGTCACCAGCTGCGGAGCAAGCCCTGTCCCAGTGGACTCAGGCACCTGAAACTAACTCCCAATTGCGTTTATTATTTGCCTCTCGGGCCACTACTGATGTGATTGAAGCTTTCCAAGTTATAATCTCTTCCTTGGTAGATCACTTGAGGATGGCTAGCCCAAGTAATCCTCCTCGTTTTACAAAAAACACGTGGTTTGACGAGGAGTGTTGGAAATTAAAAAAGCAGGTGCGTACCCTTTTTCTTTTTTTTCGGAATAATCCATCTTCTTACAATTTACAATATTATTTTCAATTACGGACCACCTGCCGAAAGTATTTCCAGGAAAAACAACATCTTTTTGCCCTTGGGAAGTGGTCCATTCTCCATCAAGCCATTATTTCCAAAAACCATAAAACTTTTTGGGACGCAGTTACTAGGGCAAGTCATCCAACCCCTGTCATCTACTCTGACATTCCAGAAGCCACGTGGACAGATTATTTTTCCAAAATTTTCTATTCTTCTTCCCTCCCTATCTCTAATATTGATCTCCAAAAAGTCCCTGAATGGCCATCGGTTTCCCCACTGGAAATTTATAAACTCATAACTTCCTTAAAATCAGCCAAAGCCCCCGGCCCAGATTTTATCATCAATGAAATTCTTCTTACTAATCCTGGTTGGTGGGCTGCTCCCCTGGCTTCTCTTTTTACCACGATTAATTCTACAGGTCTATTTCCAGATATCTGGCGCTGTTCATTTCTTCTTCCAATTTTTAAGAAAGGTGACCCCGCTTCCCCGTCAAATTATCGTCCTATAAGTCTTTTATCTTGTATAGAGAAGCTTTATGCCAAATTCCTTCTTCAAAAGCTGTCATCCTGGGCTCGTTTGAAAAACCTTCCAGGAGTCGAACAATCAGGTTTTCGCCAGGGTGTTTCTACTCTGGATCATGCCTTTGCACTTTCTTTTCTAGCCCAGAAATATTCCATACATCATAAATCAAATCTATATGTAGCCTTTATCGACCTACAAGGTGCTTTTGACTCGATAAATAGAGCCCTTTTATGGAAAAAGTTATTCAACTGGGGCATTGACCAGAGGCTTCTGTTTTTGTTACAGCAACTTCATTCCCATAATAAATGTCAAATCCGTCTTCCTTTTACCAATATTCTCTCTTCTAGTTTTCCTATCAATAAAGGAGTGAGGCAAGGTTGCATCCTTGCCCCTCTTCTTTTTAATTTATTTATTGCCGATCTTCCTGCCAGCTTAACCACCACCTCTCATTCCTTTCCTGTAATAAATAAAAAGCCAATTCCGATTCTTCTTTACGCCGATGATACAGTACTTCTCTCTCTCACAAAATCCGGTCTTCGTGAGCTCATTTCCAAATTTCAAGTTTATTGTCATTCAAATGATCTTGTAATTAATGCCAACAAAACAAAAATTATGGTTTTTTCCCGCTCCTGGGCTCCTTCTAAATGGTCAATCAATTCCCAATCTTACACTCAAGTTAAATCTTTTAAATATCTAGGTTTACATTTTCACTATAATTTATCATGGATTCAACATAAAAAGTCAGTTATTTCTTCAACAACTACCCATCTTTTGGCTATAACAAATTTTTATTTTAATGCAGGAAACCAATACATCCCAGCAGCGATTCAAATTTTTAAAGCAAAAATTATTTCTCATTTATTATACGGTATCCCAATATGGATACAGGCAGTTTCTAAGGATTTGGATCATATTGCTTCTTCCTTTTTTAGAAAGATATTAGGTATTCCTAATCTCATACGGTTGCCCACTATTCTTTTAGAACTTGGTTTACACCTTCCCTCCACTTATGCCTGGCTTTTTACTTTTAAGTTTTGGTTAAGGATTCATTTATCTCCTTCCCCTGACTCTTTAATTACAGAATTAATGAGTGACACGTATATCTTTATTTGGTTTAAAATAGTGGAAACTAAACTCCACTCCATTAACATATCAGTAGAATCACTTGCTGATCTAAACTTATTTCAAGCTTATAAAATTATCAAAGACCACCTTTTCCTAGCTGAATTTAATACTTTAAAAAAATTCTCTTAATTTGACCTGTTCCCCTCTCTCCCTAGGTCTTTTTCCTCAATTTGCTGTTGCCACTTCAAATTATTTTTTTCACCTCACTAATCCTAGACTGAAGAGAGCCTTCATGCTCGCTAGACTCAACATATTTCCCTCAGCTGTTCATTATGGTCGTTTCATGCGAGTTCCTCGCGAGAAACGATTATGTTTATTCTGTGGGGAGACCCCGGATACTCTTTTACATATTTTGCTTTTTTGTCCCTCTCATGACTCCCATCGTAGGATTTATTTAGAATCCTGGATTTCTAATTTCCCCCCTCAGGTATCTCCCCTTCCCCAGTTGTTGGAAGACTCTATTGCTCCCTTGACGTATTCAGTGGCTAGTTTCCTGGCCTATATATTACAAAAAACGCTGGACTTTAGTTCTATAAAATCTTCTTTAAAATTTTTGTAGTTACCTTTTTCCATCTAACACCTGTTTTACTGAAAGGATAAGGTTGTCCCTTCTGGCTCCTTTTCTTTCTAGACCCTATTTCTTTTTTCTCTATTTAGTTTTCCTGAATTAGTCTAGTGGATAACGGTTGTATTGTTCCACTTTGTTGTCAGTTGTCTGCTGTAATATTTATAATGCCAATAAAGGTTAACTAACTAAAACTAACTAAGAGGGAAGGGACCTGGGAGTGCTCTGCTAGCAAGCTATTAGTCTGCCAAATGTTGACTTGTAGAGAAGAAAACTGGCCTTTAGCACCTAAACGTTTCAGACTAAATGCAGGAAATGGCAAAAATGGAGGCCTTAGGCTTTGGGATCTCTATGACAAATACTTAGAAATCAGGGTTTCTTATGCCATTCTTTCCATTCATATTTTTACAAGGCCATTCAGGCCTTTTTACAAGTGCCGCCGCCTAGGGAGGTACGTGGGGCGGCTGCAAGAAATAGGGCCTTCTCAGTAGTGGCACCAACGCTATGGAACTCCCTTCCCCTTGACTTAAGAATGGCTCCCTCTCTTGAGACCTTTCGGCAAGGCCTGAAGACCCTTTTGTTTAAGCAAGCCTTCTGAGTTCTTGGCCTTTTAACATTTTAACATTTTTTAACATCTTTTAATATTTTTTTTACAGGCCTGATTCTTTTATGACTTGCTGCTGCTCTATGCTCTTTTTACCTATTTTTACTCTGACTGCTGTTTTTAGTATGTGTTAATATGTTTTTATTTGCTTTTAAATTGTTTTTAATATGTTGTAAGCCGCCTTGAGTCCCTTCGGGGAGAAAGGCGGGGTAGAAATAAAGTTATTATTATTATTATTATTATTATTTCTCCATGGACTTCGTGGGCTCCAATTTATTGACTGTAATTGTGAACCAACCCATTTTTAATTTCTGGATTGTGTTCTGTAGGTGTCCAGTTGCCACAATCTTCAGTCTGTGTCTTGTTTACCCACAGTGGCTTCTAGTGCACATGAACACACGTGTACTCATTAAAACATCATCCCCAAAAGAAGTTTTGGCATGAAACTCCAGAAATCCAAAATGGTTGAGTGACAGATCAGTCCATAAATATAGCTGCTGCCAAACCTGCCTCTTTCCCACACTTGTTCCCCCCCCCCCCCATTCTTCACTGCGTCATCATCCCATTCTGCTCTCCCCCTTCCCCGGTTCCACCCTCCTCCCACCCCTTCCACTTTCCTCATCAACTTACCTCTGTTGTGTTGTCTTTTTGCTGCTCCAGAGCATGCAGAAAGGCTTTGGCCTTCCTGCTGTCACTTCAGCCTTGCTCACTGCTAGAGCGCCTTTTATGGCTGGCACTGATTGCTTATGGCAGTCAGCAGCTGAGGAAGAGGAGTGCTGCCAGCTGCCAGTGAGTATATGAGTATATGAGATCCATGAGTGTATGTTTTCAACCAGATGATCTCTTTTCTCACTGCAGACCAGAGATGCCCTGTTCACCATTCTGCAGGATCTAAGACCTGAGGACCACTTTAATATTATTGGCTTCTCCAGTCGAATCAAGGTCTGGCAACAAGACCAACTGGTGCCGGTGACTCCCAACAACATCAGAGATGCAAAGATCTACATCTACAACTTATCACCTACAGGAGGTAATCTTGGCCCCCAAAGGATGTACACGGTGTTTTTCAGTGCCTTTGCCAACTTACTTGTAGCATAACCCATAAATGAGGGTTCTGCTTGTGCAGTAATGTATGCAAATGAATCTCAGGTACAGGGACAGTGTGACCCAGAGATGATAGACTCATCTTGGGTCTATCATCTCTGCATTACAAAAAAAGTCCTAAACATTTACTGTGCTCCTTGTTCTGTTGTCAAACCCAGAAGTGCAGAATTTCCAGCTGTATTTACAGCGACAGTGTGAATGAAGCACAGGAGCGCCATTTGTGCTGTTCCTGCAAATAAAACTGGCTATCCCACACTTCTGTTTGCCAACATTATGCATGAAGCACAGTAAAGGAGGGGAATGATCTGCTTCTTGCTCAAGCAAGTGGGAAGCAAATTATTGTGGTCTGCGTAGGCAGGAAGGGAGGTGCAGTGGTGGCAATAGCAGACTTGGGGTGAAAGGCGCCCTGCTGCCCCCTTGGATTGGCTGCAGAAGCACCTCGCATCTGCTGGCCTCATAGGTGGGCTGGTTCTGCTCACATGTCACACACAGGAAAATGAACATGAAGTTTGCACAAAGCTTGGAGTGAGAGTTGTGAATAAGAGCTTTTGAATACTTTGGCTCTGGTGCTAGAGGGTGGGGTTGAATGGGCTTCATTATGGATGGGTGAGGGCTGAGAGAAGGATGATTTGTCATCCAGTGGGACATTTCCAAAGAACTGGAGGCAGCTTCAGTTCAGGCTGGCTGATGGAGAGAGCTAATGAGGGACACCGTTGGGTGACTGGCAAGAGAGGATGCTGGACCAAAAGCATGTGCTTCCTGGCAATTCTCTTGAACAGCTGGCTGATGAAGAGGACACAGCAGGGCAAGAGAAAGAGGCCAGCCTGCATGTTTGAAAATGCCAGGAAGGGAACAGTGGGAGGCAGCAGAGCTGGGAGGAAGCTCTCCATGATCGCTGTGTTGTGCTCCCCTCTCCAGCCTGTGTCTTCTTCTCTGGTTCTTCAAACAGCTGGGTGGGTGAGGTAGCGGTGGTGGGACATGCTTGCTAATGCCCTTGTGAGAAGAACAAAGAGAGGGCAAAAGTAAGACACTGCCTCAGGCAACACGAAACTGGGGAGTGGGGTGTGTGATGGCAGGGGTGGCTGATCTGTACTGCTTTGGGAAGTGAATCCTCTTGGGCTAGCCTGTTGTTGCTGGGTATAAGCAACAGTCATGGCACCCCCACGCACCTGCTTCACCAGCCTGCCATTTCAAGTAGCTGTTTCATCTCGCCTCTTGAGCAGGCCAGTCCTGAGGGAAACACAGAATGCAGTGTTGTCATCTCGCATGTTTCGACTGGGTGTTACCCAGGAAATGCATGGGGAGATGCATGTTGGCAACAGCCATGCAGTTGCACAACATAGGATCCTATTACATTGGCAAATCATGTGTTTGGGAAGGCAGTCGGATGGACTACTCTTATTGCCCAGCCATGCCTGTGTCCACTCATTGCTGGTGGAACATTAAAGTTCAAGGGCAAAGGTGGTCTTTCCCCTCACTGCATGCAGGCCCAGCCCAAGCCTGCCAAGCCAAGCAGCAGACATAGTGATCTGGCTTATGAATGTCACAGAGCCCTTCCTCAGATGGGATGTTTTTGTGGAACACAGATGACCAGAGAAGCCCTGAATGTTCCAGGAAGAGGCAGGAGGGACCATACACAGAAATTAACACAGGAGGCCAGTCTGAATTGGCCACCTATAATTCAAACAACCAGTCAAAAGATCTGAGTTAATATTCATACCCAGAGGTCCAGAAGACTGCGAGGTCTTGCAATATGGGCCCTGCTTTATTCCCCCATCTGCTAAGTCATCTTAAAATACAACCTTAAGTAATTGCCTCACTTCTATTTATTGAAAAATCTTTTATTCTGCTTTTTTTCCCGGCCGTATGGCAACACAAAGCAGCTTACATCAGAAGAAAAAAGCAACAACTACATGACAACGTGCAATAAAATAAAAGCAACTAAAAAAAGACAAGAGCACCACAGCCATAACCATCAACAACCCTCATTAGCAAAAACAAAAACAAAAATGAGGCCAAGCCAACAGAGAAAAGCAATGTTTTTTTGTAGTGTTCAGGGACAGCCTCAGGACTAGTGTTGATCCCAGAGTAGGGCAAGGTCAGGAATGTGTGGAGTCAGCACACACACAAAAATTTCTGCTCCAAGACAATCCAAATTATTATTAACATTAACAGTATTTATATACCGCTTTTCAACTAAAAGTTCACAAAGCGGTTTACAGAGAAAAATCAAATAACTAAATGGCTCCCTGTCCCAAAAGGGCTCACAATCTAAAAAGATGCAAATGAATACCAGCAGACAGCCACTAGAACAGACAGTGCTGGGGTGAGGTGGGCCAGTTACTCTCCCCCTGCTAAAAAAAGGAGCACCCACTTGAAAAAGTGCCTCTTACCCAATTAGCTCTGAGAAAAGCTCAGTTCTGCCACCTATATGCAAATTTGCGTATATATCTGCTAATGTTTGCTTGACATTTGACTATTCTGTAAATTAGTGAGTACATTCTGTATATTAGCATTGCCAAAGGCAAGAAACAACAGAGAGCACAGAAGCCACCCTGAAATACTTGCTTCTGAAATTTCAGAAACTGTTACCCATATACTTTCAAGTATATTTGAAATGCTTTCTCTTATGTGTCTTTATCAGGCACTCTTTGCCTTTTCTACATTTTCTTTAGAATCATGAGAACAGGAAATTTGAATATTGAAGCTGATGTGTTAGGACAGAATCAACACTATGAGCTGCACAATGCATTTGTAGGATACACTGACACACTTAGGGTGCAATCCTAACCCACTTTCCAGCACCAACATAAGGGCAATGCAACTCCTAGGTAAAGAAACAAACATTCCCTTACTTGGAGGAGGCCTCCGTAAGTACCCAACTGCAGGATGCAGCACGCGTTCCATTGGCACAGCTATGCCAGTGCTGGAAAGTGGGTTAAGATTTGGGCCTTAGGGCTGCCAGTCCGCTAGTATTTTTTTTGGTCTGAACAGTACAGTGGAGTCCTTCTGGTAACCAGTAAGGAGGTCTTAAAAGCCAGTTACAGCCCAAATCCTAACTAGTGCTAGAACAGGCCTGTGCTGTATCCAGTGCAAGTTTGGGACTGTCTGAGGCTTGGCCCAAGGCAAAGGGAAACTTTTCCCCTTACCCCCTTACCCCAACGGGTCTACTTGGATCAGCACCACCTACATTGTTGGCACAAATCCAAGCAGCCCAGAGTTCCCCCGGGCTGGCCTGAAATGGGGCTAGGATTCTGCAGAAGTACCAGATCCTAGTCCCACTTGCCGCTCGCCATCCGCTCGCACATGGGAATGCCCATCACCCACCCTCCCCCACTTCAGAATGCCTTCTTCCCGCCTCCTCCCCATTCCCCTTCCTTGCCAGCCGAAGTCAGCTGGCACAAACTCACCCTGCCCAGGGCCCATGTTGGTGCAGGGAGGCTGGCACATGTCCATGTGTCTACCTATCTCCCCTTATTTTGGCACAAAAGTGCTTTACGGCATTTTCACGATGATGTTGGGCAGCACAACGGACTTGCATTGGCCCAAGGATGCCTTTGGATTGTGCCCTTAATTTCAGAGGCTGCCAGACACCATCCCAACTTGCTAGATTTCATCCTGGTGTCTCCCCAAAATCCTAGGCTCCGTGCTTGACTCACCAAATTCTGCATGTGCTACATTTGCTCTAGAACACATCTCTAGTCCCACCCAGTGTTAAGGTTTAAGGGGGGCTTGTATAAAATTATAAGAGGATTGGTGTAGGTTCCCAGTCTTGTCCCAATATGAGCAGGTTGCAAGAACAACACTTCAACTACAGCAGAGTACAGTCACTGGCAGCAGTCTCACAGTTACTCCATCAACTCCCCTACTACTGCACTTGAGGCTCCTTCTGACTAAACTCATATAGTCAGCTCAGCCAATCAGTATTTGGCTTGGTCACACCCAGGGTGTGCCTGTCCCAGGTGCTTGTTGATTCTGCTGAATCATCTCTCTGCACCTGCTCCCTGAACCAACATGTAAGCTGTGGTTCTGCATCACTCAGAACTCAAGCTGACACCCAGAATTTTTGAAATTAAATGTTTTCCACATTTTTTTTGGTAACAAACATTTTGGAAAGAGACTTTGGACAAAATTGAAGACATGACTGTTTGTACAGTCTGAAGACTGTTCTCTTGGATTAACTGAAAAATGTCATTTTAGAGAAGAACTTGGAATCAGTTCCATGGTTAGGGCTAAACTACTAACCTAAACTACACAGTGTGGTGTGTACTCCACACTGTGGTGCATCCAAGAAATGCCTCCATGTTCTTTAAAACAGCCATGTGGAGGCTGCTATCCTAGTCAGAACCAGGAGCACATTTCTGCTTCGACTGGGCAGTTTTGGGAAGAAATCAGTGTGTTGCGGAAGACTGATCTTTCCCCCCTTGCTTCCTCCAGATCTGATCAGGATTGCAGTGCTTTGTGGCTGCTTCAAAGGAAAAAAAAAAAAAGGAGGTGCTTCTGCTTGGAAGTCATCTCTGGAGCATGCCCTTAGTGACTTTAGCTCCGTGACTTTTCTATGTATGGCTGGGAAAGACCCATCTGCAACCCTGCTGTCTATCAGTGTAGACAAATAGGATGAGGATGACCCAATTGTCTGGCTGAGCATCATCTTGAGTTCCAATGGGTGTAGCATTGTATTAGAAATCTTTCAGGTCTCCTCCTGTGTTGGACTTGTAGAAATGGTTCTGGACAGTCAGTTCACTGTCTCAGCTTGGAGTATCAATAGACACATTAATTGATAAGACACAAAGGAGGATGATCAATAGACACATTAATGGATAAGTGGATTTTATGTATTAATTACCAGAACAACCGTTTTCATTGTAAAATTAACCTAGATGCCTTATTTTGTCTTTTGAAGGAATTATACATAAGTTTTCGCAGTATACTATATTTAAAAGATGTATATACCATTTTTCCTTGATATTTTGGAATATAATTACAATTATAAGCTGGGAACTTTTCCACACACACACACAAAATAAAGAAGTTGGTTTTGTGGTCCCTTCTTTCTAGCCACAAACATTAACGAGGCCCTCCAGATCAGCACAAAAATCCTTAAAGACTACATTGCCCAGAATGACATTGAAGCCCGAAGCGTTTCCCTGATCATTTTCCTGACTGATGGGCAGCCCACTACTGGGGAGAAGCAGTCGGCCAAGATTGTCAACAACACCAGGGAGGCCATCCGCAACCGATTCTGCCTCTTCACTATTGGCATTGGCAACGATGTGGATTACTGGCTGCTAGAGAGGCTGGCGCTGGAGAACTGTGGCATGATGCGGCGCATCCGGGAGGACGAGGACGCGGTGGCACAGCTGAAAGGGTTAGAGGGGGAAATGCATCCCTGCTTTGCTTTGCTGTCTGCTTGTTGTTCTTTTTGGGAACAATCCCACTGAATTCAGTGGGATGCTTTGGAGGCAGAGACAGCCCACCCATGGGTGGACTTAATTACCTGTTTCAAGCAGCAGGCTGAGGAAGATGGGGAAGACCTGCATTCACTCATGTGTCACCTGTTCCACTCATCTACTTCCCCCTGTAGAGCGAGTAAAAAGAAGAGGGGACTGACATCTTTCTTCAGCATTGTTGCTAAGGCATGTGGTGGCAGAACTGGAGGAGGAGGAGGAGGAGGAAGGAAGAGGATCACCACCTCCCTCAGCCTCTTCTCCTCAACCATGTCTGCACTGACTGAGCAGCGAGGACCCAGAACCTCCTAGAACCTTCCCCCAATTTCATTTTGAAGATGCAGTATTCAGTGGAGGGTGGTAGCACAGACTTGTGCTCACCAAAACGAAATGGGGGAGGGATTTGAGTGCCACTTCAGGCACCACCTTGGCTTGGGCTAGACCAGAGGATAAGGCTGTATAGCAAACTCAATTTCAGCAAACACAGGTTCTTAAATATATCCTGTTGAGCTAATGGCAATGGGGGACACTCAACAGGAAGGAAGCTTAGCCCCTCACCTTGCTGCTGATCCTCCTCCAAATGTACTTCCTTCCAGATGATGTTCCCACAGCCACTTACAGTTTTTTGAGTTTGCAAGGGGGGATGGGAATGGCCTGGGTAGACATTCATGGAGGGGAATCAGTGGACAGGGGAATTAGTGAATTCAAGGGCAATTCAGGGTTTCTACCGATTTCTTACATTCACATCCTGCCTTTCATCTGTGATGGAACTTTGCAGTGGCACATGGTCAGATACTGACCTGGCACTGACCAGTTTAGCAATGTGCCTGAGCCCTCAAATCACATCCATGACTCAGGGCTGGGAACCCTGTAGGTTCCTTGCAGTACTACATCTTGTTCTGCCCTGGGTTAGTTGGTGTGAGGAAGTTGAATATGCATTCCTGCCAAAGTGAAGCATTTTATTTGAGGTTCAGGAGGTTAACACACAGATTATTTCACATGCAGATTCTACGATGAGATTGGAACACCTCTTCTTTCGGACATCCGGGTGGATTATCCGAATGACAGTGTGGAGCAGGTGACCCAAAACCTCTTTCCAAACTACTTCAATGGGTCTGAAATTGTAATTGCTGGGAAACTCCTCAACCAAACAACCAACAGCCTGCATGTGGAGGTGACGGCCAGCAACAGCAACAAGTATATCCTGCTGAAAACTGATGTGCCCATAGACCTCTCCAGCAAGAACCACATTGGAGGCACACCCAGTGGCACCAAGGCCCCGGCCAATGATCGGAACTATGTGGAACGGGCCTGGAGCTACCTCACCATCAAGGAGCTGCTGACTTCCTGGCTGAAGAGTGATGACAGTGAGGAGAGGGAAGACCTCAGAGAGCGAGCTAAGAAATTAGCCCTCATGTATAACTTCATCACCCCCTTCACCACCCTGAAAATAAAGGAGCTTGCGTTTCAGGCAGAACCTCCAATGGAGATCTATACTGGCCCATCAACTGAAGGACTTGGGGAAATTGTGCAAGGGCTGCAGGGTCACAGGACACCATCAGGTAAGAATGATGCAAATTCTCCTTCCTAAGTTCTTTGTGTAGCTAAAAATGCTTGGCTTCGTTTGTAGGTTGTATATTAGTGATGTGCAAAATGCAATTTGAACATGAGATGTGTTCTGGTGCCTTTTGATTATTTCCATTGTCTCCATTGGTGCACCCCCATCCCTTATTGTAGCAATAAGGAAGGCCCATAGCCAGGGAGACAGACCAGGGACAGACTGCACTTGCTCCCGGTGTGGAAGGGATTGTCACTCCCGGATTGGCCTTTCCAGCCACACTAGATGCTGTGCCAGAACCACCTTTCAGAGCGCGATACCATAGTCTTTCGAGACTGAAGGTTGCCAATACAATAGTGCCCTTTGCATTCATATAGTGCTTTCAAATGGTCAAAGCACTTTGTCTACATATTAGCCTGTTGAAACGAGAGATGAGTTAAATCGCTCTGCCATTTCTCGGTCCCATTTGAGAAAGTGAAATTGAGGGCAACTCAGCAACAGCAGCATGGTGCTTCTCCCAGTGTCTACCAGCTGGTGGTGACCATTTTTCTCAGCATGCCTTTCCAATTAATGCCATATTATCATGTTCCAAGACAAACTCTGAGAAAAAATGGTGCCACCTGCCCAGTCACTGCCTGTAGACTTGCCATTTTTTGTATTTTTTTCCCCCTTGGAACAATGCTACATGGCATTGATTGGAGAGGCATTCTTGGGGGGGGGGGGAATGGCAACCAGCCGAAAACATGCGGTGTGTTGCTATTACCCAAAAACAAATGGCACAAAAGGGAAAGGGGTGGGAAAAGTAGATCAATTTTTCCCTGTATCCTTCACCACCCACCAAACACAGACAAAAAGCTTTCTCTGGAGAATTTTAGTCTCTTCCCTACCTGTAAACAGCCCTGTAAGGTAGATCTACAGACATGGTGGAGGAGGGCTGGGACTGAATTTGAAGGTAGCTTGCTGGCATGTTCACTGCAGAAATGAGTTTTTAACTAGAAAATGTCCTATTTGAACAGGATTAGCTCAATTTTGTAGTGTGCTTCATAGACATCAGCCCTGCTGGATCAGCCAAAAGTCCATCTAGTTCAGCATTTAGTTTCCTACAGTGACCAATCTGATGCAGCAGGTACGCCAAGGTTTTCTGCCTCTGAATCTCTTTATAAATCCTGTCTTTCTATTTCTAGACATAGGTTCTATACCCAGAAAACTGGAAAAGCAAAAATTTAATGCCACAAAAACATCAGGTGAGTGCCTTTTTCTATGGGCTACTACACTGTGCTCAATGAACTTCTTTCATTTTTATTTCTTATGGATGGCACCCAGAGCAGTGCTATATAGAGCCAGCCTTTCTCCAACCACTTCCAGCTCTTTTACAATGGCTGCGTTCACCAAATTTCTGCAAAACAATAGTAGCAGGAAACATACACACACTAAAGTTTTGAATAAAAATTAAAATACACACAATAGTCCACCCACCAGTAGCTGCTGCTTAGTCTTCTTGTAACTTGGCAAAAACTGTCTTGACCATTTCCTTAAGACAAGAAAGAGCTGCCAAAATAGTGTGAATTCCAGAGGGAGGAGGTCACTACCAAAAAGGTTCTGAATCTGTTTGTCATTCTCTAGACGAGCCATTTTCAACCACTGTGCCGTGGCACACTGGTGTGCCACGAATGGTTCCCAGGTGTGCCGTGGAGATTTGGGAGAGGGTCATTTATTAATAGGGCCATTGGGGGATGTGAGTCCCCCACCAACAGCATGGTGTGCCTTGTCAATGGTCAAAACACTGATGGTGTGCCTTGACCATTTTAGTGCCCTTTTGGTGAGCTGTGAGATGAAAAAGGTTGGAAATCACTGCTCTAGACCTCTGATGGTGGGAGGAGCATGCACAACTGTGATGACCTGTAGTCTTCTGACTTTGGGGGGGGGGGGAGAGAAGAGAAGCAATATTTATCTATGTTGGTAACTCAGAGCTGAGCAGTTAGTTCTGAAACAGGTGAACAAAACTTGAATTTCAATGATGTGGCTGTCAAATATCACAGTTTCCAGGTCTGCTAGTTTAAGAACATAAGAACAGCCCCACTGGATCAGGCCATAGGCCCATCTAGTCCAGCTTCCTGTATCTCACAGCGGCCCACCAAATGCCCCAGGGAGCACACCAGATAACAAGAGACCTCATTCTGGTGCCCTCCCTTGCATCTGGCATTCTGACATAGCCCACAGAAGCAAATCGTTTCTGTTTGCTTTGGGCATTTAAGCTTTATGTAGAGGTCTGTAGCTCTTACATTTCATGACTTTTTGTGTGCATCATACAACACATGCATTTGCCAGCTGAGGCTAACTTTTCATGCATCTGACAAGGCAGGCCCTAACCTACAAAAGCTTTGCCACAATAAACCTTAGTTCTTCAAGTGCCTTAAGATCTTGGAGGGGGTTGTTGTTTTTTTCATTGGCCTTATCAGAACAATGAAGGAAGAGGGAAGGCAGCAAATACAGAACAGGAATGTTAGGAGGAGGACCAGAAGCAGCAGAGAATTTATTGCCCAACTCAGCTCCATATTGTGACACTTTGTCAGAGGTGACTCCAATTCAGCTCTTTCACAGAGAGATTAGACTAACCTTCCATGCTTATTTCAAGCTTGATACATTGAGATGCTGTGAAATAACATTCTAGTTTCTGTCTTTGAAAGACTAGGCTGAGGGCAAAATCCTAACCAGGTCTACTCAGAAGTAAGTCCTATTGTGTTCAATGGTACTTACTCCCAGGAAAGTGAGGTTAGGATTGCAGCCTAAGAGTCACACCTAACGAAGAGTCACAATATTCAAAATAAGGAAGACAATAAATAACCTTCTCTACACCTTGAGGTCTCCTTCTGTTGTGCTATTATGGCCAATGTGCTTTTGAACCTTGATTCAGCAGTTTGCTCTTAGGAAAATCTGGTCTTGATATAAAATGTTCATGGTGGGTTGTGGAGGAGGTGGGACATCAAGAAGGAGCTCTGTGAGGTGATATTTTTATATGGTATTCTGTGCACTGAACTCTGGAAATATTTAAGAGTTTGCCTTTTAAAAATTGTCTTTCCAGCGGATGGTGACCCTCATTTCGTTGTTGATTTGCCCTTGAGCAAGCTTACCGTCTGCTTCAACATTGATGGGGAACCAGGCGACATCCTCAGATTGGTTTCAGATCACAGGAATTCAGGTATGACCAGGGAGTGCAAGCTAGGTGCTGGTTACAGGAATCCTTCTCAACTGTCAAATCTTTGCCTGCTTGGCCCCAATCTTGCAAGTGTAGCCTGTTTCCTATTATCTGATACTGCATGGCTTTGCCCCTGAGTAGATCAAATAGGTGGGAGTTGTTAAAATCTTTCCAACCTAATGGGTATGGACCACTCTTGACCTCCTCATCTTGCTTGAAATTCCTCAGCAGCTATGATTTCTAAGAGGATTATTTATGAAGAAGTAAAGCTCTCAACTGATTGGGAGGCAAAACCATGTGAAAACTCAAGACAATGCAACAGTGAGTCTTGTAAAGTGGAATGCAGTCTAAACATTAAAGAGAGTTCTATGCTGTAACTATCTCCAGCCATCCTGTTCCACGCATTCTATAACCCAGTGCATTCCTGTGTTTTTTTGTTCAGTGCAAATCCAGTTTTTTGGCAAAGGGCTCAGCTGCTCCATTTCTTGTAGATTGAGCACTGCTATGCTTGCTCTTACACTTGTAGTTGCTCTTATACTGAGATTCAAATGACACATTACGTTGAGTTCTGCAGTCCTTTCCTCTACATTTTAAAAAAATGCAACAGTTTTGAGCTGGATGCAGCTGTGCAGGAGGAGGGCAACTGGAAAGAAGTTCCTCAACATTTCTGCATCAAAGAAGATGCAGAAACCCTGCCCCATCACCACTGGAGCTGTTTAGAAATACTTTCTCCAGGTTTTCAGATATTAGCTCCAGGTTTTCAGATATTAGCTCTGTAACTGTGAGGACTGTCAACTATTTTTTATTTTTAAAGGGTTGGGATTTGCAGTAACTCAAGTTGCATACCAGACTTCACATAGGCATTGAGTGAGCACCCCAGAACACACTTCTCAGCAAAATCTCTGAACCACATCCTGTTTCCTTTTCCTTGTCTTTTAAGGTGTGACAGTGAATGGTCAACTGATAGGAGCCCCAGCCCCTCACCATGGCCATAAGAAACAAAGGACCTATTTCAGAAGCATCACCATTCTCAGTGACAAGCCAGAAAGAGCATACCTGGAGATCACCCCCACAAAGGTTATCATGGACAACGGGGAGAGGTTTATCCTGCCTTGTGATCATAGTGCTGTGGTAGGAAGCAAGAACCTTGAAGTGTCCATTTTTGCCCTCTCCAATGTCACTGTGGTGATAAGGGGCACCATTGGTTTTGTCATTCTGATCCACCACTACAAGAATCCTGCTCATTATCAAAAAGACCATTTGGGCTTCTATATTTCTAACAGCAAAGGACTTTCTGCTGGATCCCATGGACTAATAGGTAAGGAGGAGCCACTTTTTCTTCCAAAGATGCACAGTGTGGCATCAGACCATAAAGTCAGTTATACTGTATCAGAGTGAAGGTCCATCTAACCCAGTTCTATCTCCAATCATGGGGAGCCTGATTCCCTGGGAAGTTCATGAGCATGAAAGGTAGAGATGACCATTTCCTGTAGCTTGTCCTCAGCATCTGGTTATCAGAGGCATATTATGCTTGAATAAGAGGGGTCAATTTCTAACTAGGATGGCTGTAAACCAAAATAATTTACTCCCTGAATTTGTTCAGACAGGGGCAGCATGACCTGGAATGCTACCCAGTGCTACCTTGGGTCCGCCACCTCTGCCCAATTAAAACAATTTTTTAAAATGCAAATACTTACCAAGCTCCTGACAGAATTCATTGGGTCACTTTCATTGGGTGATGCCAGTGACGTAGCTAAGGGGGTGCAGGGGCCAGCAGTTGCATCCAGCTTTAGGGGGACAACAAGCTGAGCTTGCCACTAGTGACCAAAATTGTGAAAATCTTGGTATGTATGAATAATACCATAATATATCACTGGAAAGGTAATTTAATGCAGAATGCAATGAAACAAACTGCACCAGAATATCTGTAATCTATCAAAAGTTATGGCCAGTTAACCAGAAAATGAAAACACAACTGCCTTGTGGAACAAAAAGTGGGTTTGCTTAACTCCAAACAGACCTATGAGACTGTTCTGAGTGCCAATGAGATGTTATGATACTGCATAGAACCAATAGCTTTTTATTTATTTACTTAATTAAATTTGATTCTGTCATTCAGGGGGGAACTACAAAATCATTGACGCCAGGTAGCAGATATATGCCTTAGCTAAGCCACTGACTGGGGGGAAGGAAGTGGGTTTTGAGCTGTTGGGTGGAGGAGGTGGGTTCCTCCCAATTTTTACTTTTTAAAAAGCATGGGTGTGATGTCACTTCTGGTTGTGACATCACTTCCAGGGCAACATTTTGAACTTGGCACCAGGCTCATTAGCTTGGCACCAGATCATTAGCTACGCCACTGGGTGACGCTGAGTTCTGAATGAATGAGAGGAAGGAGAAACAAGCTTGCAGGACTTCGTTTGATTTAGAGCAGTGTTTCTCAAACTGTGGGTTGGGACCCACTAGGTGGGTCATGAGCCCATTTCAGGTGGGTCCCCATTCATTTCAATATTTTATTTTTAATATCCTAGACTTGATGCTACCATAGTATGTCACTGTAGCCAGCTTGGGTGCCCTTCGGGGAGAAAGGCGGAATACAAATCCAATAAATAAATAAATAAATAAATTTGGGGAAATGTTACAGCTCTGTATTTTTAACAAGCTACTCTCTATATATGCTTTTAACAATGATAGTCAATGGGACTTACTCCTGGGGAAGTGTGGGTAGGATTGCAGCCTAGGTTTATCGCTTCAGGTGGGTCCCGAGAGATTCTTATTCAACATTGATACTCTGTGTCTTTGGGAAGGCGCTTGGCATGCAATTGTATGTTCTCTGCTGCCCTGAGCAGCTGCTGTGCATTGCTGGATAGGAGCTGCAAATGCTGGCTGGCGGAGGGCATGCTTGTGGGGGAAGGATGAGGAGGATCTCTGGCAAGGCTGGACAGCACGTTGTACACACGTAGAATCCCTTTTCACCTGCCCTTAGCATGTGAAAACGGGTGCAGATATATATCTCTGCCAGGATTAAGAGCCCAATCCTAGGTATGTCTACTCTGAAGTAAATCTCGTTCTAGTCAATGAAGGTTACTCCCAGGAAAGTGCCTAGGATTGCAGCCTAAGAGCCCAATCCTATGCATTGTCTACTCAGAAGTCCACTTTAGTGAATGGGGCTTACTGTGGATAGGATGGCAGCCTCAGGGCCCAATCCTGTGCCTGTCTACTCAGAAGTCAGTCCCATTAGAGGCAGTGGGGCTTCCTCCCAGGAAAGTGTGGACAGGACTGCAGCCTCAGAGCCCCTCCTGTGCCTGTCTCCTCAGAAGTCCTGCATGGATTGCATTTGCTACCTTCATACCTCTCACCTTACTCAAGTTCTACCTTTCCTCTTTTCCTAGGTCAGTTCTTATATCAAGATGTTAAGCTTACCCAGGAGCCTCTTGATCAAAGCCACCATGTTGCCAGCTGGAACCAGACAAAAGGGGCAGACACGAACTCCAAGAATGTCTTAAGGCTGAAGGGGCGTCTGGTTCCTGTGGTGTGGAAGCAGAGGAAGATCTACAACGGCCAACAGGAAGTGGACTGCTGGTTTGCCAGGAACAACGCAGAGAAACTGATAGATGGGGATTACAAAGATTACTTGGCCTCTCACCCTTTTGACAGGGGGACTAGCTCCTTGATGGAAAGCAGACTTTGAGGGAAAAGAATCCCATCTAATTTTGACACATCTGAAATAAGCCCCTACAAAAGGAGACTCTTGGCCTGTGCTTTGTGGTGCCAAAGAACCATGCTAAGAAAAGCACTTCCATTCAAAAAGAACAAGGCCTGGTCTCTTCCCTATTAAGGACACTTTCACATGTAGCTCCCGTCCAACATGATGTGTGGTGGCTTTTTATAAAGCTTGTGAATACAGTTCATGCAACTTCTTCATATAGGAACAGAGGCTTTTCAGTTGAATTGGGCTGGTGAATGAATAATAATAATTGGGTTTGGATGTTAAATATAGTTTGTTTGGGGAGAGTGCTGAGGGCTGGTGAGAAACACAGGCCTAAATCAGCCCAAGATGAAACAGCTTTAGATCCCATTGACTTCATAAACAGGTGGTGGTCAACTTCTCCACCAAGATCAATGGGCTTCAAAGGAGTTTAACACTGGGCTGAATCCTGCTTATCACAACTAGGCTGTTGTTTTTGGGAGCAAAGCCTCTCTCAGCCCCCAAACAGTGGCTGTAGTACTTAGCATTGCTAGCACGGACTGAAGCTATTCTTGGAGAGATTTTTTTCCAATCTGATGATGAACATTCCTGGGAGTTCTGTGACAAATCCCAGGATTGCTTTCAAAAGTTACTTGGACAATAATGCCAAGTTCTGGGTTCTCCAAGGCAGGCTAGCAGCCCTAGCCGCACTGGTATTTCAAAACGCATGAGAAAGTACAAGGAGGCACAATCTAGTTTATGGAGACACACTTCTAAGCATATTTATACAAAAGCAAGTTCAACTGAGTTCAAGAGGAATTTACTGTATTAAGTGTGTTTAGGATGTCTGCCTATATGTCTCCTTTGGCTCAGACTGGAAGTACAAATTCCCCTCTCCAATTTGCAAAGCACTTTATCGTATTTGTGTGCTGCCCTCAGAATTTCCCAGGTGAGGTAGGTCCCATTTTACCTATTTACCTGGATATTAGTCCCATTTTACTCAGGCTAGCTAAGAATAACTGAAGTGCCCAAGGACACAGACCCATACCAAGCCCATGGGAGAGGCAGCCCCTGAGAGCTTTAAAATCAATTGCACTACACAAACAGACCCCATATATGTCAAAGGCCTGACATATAGCCTAGGCTCATCCCAGGGATGTGTGAATTAATAACAGATGTCTCTAAAGTCATGGAGCATATTTTTTTCTTTAGTGAATTATTACAGACACTCTGACTAGAGACCAGGCTTTCTGGAAAGCAACCTGTAGTACAAGCACCCATCTTGTCAGAAACTAGGTCTACTCAGAAGCAAGTTCCATTGTGTTCAGTGGGGTCTACTCTCAGGAAAAGTGTACATAGGATTGTAACATGAGGCTCAGAGGTCAAGGGAGGGGGAGCAGAAGGCAGAGCCCAGTGGCTCCAGGGTGAAGGAAGAGATCAGGGCAGAAGAGGCTGCTGCCTTGGGGTAAAGCTTGATAGAACCAGAGCAAACATTCTAAATACAAGCAGAAAATAGGCTGCCCCCTTAGCCCCTGATGACCCCTTTCTGTAGCCTCTCAGCACACAGGCCAAGCACCTATGTTTCTCAGAAGGCAGTTTTTCATTTTACTGGCCTTCTGAAAAGGACAAAGTCAATACAGCAAGGGGTAATTTAAAACACAAGTTACACATATCTGGGAAGCTGAGGAAGAGATAGTTTCTGGGCAGAGTTCCTTGGGCCCTGCATCACCAAGACCTTTTGGGCCCAGGGGCAGAAAAGCCAAAATTATAGCATTCTCCCACTCCATGCACACATTCTCCTTACTTTGCCTGGTGGGAGAGCTGGCCCTGCTAGGGGCATTGCATGCTCCTATTTGCATCCAATGTTGCAATTCTACTGTTAAAGAAAGGTGTTCCACAAAACAAGTCACCTTAGCCCAAATCCAACAACTGCTGCCATATTCTCTGCTATTAGGACAAGGCAGAACAAGGAGAAGGCAGGGTAAAGAGGAGAAGCAAGCCTGTTCCGGTCATTCACAAAACCATGTAAATTGCAATAGCGTTACTTTGCTACTGCCGCTTCTTGTAGCTCCACCACCCCAATCACCCAAGGTGACCCTGGTGGAAGAGGTGAGCTGTCACTGCCCCAATTCTTTACCTGTTTGTTTGCAAGGAGTGAGAAGAGGGCTGGACTCCAATTGAAGGAGCTTGGTGGGCAACAGACTAGAAGAGGGAGGGGTCAGATACGGGGAGGGGCAGAGCACCCCTTGTCAATTTGCCACTGTCCTCCAATTCACCATTCAGAACTGCCACTTTAGTCAGCCTCACGGTTAGGGTCAGCACATACCTGCAACTGAGCAACCTGCCTTGCATGAACCAAAGTCCACCTTGATGTGGGTTGCTCCCTGCTTTCGACTTAAGGTTTCTCCCAAGTGGAACATTTACCTTAATAATTATCTCCGAACACCAAAGCCTGTTCTAGAAACCTATCAGAGGCAAAAAAAAACACCACAGAATTGAGTCATGAAAGCAGCAGTCATCAGTTGCTGCCAGTCAAGTTAGCTCACTGCCACAGATGCAGAGAGACTCAAAGGTCTGCTGACATTTTAATTGTACCTACTAGGCTGGCAAACTACTAGGGGCCAAATTAAGAAAGATTTATTACAGAGTTTTCTAACACATTCATAATGTGGACGTTTCTCGATTCATATAATGAGCAACTCCACCTGCCTGCCGGTACCCCTACCTGATATAAGATTGAAATTGTAAATCACATTGGCCTGCAACTGCACATATTACTGCTAAGGGAAGCTCAACTTCTAAATAGCAAAAGGGGTACTGGTCCCAAAACCTGATTGCATGAGCTGAACCTCCTCACTCCACCTAGCTGAATGCCACATTTGCTTCTTCTCCAAGAGGGAGAGCTGGAGCTGTAAGCACAAGGCTGTGGCCTGCAATGTAAGCATGTTTGATAAAGGGCACCTCTGCCTTATAATTGGGTTTAAAAGATCCAGACTGAATCCTGAGATGTATGGATTGGAATTCAACTCTCCATAATGTGTTATGGTGCTCTCTCTCTCAGGTCTAAAGGCTAAATTCACACAACCAAATAAGCACCTGAAATCAGCACAGTCTCTGGCAGGCATATCAAGTGTTGCAGTGTTACCAAGCCACCCTTTAGGTGGCTTTGGGGCAATAAACTTGGGTGATGCTAAGAACCCATGATGAAGCAGCCCCAAACAACTTCATGATGTGTCAATTGAAGTGCAGCTTATATACGAGAATACAGTATACTCAATCAACAAAGAGCCATTAACAGTATGCCAACTTGGTCACATGAATAAGCATTCCTGCCCATACCAGTCTCCTACAGAGTTGGCATTAAAGGTAGGGGGAAGTTACAACATTGCCTCAGCCATGTCCAATGCTTGAACATATGAAGATGTCATTGATATAGCCTGGCACAGTTTACTCCAACTGTGCTGGCTCTCTCGGGTATTCAGCAGAGGTCTTTACCAGTACTTGTTGTGTGAGTCTTTGAACTGATGCTCTTCTGCACACAAAGCCACTGAGTTAAGCCCCTTCCCTTGGATACTAGAGCAGTGGTTCTCACACATTTAGCACTGGGACCCACTTTTTTAGAATGAGAATCTGTCAGAACCCACCAGAAGTGATGTCATGACTGGAAGTGACATCATCAAGCAGGAAAATTTTTAACAATCCTAGGCTGCAATCCTACCCACGCTTACCCAGGAGTAAGTCCCATTGACTATCATTGTTCAAAGAATCTACATACTAGCTTGTTAAAAGTACTGGTCTGTAACATTTCCATAAATGCAGTCACATACTATGGTAGCATCAAGTCTAATATATTAAAAATAAAATATTGAAATGAATGGGGACCCACCTGAAATTGGCTCATGAACCACCTAGTGGGTCCCGACCCATGGTTTGAGAAATACTGTAGTAAAGAATGTAAAACATTATCTCCTAAATAGATTGTTTTACAGTACGCTAGCAAGGTGGTAGCGTTCTTAGCAAAAGGCTGGTTTTGCCAAATGAAGATGAACTCAGTCTTTATTCACAGTCACATTTTAGTTAATGATAGAAATTGTAACAATTCACAGTAAACTGGAAATACCAACATAAAGTGATGGGTGTTCCTGAACACATATGTGTAATCCATATCTATCACTGATTAGCACATATCAGTTATGCACCTCTTATGTGCCACGTGCACACACATGTATAGAATTAATAAGATCTGGTAAGCTGAGCAGCCCAGAATTTCATTTTTTCTAGTATAGTATTTTGCAAACAAAGATAAAGGCATTGTCTGGCACAAGTTCAGAGACTCAAAGAGGGAGATACCAGACAGGTACCATAATTCCTTCAAAAGACCCCACATTAAGAATCAGAGCTTTAGACACATGCTTTCAGAAGTAAATTGCACAAGCATGCACATTTGTTTAATGTGCCCAATTTTTACTGGTATTTGATCAAAATGCAGAAAGTACAAGACTCTTTGTCCTTCCTAGGTAACTAGGAATACAAAGGTAGGTTTGTAGATTTCTGTGTCTTATTTCAAGTCACAGAACCCTGTTATTGGTAACATGTGGACTCCACAAACAGGTCACAGCATTACGAGGAAGCTTCTCTTGAAAATGCCAGTCGCAGCACAGCTTCCACAGTAATACAGAAACATACAGTACCTGGTCTTTGGTAACCAGAGACCAGAGGTCAGAAAAGTCGCCTCCCCCCTTTCCAAAGGCAATTCAAACAACAGGAATAACTGAAGTAGTATGAAGAAAGTTTAAACAAATATTTATTACACTTCTTATAAAAAGGAATAAAAAAGGATCAGATTACTTGGAACCACAAGAGCAGTTTCCAAGTCTTTTGCTTAAATAAATACATTTTTACAGTCCAGTTGCTTAAGAGAGTGATCAGTGGATACACACACGCTAGAAGAGTTGCACAAAATTGTCTTGTTTTTTAAAAGGTGCAATATATTTGTGTACATGTCCTGAACCAAACTATCAATAGGTAGCTGGCCTGCCAGATTATATTATCAACCCAATCCATCATCTGCCTGAATGAATCTGGCAGAAGAAAATACAAGTAAAACCTAAGTCCCATGTACCCCCCGGCCAACTCTTTACTGTGGTTCCCAAAGAGGGCACTAGAAGGTTGAACATTCCAAAGGAAGTTGGCCATGCTAGAACATAACGCAGGATAGTGCCATCTTGTGATCCTTGCTTAAAATCTGCAGTGGCCCAGATCCTCCACTCACACACACCTCATTTGAAATCTCCCAAGTGGATAATTCCATAAAGAACCCAAGAAGTGTCCTTACTGCAACTCTCTTGGGTTGGCACTTTGCCCTTCGGCTCAGTTATACATTTCTGTCAGATTGCCACATGATAGTCTGCCTGCCTCTGTGTCTCTGGGCTCACTCCTTGCAGCAGAGATTCTGACAGGTCTGAGTGGTCAAAATCAAAATCCAAGGCTGGACAGAGCAGCACCTGTGAAACAAGGCAGATAATTAATACAACACAAATCATTTATAGTTGTATTTTTGCTCTACAATCCTAATGCTTCGCAAAGTGGCTCATTTGTCACCCTCTCTGCTAAGAAGTCATGTATGTTTTAAACAGCTTTTAACTAGGAACTCTCATGTCTTATTTATTATATGTATATCCTGTTTTGCCTCCAAGGAGCTCAATGTGGCATGTGCTCAGGGCTACCCAATAAGATTTATGGCAAAGGATTCCACTACATGGAACATCACAAGTTTTACTCAAAGCTATAGGGGAATTTTGTAACTTTACATAGGATTGAAGTAGCAGCCTTGGGATAATGTTTAATCCTTTCCCACTGCAACATTTTTCCAACCTACACTCTCCCCCCCCCCCCAATTACCAGGAAGAAAATGCAGACACCATAACTCCACTTCTAAGAAGCTCTTGGGTAGCAAGACTGGGAAAGGCCTGGTACCATGGACTACTTCAGTTTAAGTCTATTTGAATGGTTCTGTCTAGTCCAGTGTAAAGTCTATAAATATCAAAATGCAATCCATCACCCATCCCCTTATCTCACCAAATTGAATCTAGACTCTGAGCTGCTTGGTTGCCGACTTTCAAGTCAGGATGGCTTGCTATGGCATGCTGTCTATCCAACGCTGCATGCCAGCTACTGAAACAGACAGGATGCTAGGGACAGAGACTTAATTTGGGCTGAGCTTTGCCAACAAGGGACAAGTGAAATGCAAAACTGAGAGGGAAAACACTACTTGCCTCTGTCTGCAACGTGTGCTGCCAACAAAAGTGATTGATTGGTCCTTTTCCCACCCCCAAACTTTCATCTCCCCCCCCTATACAAAACAGAACAAAGGAACTTGCTCTTGCACTTGTTACTGTCCAGGCTGCACTTTGGGCAGGAAAGAGCAGTCCCCACAAGCAGAGAGCTAACAGGAAATATAGTATAAACACAGCAGAAATTTTGGTTCTTGAAAGAGAAAGGGGTGGCAGGGAACACTCCACAGCATATTTCACACTATTTCTCTCTCAGGACATGAAGATTCAAGAGCTCTGCATTGATGAGAATTCCTATTTATGAGATGAGGTAGGTTTAAGCTAACCTGGGGATTGCCAGGAATTATCCTTCATAATACCAGGACTACATCTTGGCACATGCAAAATAAATCAGAGAGCCCTGGGGTATAACAACAGCAACAACAACCACCAGGTATTTATATACCACCTTTCTGGTCATCGGATTTCTCCTCTGACTTTATTCAAGGCGGTTCACATAGGCAGGCATTTCAAAATCCCTCAAGGGGATTTTTACAAACATAGAGGTTCTCTCTTTCAAGAACCAACAACATTTCAGAATGGATCTTCCTGGTTTGGTCTCACTTCTGGCCTCCAGTTCTCCCACACAGGCTGACAAGCAGCTCCATCTCTCACATGGAGGGCAGCCAAGACGCTTCTTGCTCACACCAAGAGCAGGTGGAATCACTCAGCTCAGCTTGTCAGCTGCTTCAAGGTCTCACCATTCTCAGCTGTTCAGGGAGCTGCCGGTGTCCTCAAACTAGCGACCTTCTGATGTTATCTTCGGGCTAACGGAGGCTCTACCCTCTTGACCAGACCTCCTGCCCTGCCCAGACCAGACCTCCTGTATGTGCAAAGTTCTGCAACAATGACAGTCTTCAGACATGAGGCTGCATGAGGATTCAGGATGTGCCAATTCAGCACATACAGCCTAGAGGAACTGGATATTCCCCAAACCTCTTGTACTCTGCCCTGCAAAGAATGGAGGCCTTTATTGCCAAGATAGGCCTGAAATTGAAGCAGAACAGATAGTGGTCGGCGCCTGCTGTTAGACTGCCCTGATGAATTCTGATAAACTCCCATGCACTTGACCACAGGTGATCCTAGGAGTCAAGAGAAAAAGCCTCTGCATCATTTGAGCAGGGACAAAGCCTGCCAAATATTCTCAGGTGAATGAGCAAAAGACAGGGAAGCTACGATTAAGATTGGCCTCAACCAACCTGCCAGCTGGTCTAGAGGTATCTCACTATGCTGGCAATTCAAGTGTTTTAGGAAGCAAGATCTTCCAGCTTAGCAGGATTTAAATACCAAACTTTAAAATCTCTTCTCAAGTTGCAGCGATAAACCTATTATAAAAGGCAGTGATCCAGGATGACAAAGAAATGGTTTGTCCCCAAGGAGAACACCAAAGATAGCTGCATTCAAATGAAAAAAACAAACAGCTCTTTCCCCATCTATATCCCCTATACATTTTCCTAGAATCACAACTTGTAGAGTCATGAATCCTCAGAATTCTCCTCTCTAAAATTCCTTGTTTATCCTTAGTTGCTCTGTGTACATGAGCACACTGGGGGGGGGGATAGGTGTGTTCTCCTCCCCTTCTGCTGTGTTATCCTGCTGATTGCAAGGGTGGGTGGTTCAGATAAACCACTTCACAGCATACAAATTAAGTACTATAGGGGTTCATATTCTCCCCTCCACCACACAATTATGTGGTAGGAAGGAGGTAAGAGATATATATGCCTATGTTCCTCCCCACAGAATTCAAAGAGAACTGAGAGATGTATTATGCAAACTGTGCATGCACACCTACCACAGCAGAATGTCCTACCAGGGAAGTAGGGTTTCCATAATTCAGGATGGACTGAGTTATTCTAGGAAAGGGGGGGAAGGCCCTCCTCATTAACAAGTTCAGGAATAAAGGTGCATTGTTGGCATCCTTCAGTCTCGGAAGACTATGGTGTCACGCTCTGAATGGTGGTTCTGGAACAGTGTCCTCTCCAGTGCGCGAAGCCTGGGTAAAGTAGGTATGGAGGATAGGCTGTTACCCATGCAGCAAATCCCCCCTCTCCATGTCGCTGAAATGGTCCAATGGAAAGGCAGAGGCCAATACGGTTGGTTCCAGCAGCGTTGCAGGAGTTGCCAGAACGTGACTGTGTTCAGCCATGAACTGCCTCAGGGACTCTGGCTCCGGATTTTGCCTCGAGGTTGACTCCTGAAGCCTTTTCCATAACTGGATGTAGCCACAAGGCAGTGGAGGTTTGGGATCAGAGTTTTCCTTCTCTCAGATGAGCTGCTTTCCCAGGCTGACGAGTCCCATCTACCCGGTGGCTGTTTAGTCGCCTCTTATGACAAGTACAGTCAAACTGAGGGCCTATTCTTATCCCCAGCCCCCAGGGGTACATACAAAGGTGCATACAACTCTTTAAACAACATCTACAATCTCATGCTTCCTCCACATTAATCCCTCTCACATTTTTTATGTGGTGAAACCACCAGACTTTCCCCAGACTCTGCTTTAGCAAGGCAGATCTTGTGAAGGGTCCCATAGCAAGATGACAAGCGACTCCTTGCATTCCTGGTTCAACCCAGCTTCTAAACATCTTTCAGACTGACAAATTCTCATTCTGAGACATATGTTGGAGTGGTCACATAAGACTACTCCACCACACTGGAAGCACATAGCTAGTGGTAGTGGATATTCTTTGCATTCAGGAAGGTCCAGGTTCCATCTTTGGTACCTCTAGTTGCAAAGATCTTAGGCAGGAGGAGAAAGGAAAAACCCCTCTGCCAAAGTCCTGTTGCAAGGAAGAGGAGACAATCTACATTCACTGGTGCAGAGTAGTCGGCCAATCCCATGAAGGCCTTGTACATGCATGGCTAACAAAATGAGATAGCCTCAATACTGCTATGACCTCCATCTAAAAAGGCTTCCATCCCACAGCTCTACTGGGTGGACTAGTCCTTGAAGCCAAGGGAAGAAGTTGTGTAAAAGTTCAGGAAAATACCATGCACAGACAGTGCCTTTTGCTGCCAAAAAGGTATACAGTCTTATCAGGCTTCTGTAGCAACACATTCCAGAATGAGAGCAAGGTAACATTTACACCATAGGGTTATCTGACTTGTACCAATATTATTTGCCCACCTCCAGGTTTCTTGCTGCCACAATGAACACAGATATACTATCACAAAGCAGAATACACATCCCAAGAACAGTAACAGATACAAAATTGGAGCAAAGGCATGCAAGAGTGAGGCAGACATATATTCTTACACATAGGAGCAAAAATGTCACGACATTTTTACCTGAGGGCCTGTGAGTTTGATTCAAGTTTGATATGGCCCTTGGGGATTATCAAATTTTTACATTTGCTGCTTCTGCAGCTGGCGCCGAGATCTCCTCTCCTCAGAAGGAGACAAAACCATAGCCAGCAAACCAAAGTGCTATCGCTGCCAACTCAGGGTCCAATCCTATCCAACTTCCAGTGTAGGTGCAGCCATGTCAATGGGGCATGTGCTGCATCCTGTGGTGTGGGGGGCAGTCACAGAGGCCTCCTCAAGGTATGAGAACATTTGTTCCCTTACCTTGGGGTTGCATTGTGGCTGCACCAGTGCTGGAAATTAGGATAGGATTGCGCTCCCAGCTGTTTGAAAGACCAAATGTGCCTTGTACCCATTTCATGTTTTGTTGCCATTTTTACTGATTCTGTGCAAGCCATTCTAGAGCCTTACTGACCAACGAGTGGAGAAAAAAAGATGCTCAAAGTAAATAAATATTGCCCAAAGAAGGTCCTGTGTTTATGTCTCTGTCCCAGGATTCCTCTGTATAAGCTCAGGCATAGTTCTCTTTTTGGAACCCCCACTCATTTTCATGATGATGTTTATGAATTAATATAATGCTTCTTATTTTGGAACAAGCCACTAATGACCACAGTGCCACCACAAACAGCCGACAAATAGCAGTGACAAACTCGCTCATGTTCTCCACAATGCAGTGTAGCCACAGGGCAGTTTGGGGAAAAATGGCTACAGCAAAAAAAAACTGCTTAGGGGTTCAGTCAGGAACTGCTTGTCACAAGAAATACTTTTTTCTTCATGTTGCTCTTACTTTCATTCATTTTTCTGTCCATTATTTTTAAAATTAAAACAATTTTTTTCTTGCACATATCTACTTTTTAACTGAAAATGTTTATTTTTCATTCTTAGGTGTAAAAATCACATCATCTCACTAGGGGTAACCACCCCATACTTCTTCCCACATTACCAATACAGAAAGTGCAGCCTCATTCAAAGAAGGGAAGCTCAAAACAGCTACAGTACTGATAAAGACAGAGAATTTTCTTAAAATTCCAATTTAAAAAAAAGAAGAGTTGTCCACTGGCCATGATATTACAACAGGGATTCACGAGGTCTCCTCTTACAGCTGGGGGCTTTGCAGCACAGAGTTGCAATTTAGACAAAAAGAACCAAGATGGTCATAGCATACATAGGGGGAAGGGAAATGAGATGGACTGCTTATCTGCTAGGCTGGTTTTGCCCTTTGACCACAAGGACATCTGCAAACAGAGACAAGAGATCCTGTGCATAACTGACAGGAGCTGATATACAAGAGCGAGAACAAAGACTCATCACGAACCTATTATGGATAGTTTCCTTTGAACTTACAAGAAAGGTTGTAGAGGATGTTGAGACTTCTTGTCTATTCTAGGGAAGGGCAATAAAAATGTAGACTGATTCTTGGTCTCTCCATTTCATGGCCATTGTAGACAAAGTGCAATGAAGTGGAAGAAAAGTGTCCTGTACCGGAACACTTTTCATTAGTATAGTTTTCCCACAGACATTTTGCAGACCTGATTCAAGAGCTCAACACACTTTACCTGGTTGCTATGTGTCCATATTCTTCACAAGGCATTTATGCAGATTGCACAGCAAGTAGCAGCCAGAGGCCCAATCCATCCCTTGAGTTGTTCCTTCCCTCTGAATTTCAGAAGTCCCTTCCTCTCTTTATGCACCTCATCTGTATTCTTCCATGTGAGCTGAGGTACAAAGGACTCTTGGCACCTATGCTGAACAGCAGAGGCTTTGGCAGAGCCCTCTCCTGATTCATACACCTTGGAAAACACTCTGCCAGAGCACCTGCTTTGCATGAAAGATGTCCCAGATTCAACTCCCAGCACCTCTCATTTAAAAAAAGAATTAGGTAGCAGATGCAGGAAAGGTTTCTACTCAATACTCTAGAGCAGGAGTCCCCATGTGTATATCATCATGGGGCACCACAGGATGTCCATGGTGTTCCCTTCTACCTCTTCTCCCAGGTGCCACACCTTGGTTCTCACAAAATCGCGTGAAATTTGGGCACCACGATCTTGGATCTTGCAAAATCTCATGAGATCCAAGATGGTGGTGTCTGTCTGAGCTGGGAAGCCTGCAGGGGTGCGGTGACTCAGATAGGGCACCAGGATGAAGATCTCTTGCTGTCTTGAAAGAGAGTTTGAGAAACTCCCAGAGAGTTTGAAAATTGGATGAGGGATAAGGGGATGAATGGCCTTATTTAGTATAAAGCTGCTTTCTTGTTTCAGACATACCACCTCAACTATTTACTTTTGGTTGCTTGTACCTTGGCTCACTTACAGGACATTACAGAAGGATCTTGGCCATGGTGAAGGGCATTGCTAATTAACATAGCACTATCATCAATGTACTACTTGGGGGAGTGAGCAGCTGAGATGTGTAAGGGGAGAGCCCCACCAGATCTTTGATTGAGTGTTCCAAATGGGACAAAGGGGGTCAGGCCCCTTTTGCCTTCATGGGTAAATGGCCATAGGTGGAGTCAATGTTACTGGCTCTCCAAGCCTTATTCAGATCAAAATATGGTCATTTAAAAATTGCATTGGACAATGCACAATTTGCCTCTGAAATGGAAATAGCTAATCTTTACTAATTTCAATGCACTGAACATGAAAACGACAATGAAACTGGCTATAGTTTAGGAGAAAATAATTGCACTGCAAGCATAGGTGGTGGGAAAGAAGCGGACGTTTACCAGTACATGTCTATGGGAACTATCTATTGTGGATGTCTCACAAACCATAGCCAATTTTGCATTGTCTTTGCCATATTCATGTTCTGCATCTCAAAATGTATAAGAAATGACTAATTTAACCTTGGGGGCATGACCTGTATAAAAATTTGTTGTCCAGAATTACTTGCTGAATTAGCAACAAGGAGTTATCATATGTTGAAATTATACAAGCAGGAAAAGCCTTGTTGTCAGGACCGTTGAGCTCCCAGCTGTCACTGATGCAGCCAACTACCAAAGTTTAATGACTGGTTATTCAATGCAACGGCAGCAACAGCTTTTTGCTCCTACCTGGTACTCTTCATTCTTCACAGCTTGAGGGTTTACTATCGTGTCTCCGATTTCAAGACTTTCCTTTTGCTTGTGCTTCCTCATGATCAAGCTGTCCACAACCCAGAACATAACAGCCTTACGAGAAGGAGGAGTTTGGTCACATCAAATGCTAAGCATTTCAGAGTTCAGTGCATCCTTTCAGTTATCAAAAATATAAGAGATTCTAAGTCTGGGCAGAGCAGCACAAAAGGGGGCCATTCAGAGCTCTAATATGCCAGTTGGCATCAGGGGGATGCCCACAGACATTCTCATTCACACCTTCCTGGCTAGACTTCAAAGAGCCTATCTACAAAAATAATAAAATTAGGACTGATTTATCAAAAATGAAGATATGCTGAACTTCCTTGTAACTACTTAAACATAAACTTTACTGCCAATGGGCTTTGGTATCAGAAACATGCCATTTTAAATGAAAGAGGGGGAATCTGATTTTTTGCTGCATTTCCCCACTGGTAATGCTAGGGCAATTAAATACCTAGGGTAGAGTTAAAACAGATGTCTGGTCAAGAACACATCTCCAGTCACATGTAGGCAAGGTAAAGACTATACAAGGCCCACACATCAGATTTGAGTTGTATTTAGTTATCCAATGTATTAGCAGATTGTTACATTTAGTATTCCCATGCCTTTTCTGTTATTTTCCAATTGCATTGGATTTTTCCTCAAAAATTTCACAGACAGAAAGCAGCACCCAACATATGAACTTGAGAATGGTTTGCGCTATGCTCACAAGTTCTGCAAAACTTCAACTTTTGCTTCCAGCTCAAAATTTAATGCATCCATTCAGAGAGATGGCAAGGAATCCATTTAAAATATTTAGGTTCTTGCCTTTCCATCTGAATTTTAAGATGATGAATTCAACTAGCTTACAGAGCAGGTGGTGAGCAGACTTCAGGATAGTGAAATCAATTCTGGTTTACCTGAATAAATATGTAAAAATCTGGCATTGTAACCTGAGGCCTCCAACATCTAGAACAGGGGTGCCCAAACCCCGGCCCGGGCGCCGCTTGTGGCCCTCAGGGACTCACAATCTGGCCCATGGGGAGCCCCCAGTCTCCAATGAGCATCTGGCCCTCCGGAGTCTTGCTGGAGCCCATGCTGGCCTGACGCAACTGCTCTCAGTGTGAAGATGACTGTTTGACCTCTCGCATGAGCTGTGGGACAAGGGTTCCCTCCACTGATTCACATCAGTGATGTGGAATCAGTGGATTCCCTCCACTATTTCACATCAGTGATGTAGCAGTGGCAGTGAAGGAAAGGCTAGTCTTGCTTTGTGCAAGGATTTTTATAGGCCTTGCGCTATTGCAAGGCATTCGTTCATTCATACAAGTTCCATCTCTAATATATTCATTTATGTAAATTTATTCAAATTTGAAATGTAAAATAATTCGGCCCCCGACACAGTGTCAGCAAGATGATGTGGCCCTCCTGCCTAAAAGTTTGGACACCCCGGATCTAGAACATTAATGGCTGTTGTCTGCATTCTTTTAAATTGCATAAGCAATGGCTCTGAGAGCAAGACAGACACACATTTAGGATCAGAGTAGACATTAGTTCAAGTTATCACCCCATGCACCTGGATCAGACCACACCACAGAGGAGAAATGTGGCAAGAAGTCACCTTTTAACAGACCCCCCCAGTAGTCTATCCAGAACCTGCCACTCTCCTCCCAGCAGCTGCCAAGAGAGGAAAAGCTCCCACACATTTAAAAAACTGTTTTCAGTATGACATTATATAACACACACATCTAATCTTATGATTTACAGACATTTGAAAATATCAATCATTTGTGTTTGTACATTCCATTGAGGCTTGTTTCTACTTCTATGAGTGACCTATGCTTGCCCTTCTTCCAAAAAGGCAGGCACACTGAAGCCCTCCCACACCACTCTCCAGCAACTAGCTTCCTACTGTTCCTCTAGTGTGTTTGCCAGTTAATCTAGCAAATGGTTAACAGATCTATCACTAATGCTCCAAGCTTCCCTTTGGGTACAATTTGTTATTTAACAAAACAACCTGCAGTGCAATTGCAAGTTTCCTACTCAGTGCAGGTAGTTTTTGAATGATTTCACACTACCACCAAATATGTAATATACAGCATCTTAATCCAGCGCCTCTAGCATCTGCAAGATTACTGGCTGTTTAGGAGCTCTTAAATTGTGCAAGAAAGCTATACTTAAAAGATTCATTCCATCTCTGGAGAACTTCATACTGTAGATACTCACCTATAAGGCAGAAATTTCTGCCAAGAAATCAAGAGTTGATCACCCCCTTGCCTTATCTGCTAGGTGACTCAGGGGTGACCCCTGTTCATGCACATCATGGCAGCAGAGATAATGACAGGGCAATCAATCTCCATGGCGATGGACTCCAGGGCTAGCTGCAGCCAAAGTTTATCTTTTCACTGCTCCTGAGATTTCCATTTAAAACTCAAATAAGCCTCTTTCTCTTTGGCATGATTACACCCAATCCTTCTGCACCCTTGTTCCATTTTTCAAATGTTTGGCAGAGGTCTGATTTTTCAAACACCAAGATGTAATCTTCATTATCAAGATGTAATCTTCATGAAACAAAGTCTGAGGCTACAATTCAGTGCACCATTACTTAAAAGTAACACCCATGGAAAGCAATGTGTCCACCTCTGAGTAAATCGGGTTGCAACTATGGGTAGCTGCACTTGCTCACAGTCATTCCTTGTTGCTTGTCTCTCCACTGTGAATTGAATTGCACATTCCAGGGCCCAATGCTATCCAACTTTACAGTGCCAGTGCAGCCGCATTGCAGCCTTGAGCAAAGGGAACAAATGTTACCTGGAGGAGGCTTTCATAATTGCTCCCTTGGCACAGCACTTATCCCATTGGCACAGCTGCACTGGTGCTGGAAAACTGGATAGGACTTGGCCCCCAGTTATGTGTTATATGTTGTGTGTTATATGTAGAGCCTCTGGCTTAACACACCAGGAACCTTAAAGAAGGATTTGATTAATGGTTCTACCAGTATGTTGATTAGAGTGCACTTTCTCTGATAGTGTTTACAAAAAGGTTGTGAAGAGAAGAATTTAAAAAGTTAAGGAATAAAATGTATTTTATGATCTTTTACTATGTTTTATTATGGTAGGTTAATTATTTTTCAGGATCTGGCCTTGGGTAAAATTAGACAAAACTATAGTCTAAGTTTAACCCCCCCCCCAACTTATCCATGGGTCTTAGAAAATTCCATGCTTTTTGGTTCAAACTCAGCTCTCATCTGTGAGATTGACTCACACTATCTGCGGTAATTCAA
Organism: Tiliqua scincoides; assembly: GCF_035046505.1. Taxonomy (NCBI): domain Eukaryota; kingdom Metazoa; phylum Chordata; class Lepidosauria; order Squamata; family Scincidae; genus Tiliqua; species Tiliqua scincoides. The sequence continues at coordinate 32,092,225 of NC_089827.1, read as the reverse complement.
ATTTGATTGCTTTCAAGCAGACTCCCCCCCTCTATATTTCTTAATTTTAATTTGTTATTTGTTTTAAATGTTTAAATTTTGACATTTCTGCATTTTTATTTTGCCTCTCATCTAATGGTTTCAGGGCAGTGTACATGGTTCTTTACCTAGCCATTTATCTTCACAACAACCCTGAGAGGTAGGTCAGGCTAAGAGACAGCAACTGGCCCAGTGATCCAGTCATTCACAGCAGAGTTCAGATCTGAACCATGGTCTCCCCTAATCCTAGCCTAGTTTTGTAAGCACTACAGTATCCTGTATCTCTATGCTGTTTATGGGTTTATGCTGGACTACCTTCTGCTCTTTCAGGGGTTTTGCTCTCTTTTAGGAGGAATCTGAAGGGCACTAGGGCTTCCTTCTCAGACTCCCTCTCTGGCTCTGAGAGGGGGCCACTCAGGTGGCACAAACACCAGAGGCCCAGCCTGCTGAACACTTGCCAGAACTAGCCTGTCCCAGTGACCAGCTGTTGCAACCCACACTCATGGTTTCCCTCCCTCTTCTGCAAACATAACTCCTGTCTGACATCTTTGCAAGCCTTCACCAGATGCAAACTTCATTTCAGTCCAAGAGTGGGAACCATCCAGAGCTAAGAGGGGCTTCCAGATCCCAGCCTTGAAACTCAGTCTAGGATGTAACGTTTCCTCCCAGCATTACTTACATTGACTACAAAAGGCACAACGAGCATCACCAAGACCAGCTCCAGCTGAGGGTCAGGAATGTAGTCCAGGAGTTTTTCCTGAAGCTGGAAAAGTAAACACCATGCACCTTTGAGAGAGAACAAATGCATCTTGCACATTTATCAAGTGTGAACTGAAGCAACCCTTGCCATGTGTCTCAAACTGCTGTTGCCTTGATTTTATAGCTTCTGGCTTCTTAGATAATTCCACAGCTGGACAAGTAAGCAGACCTTACAACAGCAGGCTTCGGTGCAGGTTAGTGCAGTGCAGTTTTCTGAAATGCCAATGCTTCATTAAAGTAATTTATAAAGGGAAGGACAAAAAGTGTATCCATATACAAGAGCAGAGGGAACACAACAGCCCTAAGCAACCAACCCAAACAAATGAACTCAGCTTGCAGTGCGACCCTATGCATGCCTTCTCAGAAGTAAGCCCCATGATGTTCAATGGGGCTTACACCCAGGAATGTTGAAACCAATGGATGCAACTGTATGCAAACAGCCAAGCTACATATTTAACAAAGTCATATGACAGTTATCTTCCTGGACGGAGGCTGCAATTTTGTTTTTAAATGCTCTCCATCAAAAAATTCCCTGCATGTAGCAAACCAGAATATCTGGGAGATAATTTCCAGACTAGTCATTTATTATGTGCAAGGGTGTAACATTTTTAAAGTAACACCCCCACCCCTGCAGTCTGAAGTGGTGCAATACCTGGACTCTCCATGTGATTTTACAAGATATGTGGCTCATCCCTTTGAGTCCACAGGAAGTTAGGCAACTGAATGCAGCAAGCACGGTCTCTGCCCTCCACCAACAAAACATGCATCTTTCTTACCTTTGTCCAGCCAGGAATGAGCAAGACAAGGCTTATGACAGCTTTCTCAAAGACCATGATGAGTAAATAGAGAATGCACTGGCCAATCCAGGCAGCTGCCTGAGGAGGATCACCTGCAATGACAGAAACAAACCCAGTCTTCATGCATTCAATTCAAGAGTGACTGAGGTAATGAAGAGGCATTTGTTAATCAGAGCCCCACTTTTCCAGGACTCCCACTTACAAATCCCTATTGTACAGTGATGCTCTCACAAGATGATTCAGAAGAGCCCTGCCAGATCAGACTATTGGTCCATCCACTCCAGGATCCTGCTTCCCTCAGAGACCAAACAGCTGCCTTCAGGAAGGCCATAAGCAGGGTATGAAGGCAACAGCCCTGCCCACAGTTGCCTCCCTGAAACTACTGGAAGTGCCATTTTGTCATCCTATTAGCCGATAGACAACCACTATGAAGTTGTCTAGACCACATTTAAAGCCAACTAGGCTGGTGGCCACACCACACTTTGTGGCACAGAGTTCTGCACCATAAGACGGGCTTTTGGTTTTTGTTTCATTGCACAAAAAGGTGCTCTGCCAATGATTCATAGAATGGCAGAATACGGCCACAGTATCACACACTTATTATTCTGTGGTCAGAAGTGTTCAGTAAGTCCCAAAGCACCAACAGACTCGGTGGACAAGAGACACAGTAAAAACAGCCAGCTTCCATCAGAGCATCTAGCCCAGCCTGCTGTTTAGCAGACAGCTACATGTTCTCAGAAAGCTCACGATTAGAACATGAATGGAGGCAGCTGTTGCCCATGCCCAGAATCAGGAAGCACACACGACATGTAATCAACATGAATTGCAGCCATCGGACCTAGTCAGGCAGACCTGGCTTAACCCTGCCTAAGTAGTCCTTATAGCAGGTACCACAGTATGTTGCAGCAACAAATTCCACTGGTTACATTTATATTGTGTCACAGAAAGAGATGGACTACTTTTTGCCAACACAGGAAAGTCGGTGGTACCTGTCCAGCAATTTTTTTCAGATGTTATCATACATGTTTGATGTGACACCCCAACACAATTTACAATGAAATACAGCAAGATGTATAAAAGCATCATCTATAAAAGCAGCAGTAACACAAAGCCAGAATAAAATCAATCACACTAACAGACTTGGGAAAAGGAGCCTTCACAGGACACCAAAACCATGAGACAGTGCAAGGCAACCCTCCTTAGGAGGCACGTTCTAAAGACAGGGTACACAAGAGACATCCTTTGATGCCTTGTAAGAGGATATGATGGCTGCTTTTTAATAGTTTGATGGTTTATTGTTGCTGCTTGGCTTTTATTGTCTATTTTGCACCGGGACCCACTTTTTAGAATGACAATCTGTCCGGGACCCACTAAAGTGATGTCATGGCCAGAAGTGACATCATCAAGCAAATTAAAATAATTATAGAGTAAACAAATATGAGGAAGCTAGCCCTGTTCCACCAAGTGGATTTTCTCTGTAGTAACATCCCCACCCCACAAAAAAGTAACATTTTCAGTCCGACCTAGTGCCCAGATCAATTTAATTTCTTATATTTAAACCGGGACCCAGTTAGCTTAAGAAGTTTAGAAAAGAAAAAAAAACCATCACCTTACCAGCTCAAGCCTCTCTTTTAATTCTTTTTTGGGGGGGAGGCTGCCTTCTGGAGCATTTGTTGAGCTCCATTTTCATCAGATTGGAACCATTCCCTTCATTCATTTCCCTTTGCCTGACCAAGGCATGTTTGCTGACTCATGGCAGAAGGAGCCAAGGCATGTTTGCTGACTCATGAATAAACGTGACCATGTAGCTTAGTTTCACTTTTCATAGGGCTCAATACAGTTGTCAGCTTGGAGGGAGAGACTTCCTTCTTGGGTGTTTTTTGGGGGCTGTGTTCATCAGATTGGAACCTTTCTAGTGTCATTGGATTCCTCTCAGCCTGCCCTTTCCAATGGACTAAGGCAAATTTGCTTACTCATGAGTAAACTCATGATATGGCTCAGCTTCACTTTCCATAGGGCTCCATGCATTTGCCTTCTCAGCTAAAGCTTCGTGACCCATCAACAATCAGGTCGCGACCCACCAAGTGGGTCATGAACCACTGTTTGAGAAACACTGGTCTATTTTATAGTTTTATTTGTATTTTATCTTTTATGTATCTTAATTGTTGTTAGTTACCTTGGGTGCCCTTTGTGGAGAAAGGTGGGGTACAAATCTAATAGTAATAATAATCCTATCATGGGGCCACTATCCACCTGACCTTAGATGAGATTCTCAATACCCAGGCAGGTTCATGTGAGATCGTTCTAGCCACTGGGCTAATGGAAATAAGTGTGCTGTGGGAAGGGATTGGCCTCCATCCCCAAACAATAAAAGGTGTGTGTTAAACTACTACAGTGATTCAACCAATAGTGTCAACATTTTCTCTTAACCAAGAGGCCCAGGCCAAGAGAAGTAACCAAGAGAAGGGTTACAAAAGCCCACCAACTGTGTTCAGAAGGGCCACATTCTGAACTTCCTTGGAACTGTGCATGCTCACAGCTGTCTAGACTAGACTCCTAAGAATTCCTTTAACTTTTTTTTTTTGTTTGTTTTTTAAGGAAACCAGCTGAAATGCTGTTCCCATATTTGGTGATCAAACAGGCCAAGACTTATTCCCTGCCAATATTGCCCAGGAGGACTGTAATTTTACAGATTTTGGAGAAACTGATGGGGTCCAAAACATTTCTCCAGGAATTCGTGCAACAGACTAACTAAAAATTGTACAGAATGCTAGTCCACAACAAAGCCAGTCATCAATGTAAGTCTGTTTCAGGTGGTTTCTTTGAACAGATGCACACCAAGCTATTCAGTTGCAGATGCTTTCAGTGGCTCCTCTAGGACTTCCTGTCTGGACAGAGTCCCACCCCTTTTGTGTCCTGTGCCAATGTTTCTGTTTAGGTATTTTGGCAGAACAAAAGGGGGAGTGGAGAGAGAATATTTCTAGCCCGCATTCAATAGAAGAATGCCAAATCAATGGACTTATTCCATTAAAAGCAACTGAGGAGCACCACACCTCCACTTCCACACACATCACCGTTACCCCACAACATTGAGTAAACAAGCCTAAAATGTCATTGCTAATTAAATAAGCGAGACAAGCCAAGGTCAGCCAGGGAGACCTAATAAGCAACAACAAGAAGCATCATTTATTATCCGTTATTGACATATTCTGAGGCCACCTCTTCGAGAAATTCTCCAGTTTATTCAAAAAAACATCCAGATGTTCTCTTTTGGGGGAACATAACAATGGTTACTAGGTTTCCAAAAATTACAAAGATTCAGAAGCAACCCACTGGCTCCTGGAGGTCAGTCTGCTGCTCAGGACGGCCAGTTTTGGAGTATCTGCAGGGAGCAACAGTGTCAAGACTTGTTCTGGGGCGACTGAGGTTCAAGACAGCTCCATGTTTTTGCAATGATCTGAGCAGGCAATCGCTGCACCCAATTAGATATGCAAAATGAAGAAACACATACTCCAGAAGTACAAAGTTCTTGAGAATGCACAAAGAATTTTCCCATACCATTCCTACAACCACAGACAGCCTCAAAACGTCAGAGGTTGAGTAAGCTTCCACAGTAAAAGCAGTTACTTCTAGGAAGCCAAAAATGCCACATTGCAAGCAGCAGTTGACTTTTATTTCATCAGCAGTTCGCAAGTGCAGGGGCGAGCACAGCTTGCCTCAGCCCTGCAGCAGCCAGGGCAAATCTTACAGTATTGCAAAGTTATTGGCCTCTTCTGGAATTGCAGACATCTGACAGGAACACAAGCCATCAGTGGTAGAAGTCACAGCCAAGCAGCAGCAGACCTCCCCAGCCTTGCACCTGGGGCAAAGGTCCATGATGGAGCCTCCTGCAGGCGGTCGCAGCCCCCTCACTCAAAAAGCCGCTGCCCCCGCTCACCTGAGGCTCACGGAACCTCGCACGACCTCCAACTACCTCTGTGAGGTTCCCCAACACTTTAAACTGTGCTTCTGGGAAAGCAGAAGCACAGTTTCTGCCCGTCAGGAGCCTCAGAGAGGCTTCCATGGGGTCCTAGCAGCTGGCGCCTGAAGCGTTTGCTCCATCTCGCCTACGACAGGTTCGCTGCTGCAGCCAAGACCTCATTTTGCTGGCTGCAAGAATCAGGGGCACTGCCTCTATGGGATGTAGCCGTCTCCTCCATAAAACTCCTGTGGAAACTGTACTCTGAACAAGAAACTTAATAAAAAGAACTTTTTAAAAAGTTGTATGTTATCAAACAGAAATTAATTTTTGTAATTAGCAGGGGTACCAAACCTCATGATAATTAAAGCATCTCTTTTGTTGTTTCAATAAAGTTAATGGTTTTAAAATACTTGATAGGCTAATCTCATTTCAAAAATTTTATTTTAAAAAGTTATTGATGATTCCTGCTGCTAATCTGCAGGGAAGACTGCAGTCCCACACGTGCACCCTGTCATGAATATGTACAGTTCAGGCCTAGTAGCATTGCAAGGCCTGAACCAAGCTAAAACAGTAACACAGAAGTGGCTTGCATTTCCTAGCTGCTAGGATTTACAAATCAATGGAAGGTGATTATGTAGCACCTAGGCAGCCAGAAAGATCCATTAAGGATGGAATGCAGCTGCAGATCTCCAGGGGGAGGGGAGAGGAGAGGGCGAGCTTCCAGCCCCACTTCCGGAGGAAAGGGTCTTTGTTCCTGGTCTCTGAGTGAGAGAGGTGGTGGGTGCACATCCTGCCCCACTAGGACCATGTGGCCATAGGTAACTGGCCTGAGGATCTACAAAAGAAGCTGACCCAGGTGAAGGTTAGAGAATAACAGAGTTAGCCAGTTAGCTTTGTTGTTTTATGCTGATATGTTTCCTAGAAGTTTTTTATGCCTCTAGCATTTGCTGCCTTTTTGTAACTTTTGTAGCCTTATGTATTTAATAAAGTAGAAAATCTTTTACCATGTTGGTTCATTGTCTGTTGGGGACAAAGGTTCAGAATCCTGCCTAGCCATTCAGCAAGCTGCCAAAAATCCTCATTGTGGACTAGAAACCTGAGGACTGAGACTTTAAGTAAAGAAAGTGCTCAGTGCCTACAAGGGATATAGTTAAGCCTAGAGGGTCTCGGTTCCCTGGACTGAGGCACTGGCTCTTACAGGGTGGTGGCAGTACTACCGAACAGGGATCTTTGAGGGCTCTAGGGTTCAGAACCAACAACTCTGAGCACCCAAAACCCTGGGAGTGAGACACAAGTGTACGACACACCCCTGCAAGGAACATGCAACAGAGATGAACAGTGGGCCCTCAATTATCTCTGGGATCTTGCAAACGTGCGGTCCCACACCCCACTTTCGGTAGCCGCAATGCACAGCCACGCATCGAGAAACATGGAAGTCCAGTATTCCTACACTCATTTCAAGCAAGCAGCCCAGAGAGGCTGAAATCAGCCTCTTTTGAAAACGTCAATACTGCTCATGCGTTTTACCCTGCAGCAACATTCACACATTGAACAAACAGCACAAGAGATTCAGAACTGCTTCCACTGATTTGTGCAAAAAGTGTCTTTGGATGAAGTAGCGATATAGACAATATTTGCTTATTTACTCAATTTATATCCCGCCTTTCTCCCAGAAGGCACCCAAGGTGGCTTGGATTGGATTGGATTGTTATCCCTGATGCGCTTGAATTTTGCTTTCGCTTGCATTCACAATAGACTTCCAGCTGGTGTGCAATGACTCTTGGATAGAAAAAGGTCAGCTTACAGAAGAAACCCACAACAAAACCACAGTGGCCTTTAAAAGGTTTCCCAGCTGCTCAAACACCACTAAATATTTCCAGATGCAACCACAAGCCTGGATGCAAATTATATGCTTCTTCAAATGCTATAACTGCCCACCTGTTTCTGCCAATTGGTTTTCTACCTCTGTGTACAAGAGGGATACAACACATGCATTCAAGTTCTCTCTCACTGCCCAAGACCACATAAAACAAGGACAAAACTACCCCCAAACCAACACTGCCTTCCTAGTTCTTGAATTAACTAAGGGCGCAATTCTAACCTCTTATGTCAGTATTTCCCAGCACTGGCATAACGGTGCCAATGGGAGGTGTGCTGCATCCTGCAGTTGGGTGTCACTCATGGAGGCCTCCTCAAAATAAAGGAATGTTTGTTCCCTTACCTCAGAGCTGCATTGCCCTTACCTGCTGACATAAGGGGTTAGGACTGCACCCTAAAACAATAAGGTAAAGAGTGAACTTTTCCAAGAATCAGAGCACTGGAATTAGAGTGCAAAGATCTCACAAACCAGAGGTACTTAAAACATCTGCAAAAAATTTTCTGGCTTGTGAAATAAGTTACAAATGAAGTATTTATAGGATAAGATGGAAGACAGGATCCAAATATTTGTGCAACTAGTTCATGTGCTGGGGGTTGGGGTGTATGCTTGTTTTCCCACCAGCAGCCTTCACTTCCACCACTACACACTGCCAGGCAAAACTATATTGAAGTCTGACAGAAGCCTGCAAGATGGTTTTGGGGAAACCTGTAGATCAAAGACAAGACCACCTGAAATGAGGGGCTTTGGATTAACATTGAATAAGGATCAATGAATCACATTTCATAGAACCTTAAGAGTTGGGACCTACAAGGTCATCTAGTTCAACCCTCTGCCTGTAACATAGAGAATCTCCAGCAGGTAATTGTCAAGTCTCTGCTTGAAGATCTCCAGTGAGGGAGAGTCCACCACCTCCCTTGGCAATCTGTTCCACTGCCAAACTGCCATTACCATCAGAAATTTTTTCCTGATGTCCAATTGGAATCTCTTCTCTTGCAGTTTGTACCCACTGACTCTAGTTCTACTTTCAGAGGCAGTCGAGAACAAATTTGTCCCTTTTTCCATATGACAGTCCTTCAGGTATTTGAAGAGCACTATCATATCCCCTCTTAGCCTTCTCTTCTTCAGGTGAAACATACCAAGTTCCCTCAAACTCTCCTTGTAGGACTTGTTCTCCAGTCCTCGGATCATCCTCATCGCTCTCCACTGAACTTCTCTCTAGTGTGTCTGCACCTTTTTTTAGAGTGAGATGCCCAGAATTGGACACAGTTCTCCAGTGAGTTCTGACCAATGCAGAGTAAAGCAGAACCACAACTTCTTGTAACTTGGAAGCTACGGTTCTACTAATACAGGCTAAAATTGCATTTGCCTTCTTTGCAGCAACATCACACTGCTGACTCATGTTCATTTTGTGATCCACTGCAACTCCAAAATGCTTTTCAAATGTTGTGCTGCCAAGCCAGGTATCTCCCATTCTATACCTGCGTATTTGATTATTTTTGCCTTGTAGAACCAAGTGTAGAACCTTGTATTTGACCCTGTTGAACTTCATCTTATTCATTTCAGCCCAGTATTGCATCCCTTCATCCAAGTGATTGATGAAGATATTAAGAGAACCAGGTCCAAGAGTTCTGGGGCACCCCACTTGAAACTGTCATCCAGGTTGATGCAAAGTCATTGATGAGCACCCCTTGTGTACAGCCATCCAAGCAGTTGTGGGTGCAACTAACAATTGTAAACTAGCCCATATTTTACTGAATTGCTAAAATGTCATATGGAACCCCTCTCAATTGCTTTCCTGAAGATAGATTATATCCACAGCATTCCCACCATCCAGTAAGTTAGCAACCCAATCACAAAAAGAAATGAGATTTTTCTGGCAAGATTTATTTTTGACAATCCATGCTGTATACTACTGATCACTGAGTTGTTGTCAAGATGTGTGCAAACTGTGTGTTTGTGTAATTTATTCTAATATCTTACCTGGTGTTGAAGTCAGACTGACAGGTCTGTAATTTCCCGGGTCTTCTTTTTTCCCCTCCCTTTCAAAGATTGGGACCACATTAGCCCACTTCCAGTCTAGCAGCACCTCCCCTGTCCTCCAGGATTTCTCAGAGATAATTGAAAATGGCTCTGCAAGTGCATCTGCAAGTTCCTTTAAGTACTCTAGAGTATAGTTCATCCTATCAAAATGACTTAAATTCATTTAGGCCAGTTATGTGGTTTCTAACTAGTTTCCTTGTCAATCCTAATCTGCAGACCCATGCAGTCCAGGTTTTCATTACCTCTGTGGGGATGTAAGCATATTCCCCCATTACCCAAGGATCCAGCATTTCTTCCTCATGATAGTCACAAAAATGCAGAGAGAGACCAGCAAGGGAGCTGGGGGGGGGGTACCCTACCCTGTCACTGGTCTTCCATCCCCAAATCACCTCCCAAGTTGCTTGTATCGGCTGAGGAAAAAAACTCCCAACTCAATATTTACTTTTGGCCTAGTCTCCTTGGATCCTGGTCTTAGTCAAAGCTGGGGACATGCATGCAAAAAAATGAGATCTGTACCTAGGCAATCTAAATTTTGCAGCCAAACCAAAGAGAAAAGCAAAACCTGCAGTCTGCATAAATGATGCAAATCGAGCACCCTTCCATATTATGAGGTTTTGAATATGCAGGCAGCTGAAAAGCTAGGGCAGGACCTGAAGAACCCATAATCACTGGAAAACTTCTCTCTCTAACTTCTGCCATTTCAGCAGGCAATGCCCACATACTTTTCAGGTATCTCATTATAGCCACAAGGACCAGAAACTTGTTTTTTCTCCTTAGGAGCTAAATTCTATGCCCACAACCATCTTCTCTGTCTTTTCTGATCTGTGATTCACAGGGGACACACATCCCTAATCACAGACAACAGCAGACTACTTAAAAATTAAAAGAACCAGGATGTCAAAGTGATATATTCTAAGTGGGCAGAACTCAGCAGGAAATTATTCACTAGTATCATTTATGGGCCATTTAAACAATCAATAAAACTGAATATCACATACCCTAAGAACATAAGGAGAAGAGTCTTGCTGGATCAGGCCAAGGGCCCATCTAGTCCAGCTTCCTCTGTCTCACAGCAGACCACCAGGTGTCTCAGGGATCACAAAGACAACAAGATATCCATATTCTGTGCCACACTCTTTCATCTGCATTCAGATATGCTACCTCTAAAACCCGAGGCTGCATATAGTCATTATGGTTTGTAAACTATGATGGATTTTTCCTTCATAAATCTGATGAATCCCCTTGGAAAAGCATCTACACCAGCTGCCATCATCAGATCTTGTGGTGAGGAGTTCCACAGATTAATCACGTGCTGGATAAATAAATAAAAGGAGTAAAATCAATAGGAAAAAAATTAGGATGAAACAGAATAAGCAAACACCACAGCAAAAATGCTATTATCAATTCCACTGAAAAGGCTTTTGCAAGAGTGGAAAACAGCCAGCCTCAGGGTCTAATGGGAGCTTCACTTGGAAAGTTCTGCAGGCCAAGCATTTGGGGGGGGAGGGGGGGATGGACACATCAGCAATCGGAAATTTGGAAAATATTGAGAAAGCTGGATTGGGTTACCTGCCTCAAGAGACTAAACTGGAAGTGTTTCTGGAGCCATTCTTGGTCAGGCCAAACTATAAGTTAGCCTCTGAATGAACAGTTTCCAGATAGGAGAAGCTGATTTAGCAAAATGTTTCAAGGTCTGATGCAGGGCTGCTAGTATTATCTTTATATTTACCCATATGCTTTGTTGGGGTTTTTCCCCTCACTGTTTGCTGGAGGTTAAATCTCCTGTAACCAGAGAGGCTGTTTCATATCAGGATCAGATCTGTGCTGTTCATTTGTGCTGGGAGGAAAGATACATGATGATATCTGGCTGGGACTAAAAGAAAGTCAAAGTAACTGCTTGTTTTTCAAATTCAACAGACCAAGCAAGCCAAAAAAAGAACATCTCTCCCCAAAGGCTGCACGTGCATCGCCTGGAAAGGCTATGAGACAGCAGAGTTTGCAGAACTCTGCAACCAACACAGAACACTGAGGCCCAACACAGAAACAAAGTGCAAGTGAGAGAAGGGGCTGCTAAATGGGATATAAACACAACAGAAGATGTTAACAGGAATTCAGGGGAAAAAATACTAGGCGTGTCTTCTCAGACATAAGCTCCACTGAGGTCAAAGGGAATTACTCCTAGGTACGTGTGCATAGGATTGCAGCCTAAATCATTTTCCTAGTCCACTCATGGGAAGAGAATGAAACAGAAACAAGGAGGTAGGATGGACTGCACTATTTCAGGTGGTGAATTCTAGTTTTGGATGTTCTCTTGTGCTGATTGAATTTCCACTGTTGGTGCTGGAGTGTGCAAGACAGGCCTGGCTCATACACTGATCAGACCAGCAACACTCTGCATGATGAAGGTCCAGACAAATTCTTGGGTCCTTGCCACACAGTGTTCATGTGTGAGGCTGCTCCATGAAAGGGCCTATCTGCACCAAAACCTAATTTACACACTTGTTCCCTTCGTCTTTCTGGGAGCAACAGCAACAAAATTCAAATCAGATTTGTGTGTGCACAATGACTGGTGAAAGGAATCAGCAGCACATATCCACTGCTTCACTAGCCAGAGATTTCTAGCCCAATAAGCATACAGCTGGAGATGCTAGGACTCTCTGACGAGCCTGAACAGCATAACTTGTGCAGGCAGGTGGAGGAAGTAACTGGTGGGACAATGCGGGGGGGGGGAGGCTAGTGACAAAGAGGTAATCTTGGGCCTAGGTGTGGGTGACAAAGTGGCCATCTTCATCATCATTGTTCTGTGACCTCTGGGAGGCCAGGCTTCAGCACCTATAACCAAGGCACCATGGGGAGACCAGGAAGGCTCTAGTACGGCTCTTTCATCAGGTTGTCACACTCCAGCACCACAAGAGTGTGGCTCCCTATGCATTTCCAACCCTTTCGCCACCTCTATCTTGTCTCAAACTCCAGCCCTGCAGGGTGTGGAGACATCGTCGTGGCAGGTTGAGGAGCTCAACTGCCTTGCCTTGTAAGGGAGCGCTACTTTTGCTCAAAGCTGCTCTTGTGTGCACTGGGATTATTTTTAATCTGTGAAGATTCCAATGCAGTGAGCAGGCCAACAACCTTCATATATTACTCCTGCTTTGCTGGATCTTTGGGGAAAATATACACAACCACCCCTACCCTGCCACAAACTAAGGCAGAAATGAGAGCAGGAACTGTTCAGGCAGCAAACCCAGAAGCCAGCAAGCCTAGGCTAATAATGTCACTACTACTCTGCAGAGAAGCTGAAAGGTCATTTCCATTTAAAGAGAAAACATTTTACTTGATAGTCCCACACTGAAGGGTAGGAAGGCAACAGAGAATGTATCTGGTTGAATGATAAGCAGTCAAAAACACACACAGACTGGACGGTTGCAAAGTCAGTTCACTCACTTATCAAATGTGATATCCAGAAAAGTAACAAATCCAGAAATGTGTTACTTGTAAAGGGGCTTCCATCTATCAGACATTTGCCAGACAAACTCCTGCCCGTGGGACAGTAAGAACAACAAGCCTCCTTCTCTCTGACAAGCACCCCCCCCCATTCCTGGACCCCTGTGCTTACATGAAGGAAAAACACTTCATGTAAGCAGAGCATATACTCATACTCTGTATATGAGTATATTCTCATATACTCAGAGCACTTTTCTATATTATTCAGAAAAGCAGCAGGAGGAGAGCGGTTCTTTAGGAGATCATGTCCACCCCTTGGTGAAATAACTGTAGTGAGGTAGTTGGACAGGAGCCACTAGGCTCCCTTCCAAGCCACTGACAAGTTCCTAAACAGGGTTCACAGACATAAAATCTAGAGCAGTGTTTCTCAAACTGTGGGTTGTGGCTCACAACCCACTAGGTGGATTCTGAGCCAATTTCAAGTGGGTCCCCATTCATTTCAATATTTTATTTTTAATATATTAGAGTTGATGCTACCATGGTATGTGACTGCATTTGGGGAAATGCTACAGACCTGTACTTTGAACAAGCTACTATGTATATTCTTTTATCAATAGAATCATAGAATCAGAGAGTTGGAAGGGACCTATTAGGTCATCTAGTCCAACCCCCTGCCTTAGGCAGGAAATCCTCTTAGAGCATCTCCAACAGGTGCTTGTCCAGCCTCTGCTTGAATGTCTCTAGTGAGGGAGAGTCCACCATCTCTCTTGCCAATCTGTTCCACTGCCAAACCGCCGACTGTCAGGAATTTTTTCCTGATGTCTAATCGAAATCTCCTCTCTTGCAGTTTGTACCAACTGGTTCTAGTTCTACTTTCAGAGACAGCTGAGAATAAATTATTCCCTTCTTCCATATGACAGCCCTTTAGCTATTTGAAGAGAGCTATCATATCCCCTCTCAGCCCTCTCTTCTCCAGACTGAACATGCCAAGTTTCCTCGATCTTTCCTTGTAGGGCTTGCCCTCCAGCCCCCTGATCATCCTCATCGCTCTCCTCTGAACCTGCTCCAGTTTGGCTGCATTTTTCTTCAGGCAAATGGAGGCTCTACCCTCTAGACCAGACCTCCTGTCCGTCCAGACTCACGTTCGTCCTGTGATCCACTGCAACTCCAAGATCCCGCTCACATGTAGTGCTGTCAAGTCATGTATCTCCCATTTTATACCTGCATAGTTTTTGCCTAAGTGCAGAACTTCGCATTTATCCCTGTTGAATTTCATCTTATTCATATCAGCCCAGTATTCCATTTCGTCTAGGTCTTCCTGGAGTCTTCTACTTTCTTCTATTGTGTTTGCTACTCCTCCCAGTGTGGCGTCATCTGCAAATTTGATGAGACTCCCTTGTATCCCCTCATTCAAGTCATAGATGAAGATATTAAAGAGAACAGGGCCCAAGACAGAGTCCTGGGGTGTCCCACTTGAAACTGCCCTCCAAGTTGACGTGAAGCCATTGACAAACATCCTCTGTGTATGGCCGTCCAACCAGTTGCAAATCCATCTAACGATTATATCATCAAACCAACTTTCTGATTAGGATGTCATGTGGGACCTTGTCAAATATTTTACTGAAGTCAAGATATATTACATCTACCGCATTCCCACAGTCCAGTAAGCTAGCAACCCGATCAAAAAAGGAGATGAGATTTGTCTGGCAAGATTTATACTTGACAAATCCATGTTGGGTTCTATTGATCACTGAGTTGTTGTCTAGATGTGGGCAAACTGTGTGTTTTATTATTTTTTCTAATATCTTCCCTGGTATTGTAGTCAGACTGGTGGTGGTGGTTGGCAGACTGACAGGTCTGTAATTTCCCCGGTTTTCTTTTTTTCCTTTAAAGATTTAGACCACATTAGCCTACTAATTAGACACTAATTAGCCTACAACAGACACTTCCAGTACCTCCCCTGTCCTCCAGGATTTTTCAAAGATAATTGACAAAGGCTATGCAAGTACCTCCGCAAGTTCCTTTAGTACTCTAGGATGCAGTTCATCTGGTCCAAATGACTTGAACACATTTAGGCCAAGCAAGTGGTTTTTAACTAGTTCCCTGTCAATGCTAAGCTGCATTCCTGTGCCGTCCAGGTTTTCATTACCTCTTCGGAGATGTATGCATATCCCCCCATCAGCCAAGGACCCAGCACCCACATTTGCACAATCCTTCTGATAGAAGATGGACGCAAAGTAGGAGTTGAGCAGCTCCGTCTTCTCTTGGTTTCCAGACACTAATTGACCATCCTTGTCCAGGAGCAATCCCACCCCCTCGTTTCTCTTCCTTTTTCTTTGGGCTTATCTAAAGAAACCCTTCTTGTTATTCTTGACATCCCTGGCCAGCTTTAGCTCGTACTTTTAGCTTTATCATTCCTGACCCTCGCCCTACAAGACTGGGCTATCTGACTGTGCTCCTCCTTGGTGATAAGTCCCATCTTCTATTTCTTATACATGTCTTTTTTAATCTTCAACTCACCACTGAGTTGCTTGTTGAGGCATTCTGGGTTTTTTAGGTGTCTTCCCCTTTTCTTTTTCATAGGAATTGTTTCTGCTAGTAAATGGGACTTACTCCTGGCTAAGTGTGGGTAGGACTACAGCCTAGGATTGTTAAAAATTTCCCTGCCAGATTATGTCACTTCTGGTCATGACATTTCCAGTAGGTCCTGACAGATTCTCATTCTAAAAAGTGGGTCTGCTGCAATGAATTTGCTTCAGGTGCCACCAGCTTCTTCACTTTTTACTGCAAAAGCAGCTCATGCCCTAGAATTTGTAAAGTGTCACATAGGAGACATCTCCTACCCACCCATCTACCTCCCCTTCTCTCTGCAGCCTGCTGAATAAATTCACTTGGTGGAACCAGCAGGCTGCAGAGAAAGGGGGAGATGCTCCACCAAAGCTGAAATCTTATCCACACTTACATAGGAGTAAGCCCCATTGACTATAATATAGACGTGCATAGGATTGGGCTCAAAGTGAATTTATTTAGCAGGCAAGCGAGAGAGAGAGATGGGAAAGCAACCCTCTTCCACCAAGTGAATAAGAGTGGCGACTTGGGGGGAGGAATGTTTGAGAAGAGAGGGGGCCATCAGCTCCTGGGACTGCAGGTGCGTTTGCTGGGAGTTTCTCTACAGCCATCACTCCAGCTCTCCCTGCTTGTTGTCAGGTCTAATGAGGGTGCCAGGCTGGGAGCGTCACCAGGCAGCAAGCAGGGTAAGGGCAGAAGGTGGCTGTGTTCCAGGGGTGGAAATGGCTGGAGGTGTCCCCAGCACCGGGGTGTGGCACCTACTTCACCTCTTACCACTCAGGAGGGAGGCACATTTGGGTTCTTTGCCAAATGAGAGCCAGCTGGTCTTGAACAATGCCAAGGTCCAGGCTGTGGTGCTTCTCTCCCCCCCCCGCACCCTCTCAGGCCTGCTGCGGGGGGGGGGGGAGACCAGGGAGAGTCAAAAATTGACCTGAGCAGAGAGAGAGAGAGACACTTAAAGGCCTTCTGAGGGCCAGGGAGGCCAAGGCCTCTATGAGGGGAGGCAGTGAGCGGGGGGGGGGGGTGTGTGGCACCTCCAGGGGGCAGCACTGAAGGCAAGATGGTGTACATTTCACTGGTTTCAATAAAGACTTCAGAAAGAGCACCTCCCTAGTGGGTCTATTTAAAATACTGGATTAAATGTTCTGAAGTACAGGCCCCATTTTTTAAAATTATGTACACAGCACTCCTAATATGGAGGGCACTTTACACAGAACCCTGCCCCAAGAGGTTTACAATCTAGATACCTATATGAAGAAGACAACTGATGTGGGAAGCAGATGCATCAGTTCCATGTACTTTAGCTTCAGTTTTGTTAGGCCATTTTTAAGTGAAGCCAGTGCTCCCTGCATCAACATTGCTCAGACTTCAAAGCCTCCACTGCAATGGGGGGTGGGAATGGGGAGAAGAGGTTAATCGCTTATTTTTCAGACCAAAACAAGTTCATTTGGTTGCTCTAAGTAAGGGAAAGTTTTGTGATGGAAATGTTTAAAGCTACCATGACAACAGAACCAGAATCCACCCACATGGTCCTCAATCTGAATTTGAGAGCAGAGACAAAGGGCTCACATTTCCTACTCTTACGTTTGAACAACTCACAAACAAGCCAGTCACAGAACATTCTAGAAGCCCTCTTCAAAAAGAAATTCATACACAGACAATGGTTTTAGGCACCTCCATTACTGCTCAGGCCAAGTCTTCAAACTTCCACAGAGTGCATGCTGAGTGGTGCACTGGCTACACGGCCAGACTGGGACCAAGGAGATCAGGGTTCAAAGCCCCATCCAGCCACAAAGCTCACAAGATGGCTTCAGGTCAATCACACTCTCTCATCCTAATCTGCCCCACAGGATTGATGTAAAGATAAAACTAGTGGTGGTGATGACAGTGGGGGGAAGAGATAGAAAAAGTATCATGAATGATGCTGAGTTCCTCAGAATTGCAATGGGAGGGATACCACAGCTTTGAGAACACTATAGGTTTGTTATAGATGAGAGGTGAAACCAGAAATGCTTTCAGGATAGGATAGAGTGAATACATTTTCTTCATTTAGCAATTTCATGGTCACTTCATTGCATTTTTTTTTATCTTTATGGTATTAGATATGGTGGAACTGAGGTCACTTTCCTTTCCCTGCTGCTCTACTGGCCATGGCCAGGTAGGTGGCTAACCTATGCTGCTGCCCAAACTATCTCTAGGCACCCTCCCACCTTTTCTGTTTGAAACTGCCAAATAAAATTCATATTCCTCATCTGGATTTCATGGGCTTCAGAATCCCTTTATTTTAACCTATAACTGGGCAAAGAGGCACCTTTCAAAGTGGTGTCCTCTTATATTTAGCAGGAGGAGAGCAATTGTCCCTCTTCACCCCAGCACGGCATCTTTTTCTTGGCTGTTGCTTGATTTTTCTTCTGTATTTTTTAAACTGCAAGTCCTTTTGGGACAGGGAACCATTTACTGATTTACCCTGCCATTTAAGCTACTTTGTGAACTACTTTTTGTTGAAAATCAGTATATAAATATTCTTAATTATTTCACTGGGTATAAGCTACTATTTATTGACATTATTGTTGTGCTATTTTTATTAGATCATTGCTGGCTGCTTAATGTTATTACTTTTGTAGATTGTTTAAAATGAATTTTCTTAGGAAGTCATCCTGAAGACAAGACAAACCAACTTTTTCTCAATGACAGTGTAGTTAAATAGTTCTGCACTGAGGGCTTGATACTCACCCCAGAGGTTAACCCAAATTCTTGCCCAGAAAATTCGGTGACCTCTGTACATTATGTAAAGCAAGCCAGTATTCATAGGCAGATCTTGCATGACCTTTCTTTTAGATGCATAAAGGAAGAAATAGGGAATGAAACCCCTCATCTCTCCCAACTACTGCTCACTCACTCAGAGCCCAATCCTACGCTCGTCTACTCAGAAGTCCTGTTATAGTCAATGGAGCTTACTCCCGTTAAAGTGTGGATAGAATTGCAGCCTCACTTAGTCTCACTTCTGGTTTTGAAAAGCTAGTAACTTGTTTTTTAATGCAAGTCACAGTTGTCTGGGTGCACCCAGTCCCAAGGTCTCCATTCTCAAGGGATTCCTGGTTTTGCGTCAAAGTGCAACCCCCACTGGACAACCTTGCCATACCAGACCTAATCAATGGACATTTTACCAAGATTTCCCAAGAACAGGAGAGAATGCCCAAGCAGAGATACTGCTCTCATTCTCTGACCAATGGCTATCCATACCAAGATTCCTTTGGATGCGCCAATAGGCCTGTCAACACATGCAAAGAAAAATTTCCTCAGAACAGTCAAGAGAATGTCTCTTAGGCCAAGGATGTAAGACTTAAAAACTGATAGCAAAATACAATTTCACATTTGGTAGGAACTGCTGCCCTCCAGTGGAACTGTAAGTGGAAGACAGGGAAATGAAACATTTGCAACCTCACCCCAAAGGATTATCAAATAATGCAGTTATTTAGAGGTTACTTTATATGCATGCCATCTTAAGCCAATGTATATTAGTTTCAACTTAATACAAAAGGATAATAATGAGTATTCATGCTCTTTTGCAATGAAAAATCCGTAGGCCCTGAATGTAATTTTCCTTTTTGAGAGAGGAAAAAATCCTACTTTCAAGCTCTACCATTTACCCACTGAGAAGCTCAATTTTCATTTAGGAACAATGTAGTCCCCATGTTTCCAGAGGCAAGGGGTTTTGTTTGCTTTTTAAGTGAACACAGGATCTGTCAATATATCCAAATGACTCCAGAGATAAAAAAGCAAAGCTTCAGTGGTCTTTAAAACTCTTTGCCTGATCCAGTAATGACTAGTAGCAGCCCAAATTAATGCAGCTGAGTTTTTAAAATTGCAAGATGTGCAGAAGTAGTGATGCAAAGATACACAACAAGCATAATTTATATGCCTGGAACTGCCCTCAGAATGCCTGAATGATAGCACCTCATTTCTTTCACATCCATCCTCAAAACCCATCTTTTCCATGAAGGTTTTGGCACAATTCTTAGTCCCCATTCCTACTGAAACTAAAAAAAACTAATTCTTCCCTTGTCTAGTTATCCATTTATTATTGGCACTGACAGGCCACTTTTCCACCTAGTACATTACACTCTTCCATCCACCTCCCTCAGCTGTTGTCTCTCCTGTGTCAAATTTTAGATTTCTGCAGCAGAGGAAGGACATGTCCTCTTACTCTGTGTAAAGCACTGTGCATAGTGAAGGCACTTTACAAATAACACTACAGAACTAGTTACTTTTTTGCTTTTTTAAGAAAAGCAATTAAGCATACAGATCCCTTCTCATCATAAGCATCTGAACATGCTTATCAGGCCTGATTTGCAACAAAACAATTGGCCTCTGCTTACCATATTCGCCAAAGACCAGATGTGTGAACTTCCAGCACTCCACAACCCAGGATACCACCTTCACACCAAGCCAGATCAGCAGCATCCCCAGAGTGGCATCCAAGATGAAATTCATTAGGTAACTATGGCAGGTACAAACAAAAGCCCATGTTAACTATCACGGCAGGCCCAAGAACTCCTGGCACCTGAGATGGCATGCCCAATGCTGCCTCTTTTCATTGGCAGTGCACCAGCATCTGCTCCTCCAACACTTTAGCCCATTACTCTCTTCTTCCCCGAACCTCTGCTCCATCCTCCTCTTCCTTTGGCAATCCTAGGAGTGGATAGAGGAAGAGGTGGATCAGCAGAGATAAGCAGGTAGGCAGGCAGGCAGAGGTGGGTGCCCCCTGCCATCCTGCTGCCTGATGCAACCTTTTCAGTTGTCTTCATGGAAAGGCCACATCTGGAGTATTGTGCACAGTTCTGGTTGCTACATCTCAATAAGGATATAATGGAACTGGAAAATCATAGAATTGGAAGGGACCTAACAGGTTATCTAGTCCAACCCCCTGCCTGTAGCAGGAAATCTTCCAAGAGCAACTCCAACAGACGTTTGTCAAGCTTAAAGATCTCCAGTGACGGAGAGTCCACCACTTCCCATCTGCAATCTGCTCCACTGCTGAACTTGCCCTTCCTGATATCCAATCGTAATCTATTCTCTTGCAGTTCGTACCCAATGAATCTAGCTCTACTTTCAGGGGCAGTTGAGAACATATTTGTCCCTTCTTCCATACAACAGCTCTTCAAGTATTTGAAGAACACTATCATATCCCTTCTTAGTCTTCTTTTCTCCAGGCAAAACATACCGAGTTCCCTCAAACTTTTCTTGTAGGGCTTGTCCTCCAGTCCTCTGATCATCCTTGTCACCCTTCTCTGAACCCACTCCAGTTTGACTGCATCTTTCTTAAAGTGAAGTACCCAGAATTGGAAACAGTGCTCCAGGTGAGGTCTAACCAATGTAGAGTAAAGCGGAACCATTATTTTTTGGGACTTGGAAGCTATGGTTCTACTAAGGCAGGCTAAAATTGCATTCGCCTTCTTTGCAGCTGCATCACATGTTCATCTTGTGATCCACTGCAACTCTAAGATCCCTTTCACATGTTGTGCTGCCAAGCCACGTATCTCCTATTTTATACCTGGTTGGCAACCTTCAGTCTCGAAAGACTATGGTATGTTTATACCTGCATCTTTGATTATTTTTGCCTCTGTGCAGAACCTTACATTTGTCCCTGTTGAACTTCATCTTATTCATTTCAGCCCAGTATTCCATTTTGTCTAGGTTTTCCTGAAGGCTTCTACTGTCTTCTATTGTGTTTGCTACTCCTCCCAGCTTGGAGTCATCTGCAAATTTGATGAGGCCCCCTTGCAGCCCTTCATCTAAATCATTGATGAAAATGTTAAAGAGAACCAGGCCCAAGACAGAGCCCTGGGGCACCCCACTTGAAAGGTTCAGAAGAAGTGACCAAAATCATGACTGGGTTAGAACACCTCCCTTATGAGGAAAGACTACAATGTTTGGGGCTGTTCAGACTAGACAAGGTGTCTGAGGTAGGACATAAGTGAAAGGTATAAAATTATGCATAGGATGGATACAGGGAAGTTCTCTTCCTTCTTTCACAACACGAGACCCAGGGACATCCACTAAAATTGACTGGCAGTCAGCACAGACAAAAAGAAGTATTTCTTAACCCAGCTTGAAATTAATCTGTTGAACTCCTTGCCACATGATTTTGTTATGGCACTTGGTCCCACTTTAAAAGATTCAACACATTAATCACACATTGGTGAGGTTGGAGATTTTGTGTACTGATGCCACAGCCCTACTGTCAGCTCATAGCTACACTAGCTCCCAAATTTAATTACCTCCACCCCCAGGCAGACCCCACCCAACTTAATTCATTCCACTGCAACATCAAACTCACAGAGAGCAGGGATCTTCTTCCGTAAGGTCAGACAGGAAAACGTTGGCAAAGTGGATGAAAAGTGCCCCAATAGCTTGCTTTGAGGTATCGTAAAACCTTGAACAAGTTTAGATGAATAATATAAAGTCAGCAGGAGTGTATCACAGAGGTAAGGCAGTGAAGGACTTCAAGCAGGACACTGCTCTGGATGTTATAAGTCACAGTCCCAGTCACTCCCCATGGCTGGAAGGGCAGATAGATTGCTCAAGGTGAGGTAAGGGCAGTGCTCAACATGCAAGCATCCCTGCTTCAATTAGAGGATTGCAATTTGAAGTGAACACATTCTCACCCCCACCCCAAGCAGGGTCTTCCTCAAATTGAAATTTATGCCCATCTTTTCCATGCTCTTTTCTTTCCCAAAGCAAAAAAACACGGCCTTGGGGAAGGGAAAGGTGGTGGTAGGCAGCTGAGAGCTTCCTCAGCACAGGAGAGGCTCCACAGAGCCTGTCCTCAGTGTCAACTGGCACACACAATGTCAGTTCCATCGAGGGAGCATGGGACTTGACTACAAGGTCCATCAGGGTCTCTGAGAGGAATTTTAGAGAGTACAGTTTCTTTGGGGTCCTTTCCCTTCTCCATTTGATCATAATTTCTACAGATTACAATATATAAAACTATGTAGGCTTATACAAAGTGTGAATGCTAGTCTTCGCACATTATACGCAAACATTTTGTGAGATCTCAGGATATTTTCTTGCCCCTCCTTTGGCTTTGGGCCCTCTTTTAAAACCTAGGCCTGGGTACAATTTACATGGGCCCCCGAGTCCAACAATCTCAGCTGAGGGGCTGCCTTGCACATTAATTGCACACCTGCTCTTTGGTGTGAGCAAAGAAGCGTCTTGGCTGCCCTCCATGTGAGAGATGAAGGAGCTGCTTGTCAGCTTGCGTGGGAGGAAACTGGGGGCCAGAATGTGATACCAGATCAGAAAGAGCCATCTGAAATTTTGTGGTTCTTGAAAGATAGAACCTTTCAATTGTAAAAATCCCTACAGGGATTTAGAACAGCCTGCCTTTGTAAACCGCCTTGAATAAAGTCTGAAGAGAAATCTGACAACCAAGAAAGGCGGTATATAAATACCTGTATTATTATTATTATTATTATTATTATTATTATTAATTGCCATGGTATTACTTCTTCTGCATGCAAGTGAGCCTTCCACCATCTGCTACCCCTCCACCTTTTGCAAGGAAATGCCTTTTCACTTAGGGAAGGAGCAGACTCATGCAATATTTCTGAGCACTTTCCACCCCCATCCCACTGTCTGTCATCATGATTTATTTATGCACTACTTTTCCAACTCAATGGGGTGATGATGGAGCATTCTGCAAACAGTCATGTTGCAGTCACCCAGCCTCAGTCATCCAGCCCATTCTTCATATGCAATACAGGGACATGGTAGAACCCTGAGGTGGCATCACTTCAGACTGAAGGGAGGGGTTGGACTGCACACCTGAAGATTTTCTTGGTCTTGTAGTTTTATACTTGCAGGAAGTTTTAACTAATAAAGCATTCATATGAGGTGCCCCCTCCCCACTGGCAGATTGATGTGGTACAGATCATTCAGCTACCTCACACTGCTGAAAGTTTAAACCTAGCTTTAACCACAAAGTGGAGATTCATTCACAAGCGTAAAATGAGAGACAATATGGTGCAGTAGTTTGAACTCAGGTCTTCCCAGTCCTAATCTCGATGCTCAAAGTCCCAATTGTCTATGAAGTTTGCTGAATGATTCCACGAGTCATATGCAGTCATTCCACCAGCCTAGTCTACTCCATAGGGTTGTTGCAAGGATTTAAAAAAGAGTGGGGGGAGAGAGAAACAGAACCTTGTACAGAGACCTGTTTGGAGGAGGGGAGTGATAAGAATATCAACATATTGTTTGGAAACTATCAGTGGTAAGCTTGGGGGGACGTCTACGGGTGCAATTACCCCCAGGCAGCATGGCTCAGGGGGACGGTGCCACACCCCCAGCTGTCCCGCCCACTGCCTCCTCTACATGCGCTACCGGTAGGCCATGCACTACCTCCCTGACCCTCATAAGGCCTTCTAAGGCTTCCGGAGGGCCTTAAAATGTCATGTCGCAGCTTGGGGGTCCTCCTGGACTCGCAGCTGCTCCTGGATTCCCAGGTGGCGGCTGTGGCTAGGGGGTCCTTCGCTCAGCTTCGGCTGGTGCGCCAGCTGCAGCCATACTTGGATCGTGCAGACCTGGCCACGGTGATCCATGCCACGGCGACATCGAGGTTAGATTACTGTAACACGCTCTATGTGGGGCTGCCCCTGAAGATGGTTCGGAAACTGCAATTAGTGCAGAATGCGGCAGCCCGTGTGGTCACTGGAGCTAGGCAATTTGACTCTGTCAGTCCGCTTCTCCGGGGGCTACATTGGCTGCCCATTCGTTTCCGGGCCCAATTCAAGGTGCTGGTTTTTGACCTTTAAAGCCCTATACTGCTCTGGGCCAGGATATCTTAGAGACCGCCTACTCCTGTACAATCCGGCTCGCCCTCTCAGATAATCAGAGAAGGCCTTCTTACAAGTGCCGCCACCCAAGGAGGTCCGGGGGGGGCGGCTGCAAGAAATAGGGCCTTCTTGGTAGTGGCACCAACATTATGGAACTCCCTTCCGCTAGACTTGAGAATGGCTCTCTCTTTTGAGAGTTTCCGGCGAGGCCTGAAGACACTGCTGTTTATACAAGCCTTCTGATTTTTTGGCCTTCTTAACATTTTTTACACATCTTGTAGTTTTTTACAGGCTTGATTCCTCTGTGACTTGCTCTTTTGTGCTCTTTTTTATTCTGTCTTTTAATCTGACTACTGTTTTTATGGTCTCTGTTAATGTGTTTTTAATATGTTTTTTATCTGCTATTTATGCTAATTTATGTTTTTTAAATCTGTTTTTTACATGTTGTTAGCCGCCCTGGGTCCCTTTCAGGGAAAAGGGCGGGATACAAATAAAGTTTATTATTATTATTATTATGTCCAGTTTTTCAGGGAAACCAGAGGAGACTTTTTAAGGCCCTTGGAAGGCGGGTAGGGGGTGGCACTTCCAGGTTTGACCCTGGGCAGCACAGTGGCCAGGACCTGCATTGGAAACAGTTTTTTTTATCAAAAATTAAAAATAAAAATAAAAACACAGGTCTTACCATATCCTCCAAGGTCGTCTCTCTGCTTTTGGTTCCTTAAATCGTTTTACTGTAAAGGACAGAACAAAAAAGAGGGCTTATAAAGGGAAGTGGGAAGGGGTGGGGCTTACTTCAAAACAAGGCCAGACTGAGAAGGGCAGACCCTCAGCTCTTTGTAGCAGATTTTTTCTCAAATATACAGTACTGCATGTAATGGGCTGTCTAGAGATAAGAAAATCAGAGCTCCCAAAGTCTGAGGGTCTTTTTCAAGCTACCCAAGAACTTGTAGCCAGAGATGCTGAACCTGAAACCTTCCACGTGCAATTTCCACACTAGATTCCAAAGTATGTAGGAAATTCACCAGGGAGATTCCAAAGGGTAGAGCAACATCCCTGCACCCACAGAGAATAGTGGCAAATGGTAGCTTTCAATTATTACCAGAATTTCAGGCTACATGTCCTTGGACCTCTTCTCTTTGTGCACTTACTGTGTACATCCTACTATACCAACATGCCATATTGCTATAAATGACCGATGTACGAGCCAGTGATTTCAGAACACATAGTGTAAAACATTGAATTTAGTCAGCTGATATTTAATGCTGCCTCATCAATAAGAGTTATGACTGGGGGCCTTTTTAAAAACTATTTCTCAAGTGCACACAACTGAAGAAGTTTTATTTGAATTCTGAATTTGTCCAGTGTCAACGCACATGGTGTACTCAGTGCTATTTTTACTTTAGATGCTGATTTTAGTCTCTCAACACTTTTATATGCATCCAAGATCTTCTCCCTCCCCCAATGCAACTTTTTAGGCCAACCAAACTAAATCAGATCCTGTGGCCTCCAGAAACCCCCATAATACTGACTGGTGTTCCTAGCGCTCTCAGCAGAGCCAGCTCTGAATTAATGCCCTATTATGCAGTTAATTATATTTCTATCATACTCACTTTTATCTCCCAATACAGTTGTTTTACTGCCTGTGATAATTACACCATCTCTGATAACTCTCTTAAATCTAATGAGCCTTGACCAGACCTGCTCAAAAAGGCACCATGTCATTAACTTCTTTCCTTTTTAAGTTGTCTTATCAGTGTCTACAACTGTGTTTTGAGCTTTGACAGCTCTGCGTCCACAATTTTTATTAGACAATAATAATAATAACAACAATAATAATATCCTCTGATCTCCTGCCAAGCTAAGAATCCGCTTCTCTTCCAAACTGATAAACTTCCTTGCCTTTATTTGCTATGAAGATGAGAGTCAGTCAACAGGTTGTAATTTGTCTCTCCTATAACAATGAAGGACTCTCATTTAGCGCTACAGGAGAAAACCAAATGAGCTGCAATTGAGTTCACAGTTGAGATGGAAATGAAACTTGCTCCAGACACCTGTGAGCCCAAATCAGAAGATGGCAAAAGGCTTCAATCCACCTTCACAGCTTTGCTACCTATTATCTTCCAAATGTCTCCCACTGAATTCAATGGGAGTTGTAGACTTCCATGAGCAGATAAAAGGTGGGACAAGAGGGTCCAGCAGGGAAAGGGGAAGAGGAAGTCAAACGAACTCGCCTCACAGAAAGTCACAATTTTCCATGCAAGATCCATGATTGCATACAATGCAAGGCATGCATACAATGCCTGTCCTTATACCACATTTTTCATTTGGTGAATGCTTGTTTAATGACATGAATTCACTCACTTCAATCGCTCCCTTGCTCAATACCTTTTATTGTGAAGGTGTGCAGAGAACACACCTGTGCACATGTGTATGTGGTGCTGGTACCTGCCAGAGGAACATGGTCCAGGACAGATGCTATCTCCAGGGCTGATGGCAAGAAGCCTTAGACCCACAGACCAAAGTAAAGGTCACACCTTTGATTGATCAGTGCAATCACTGCCAATCCCCATCAGACTGGTTCAGATGGGGTTCCACCTGCTCTAAAATTCTAATGAAACCATCGAGCACTGCCAGCACAGCAACTTTGACCTGGTGACAAAAGCCATTTTTAGGAGCTTCCTGACCCAGGCAAACAAGCAGTTAGCAAAAAAAAAAAAAAAAGAGGATTGCCCACTGGTGGCAGGAGAGGCAGAGCCTTGCCTAGTCCAGCAAAAGAAAAAAAAAGGGAAAGGACTCAACAAGTTAAAAAAACATACCTTTTCCCTTTCCAAAGCTGCTCCGTTCTGCTGCACTTCCAGTTCAGTTCATTTGAACACATACACTTAAAACACAGAGGCAACAAGGAGAGTTGCCAATCAGTCTGAGCAGTTCCTTATGGTGGCTTGCAAGGGACAAAACAGGCAGGGACTCCACTGTAAGTAAAGCCAGCAGGGAGTGCTACTTATGTCATCAACATCAGACACAACAAGCAGAGTTGCTTCTCAGCTCACTGTAGGAGGAAATGAAAAACATAGTATGCCTGCATGAAAGCACCCAGTTCCGAGAAAAGCCGGTAACTGAGGCATGCCTCTCTCCTTCTACAGCACTGCACCTGCGTCAGTGCCACATACCCTGGCGCCATGTGCTCAACACAAACGAAGGGGGGAGACACATGATCCTGCAGGGAGGGAGCTGAGATTAGTTGGAAGAAGTAAGTTATACTTTGATTTTGTTTCCTGACCCTTCCCTCTGACACAGAGTGCATTTTGACAATTGCACTCTGGTTGGCAACACTGAGAGAAAGAGAGGCTGACTTTGGTGGACACCACCAAAATTGAGAGAGAGACAGAATTTGAAAAAGGAGATAATGTCTGTAGAAAGGAGTAAGTTACAGCGTGTGCAGAGTGCAGATCAAGGGGGGAAGGGGGGCAGAGAGAGCATTTAAAGGTGCTGTGCTTTACTGGTCATTGACTGGCAGTTGGCAGAGACTCTCTGTGCACATCTCTGGTTGTAGACATTGCCTGGTTGGCACAGAGCCTGACCTGAGGTGGTAGGTGAGAGAGAGAGAAGGAATGTAAGATCTGTGTGGACAGAGAGAGTGTGCAGAGTGCAGGGGGGAGATAAAGGGGTGAGGGATGTAACTGAGCTTAAGATGTCCTTAACTGTAACTGAGCTTGAGAGAGAGAGAGAGAGAGAGAGAGAGAGAGAGAGAGAGAGCCCACTATGTGAACAGTGTGAGAGCATGCAGAGTGCAGATGGGGAGTGGTCCCACACTCAGCTTGGTTTGTTTTGCATCTCTCTTTTCTATTCAACTTGGTGTGATTTGGACTTACTGTGGCTAGGAGTAGTGTATTTTGCGTCTCATGCAAAACATGAGATGTTTTCCACAGTGGCTGGGCTCTCTTTTTCAGAGCCCTTTGAGAGCACAGAAATTTAGATAGGTCAACCAGAAAACCAGTCAGTGAACTACTTTTGTTTGTAGTCTATAAAAGTGGTTAACTGTTCATCATCACCATTAACACTGAACCAGTGTGCCAGGAATGCCCCTATGCCCCATGTGTTTCCAACCCAGAAATCCAGCACGGATTGAAATAGAGGTGTTTTTATTGCACAGAGTGGGCTTTCACACCATTCCATTCTATCCCCAGGCCAAGAGCCTTTGGTGCCTTGCTGATGTCAAGAAGCAAGGACTTAGCCGACACCACAAATAACTCTCTGGCTCTCACAGTAGCTGCTGAGGGTAGCTCCATGAGTTGGCTTTCTTTACGAATGGTATGGGACATTTTCCTTCCAGCACAGGTGCCAGGGCACTGCAAGGTTCCACATTTGTTTACACAAGGGAAGGTGCCAGGTCAGAGTGTCAAAGCTCTCTCACTCTGACATGGAGCCTTTTGCTCAGGTGAACAAACAAATTCATGGCCTGGAAGTCTGGCGGTCACATCACAGATCACCACCATACATCTGGGACAGCACGCTCCACAATGCTGTGCCTCACCAGTCTCTAACCTCACCACATGTCACCGGTTCTTTGGTGAATTGTGTTCTGAGAGACTTCTTTTTTTCATTTAAGTAAGCTGCTCGGGAGTGAGGGAATGGAGTTCATTGAAGTGTGTTCTTTATTTCTGTGGTGTGTGTTGGGGCATGCAGAAATCCAGAACATTGAGCCCATTAATTCATTCAACTAAATTCCATCTCAAATGTATTTATATAAATTTATTTTTCACGCCCTCGACACCATGCCAGACATATGATGCGGCCAGTGGCGTAGCTAATGATTGTGTAGCCCGGTTCAAAATGTTGCCCTGGAAGTGATGTCAGAACTGTAAGTGACATCACACCCATGCTTTTTAAAAAGTAAAAATTGGGAGGAACCCACCTGCTCTACCCAACAGCTCAAAACCCACTTCCTCTGCTGCTTCCCCCCAGTCAGTGGCATAGCTAAGGCATATATCTGCTACCTGGGGTCAAAGAAGATTTTGTAGTCCCCCCTGAATGACAAAATCAAATTTAATTAAGTAAATAAATAAAAAGTTATTGGTTCTATGCGGTACATCTCATTGGCACTCAGAACAATCAGTCTCATAGGTCTGTTTGGAGTTAAGCAAACCTACATTTTGTTCCACAAGGCAGTTGTGCTTTCATTTTCTGGTTAATTGGCCATAACATTTGATAGAATTCAGATATTCCAGTGCAGTTTGTTTCACTACGTTCTGCATTAAATTACCTTTCCAATGATATATAACATGATTCATACATACCAAGATTTTCGCAATTTTGGTCACTAGTGTAAAACTCAGCGGGTTGCCTCCCTAAAGCTTGATGCCAGGTGCAACTGCTACCCTCTGCACCCCCTTAGCTATGCCACTGGATGCAGCCCTCCAGTCAAAAAGTTTAGAGACCCTACTCTAAGGCTGCGGTTCTCAAACTCTCAGGGAACTGGAGGACTGCAGTAAGTACCTGTGTGAGAGCGGGAAAGGCAGAAGGGGTGGGGGGAAGGCAGTGACACGATCCCCAGGATCACGTCACTAAGGGGGCTGCAGGAACTTGCATGTACTCACCAGTCACTGAAGCAGCCTCCCAGGGGTGCGGGGAACCCTCTGCGACCCTCTGCAGGGCTCCCCATGCTGTAGAAAGTGAAAGCGGAGTAATCACTTCCTGCCTCCACAAAACCGGAAGTGGGCGTGATCGCTCCACTGTCACTTTCTAACACTTGGGAGCCCTACAGAGGGTCACACAGGGCTCCCCGAACCCTGGGGAGGCTGCTGCAGGGACTGGTAAGTACATGCCAGTCCCTGCAGCCCACTTAGCAACGCAATCCTGGGGATTGTGTTGCTGCCCCCGTCCCTTGAGCGGAAAGAGTCCAGGGCCCTCAGGCTGAGATGTCGCGACACCCCAGTTTGAGAAGCCCTGCTCCAAGGAATGGCATTCTAAGGTCACAAGCCACATGCAATGCTCACCGGCAAATGGCATATTATGTTAAGTGCATAGTGTGACCCTTTGTGCTTATTTTCTTGTTGCAAACGAAGATCCTAGGACCAAATGTGATTTGTGATTGCAGTTTGAGCAAAACATTTTTCTACACTGAGACACTGCTAATCAGAACCTTCAGATCTCCTCCCACTACAGGCAAAAGAAGGAATATAAAACTCAGAGGCTCATCATTGTTCATTCCCAAACCTTCAAACCTTGATTTGAAAGTTAGTCTGAAAGTTAGCCACTATCTTCCCAGTCTTGGTTCCCTTGCAGCAACAGGACTGCCAAGAATAACCCTGGCCGAGATGACTCAATGAGAGGAAGGAAGAGGTGTGAGAACCCAAAATATGAACCAGGCAGCAGAATGGGGAGTAAGTCGGTGAAATAAAGCGGCTTTCAGTACATACTCTATCTCACCGCAAACAACTTTAAACAAAACAAATGCTCTGAGGCAATGCTCTGAGGCCCTGATGGCATCCACCCAAGAGTTATTAAGGAATTGAAGAATGAAGTTGCAGATCTCTTGACTAAGATATGCAACTTGTCCCTCAAAACAGCCATGGTGCCAGAAGATTGGAGGATAGCAAATGTCACGCCGATCTTTAAAAAGGGAAAGAGTGGGGATCCGGGAAACTATAGGCTGGTCAGCCTAACATCTATACCGGGTAAGATGGTGGAATGCCTCATGAAAGATAGAATCTCAAAACACATAGATGAACAGGCCTTGCTGAGGGAGAATCAGCATGGCTTCTGTAAGGGTAGCCTTGCCTCACGAACCTTATAGAATTCTTTGAAAAGGTCAACAGACATGTGGATGTGGGAGAACCCGTGGACATTATATATCTGAACTTTCAGAAGGCGTTCAACACGGTCCCTCACCAAAGGCTACTGAAAAAACTCCACAGCCAGGGAATTAGAGGACAGGTCCTCTCATGGATTGAGAACTGGTTGGAGGCCAGGAAGCAGAGAGTGGGTGTCAATGGGCAATTTTCACAATGGAGAGAGGTGAAAAGCGGTGTGCCCCAAGGAACTGTCCTGGGACCGGTGCTTTTCAACCTCTTCATAAATGACCTAGAGACAGAGGTGAGCAGTGAGGTTGCAAAGTTTGCAGACGACACCAAACTTTTCCGAGTGGTGAAGACCAGAAGTGATTGTGAGGAGCTCCAGAAGGATCTCTCCAAACTGGCAGAATGGGCAACAAAATGGCAGATACGCTTCAATGTCGGTAAGTGTAAGGTCATGCACATTGGGGCAAAAAATCGAAACTTTAGATATAGGCTGATGGGTTCTGAGCTGTCTGTGACAGATCAGGAGAGAGATCTTGGGGTGGTGGTGGACAGGTCGATGAAAGTGTCGACCCAATGTGCGGCGGCAGTTAAGAAGGCCAATTCTATGCTTGGGATCATTAGGAAAGGTATTGAGAACAAAACAGCTAATATTATAATGCCGTTGTACAAATTGATGGTAAGGCCACACCTGGAGTATTGTGTCCAGTTCTGGTCGCCGCATCTCAAAAAAGACATAGTGGAAATGGAAAAGGTGCAAAAGGGAGCAACTAAGATGATTACTGGGCTGGGGCACCTTCCTTACGAGGAAAGGCTACGGTGTTTGGGCCTCTTCAGCCTAGAAAAGAGACGCCTGAGGGGGAACATGATTGAGACATACAAAATTATGCAGGGGATGGACAGAGTGGATAGGGAGATGCTCTTTACACTCTCACATAACACCAGAACCAGGGGACATCCACTAAAATTGAGTGTTGGGAGAGTTAGAACAGACAATTTCTTTACTCAGCATGTGGTTGGTCTGTGTGGTTGGTCTGTGTTTCCCCTGGGGGCTGGGGATAAGAATAGGCCCTCAGTTTGGCTGTACCTGTCGTAAGAGGCGACTAAACAGCCACCGGGTAGATGGGACTCGTCAGCCTGGGAAGGCAGCTCATCTGAGAGAAGGAAAACTCTGATCCCAAACCTCCACTGCCTTGTGGCTACATCCAGTTATGGATAAGGCTTCAGGAGTCAACCTCGAGGCAAAATCCGGAGCTGGAGTCCCTGAGGCAGTTCGTGGCTGAACACAGTCACATTCTGGCAACTCCTGCGACGCCGCTGGAACCAACTGTATTGGCTTCTGCCTTTCCATTGGACCATTTCAGCGACGTGGAGAGGGGGGATTTGCTGCATGGGTAACAGCCTATCCTCCATACCTACTTTACCCAGGCTTCGCGCACTGGAGAGGACACTCTGTTCCAGAACCACCATTCAGAGCGTGACACCATAGTCTTCCGAGACTGAAGGATGCCAACAAAAAAAAGGTTGGTCTGTGGAACTCCTTGCCACAGGATGTGGTGCTGGCGTCTAGCCTGGGCGCCTTTAAAAGGGGATTGGACAAGTTTCTGGAGGAAAAATCCATTACGGGGTACAAGCCATGATGTGTATGCGCAACCTCCTGATTTTAGAAATGGGTTATGTCAGAATGCCAGATGCAAGGGAGAGCACCAGGATGAGGTCTCTTGTTATCTGGTGTGCTCCCTGGGGCATTTGGTGGGCCACTGTGGGATACAGGAAGCTGGACTAGATGGGCCTATGGCCTGATCCAGTGGGGCTGTTCTTATGTTCTCTGCATGTCCAGGCACCAGAGAGCTATATTTGACAGACACCTATGTGACAGTTACCATTCCTACCACACAGTTAACTAGAGAATCACAGAGCCAAAAGACAATCTTTTATACCACCCATGGCAAACCTGGCTTCAACAGTTTCCAAATTAACGTATCAGTAAGCTGGTAGGTAGACAGCTTCAGAGGGCAGGCCTACTCAGGCACATTCAGCCCTCCCAGAGCTCCCAATCTTCTTCCTGGCTGCCATGGGACATATCACAACCTAAAAGTCCATTTTAAAAATGCAGAGGTGCATGACACATAGATTTTCCTGACTAAAATCTGTTCCAAAATATTAACCTTTCCTTGTAGGGAATTTGTTCCAATGCCCTGATCCTTTTTGGGTTGCTCCCTTCTGCATCTTTTCCAGCTCTGCAATGTCTTTTTTGAGATGTAAATATAGTTATATTGAGCGTGTAAACAAGCTCTTAATCCAGGCAACTGCAATGCCAAAAGCTGCCTTGGGGAAGGGCTCTTTTTTGGTAAGCAAATGGCACAAGGGGAGGTAACTTTCTCTTCCTCACACACTGTAGCTCTAATCAGAATTGGGTCCCCTCTGCTTGAATGGAAGCAGTGGCAGTTTTGCTCTTAAGGACACAGTTAAGCAAATATTTAATTTGGGCCCTAGTTTTTAAAGGTCTTGACTCAGAAGTTAATTGAAAAGGGAGAAATTCACAATTATGGCATCTACTATCACTGCTGGATTGCCCAGTCACAATGCAAACAGAGCAACCAGGAGTAAAGAGCAGTTTGGGCATTCATGCAAACTTGCAGCCAGTTCTTTTGCTTCAGGCTTTTAGTCTTGAGCTCTGTAAGCAACTGGAGCGCCAGAGAAAAGGGGAAAATATACTTTTACAAAAGTATGGGTTGAAAGGAAATAGACTGGGATACAGCTAAGTCAGGAGTTTGAGAGTTCATTTGGCTTGAACCTGGCAGAAGAGGCTTCACTAAGCTGTACCCCTTTTTACCCAGTCACCACCTGTTCATGTGGTCACATGGTGGTATTCACACTCAGCACCCGCTACCCAATGACATTTCCTCAGTGCTTCCAAACCAGAAACAACCAGTGGGGGCAGGAAGAACAACTTCCTGCTCCTGCCCTCCCTCTGAACTTGCATCATGATGATGACACCATATTGCACCTTCATGAAGACAAATCAGAGTGAAGGTATGAGCAGGAAGTCATGCTTCTTGCATCCATTCTGGTATTTCCAGGGCAAAATATGTTTGTAGGGAAACACACATCACCTGTCTTCATACCTTCCCCCAAAATCATGCCCCACTGCCATCTTCTGAGCCTATTAACAGGATGGCAAATTTTGAGGAGGGCACTTTGACTCAGCACAGGGCTAGAGAAATCAAAGACAGCCTGTTGCCCCTTCAACAACTGCTGAAAGCATCTTCAACCATCTGTTGGCCTCACCCTATCCCATCTTGCACTCTAGCTGGGGAAGCATGAAGATAAAAGCCTACTTTTTGTAGGCTCAGATCTCCATCAGAGACAGATGGCACTCAAATATTTCTAGGCACAAGGTCCATCTGCAGGGCCCCGGACAATCCCAACTAATGGGCAAGCTTAGACCACCCTGAGGGGGTTCCCATTCTCAGCAACGCTGCTCATCCAGATGGCTTGGTCTGTGAAACAATGGCAGGAGGTGATTGAACAGCTGCATGGCGGAGTCTAACAAGCAACATGTTGCCAAACTAAACAGTAGCCAAACTCTTTAAGTCAAGACTGTGCATCTGGCTGGGTGCCTTGCATAGCGAAGATGAATCAAAGGGGAGTGAGTACATGTGTTGATGGCAGACAGACATGATGCTAGAGTTGCAGGAAAAATCTGTGCTGTAGATCAACAAGCTATGGTTTTCACAACAGCAGCTGTCTGGGAGAGATCCTCAAGGCAGCCACAGTTCATTAGAACCCTAGAGGTCAAAGTTTCTATTTAAACAATTACGTTTCTAGGCCTTATGACTGCAGAAGTACTTATGAGTGCAGAAGAAAACTGAGTAAGTATCCTCCCCACTTTGTCTCCCCACCACCACACTGAGGGACAGGAAATAAAACTCCTGGACTGGGGGAAACAAGGGTACTCCACTGGGAGCAGGCCCTGCAGAAAGAATTCCACACTTATGGTACGTTGATAGTATACCTTGTTCAAAAGGGTATGGGCAGGCCAATGAAAGCAGAAGTCAAAGAAGTCCCTTAACACAGAATTAAATATACTAAAATTCAGGGCCTAATCCTATCCAAATTTCCAGCCCTGATGCAGCTACAGTGCAACCCAGAGGAAAGGGAACAAACATCCCCCTACCTTGAGGAGGCCTTTGTGACTGCCTCTCCACCACAAGATGCAGTGTAGACCCCAATGACACCGCTGCACAGGCGCTGGAAAATTGGATGGGCTTGGGCCCTCAGCCAGACTAAAATACAAAACAAGGATGAACATTTATCCACCAACAGAATATTAACTTCTCAAACAGTCCAAGCAAGTCTGAAAGATGGTCAAGTTGAGAGTTTGGCAGGTCTCCAATGGGGAATTCTTCAATGGGGGGACAGAGCACAAGGCACACCTCATATCCAGAACACTTCCTAATGCACCCTCATTGTTTAAATCTGACACCAGGGTGCCATTGATAAGGAGATACCCTTGGTCACAAAGACTGCAGAGCACTGAGTTGCCAACGTTTTCCTGGTCCTGGTCCTGATCCTGTGCCGCTAAGAGCAGCATGGTCTGCATTTGTGGCTAGTCATGCTTATCACCACACAATGAAAAGTTCCATCAGTTGCTTTCTGCAAAACAAGCTGATGCTAGACATACTACGAAGGCAGTCTTTTCCAGACCATCTGAAAATGGTATCTGCAGTAGGGGAGGAAGTAATATTCTAGAGCCCCCCCCCCCCTTAGGAAGCAGGTGCCCATTATTCCCCAGCTAAATGCAAAGGCCAAACTTGTAAAGAGAAAGGGGAGGCTAGATCCCCACAGTTTACTTCCTCTCTTATGATACACAGAACACTCAAATCCCTTCAAACATGATTGTGCAAAGAAACAGAAAAAAATTAAAATTAGGGCTGCACCCCACATCTTAGCGAAACCATGAATTTCAATCCATTAATTCATTATATAAATGTACAGAATAATAGGTTTAAAAGAACACATGCCTTTTTCCGCATTAAAAGAGAGTTATACATATGTTACACAGCAGATACGTTCAGTTTTTCTAATTACCTTTATTTAAAAATCATAAATGTTAATGTACACAGCATGATTACATTGCTCTTGAAGCCATTAAGAACTTTTTGGTCAGTTAATCATCTGATTAAAATGCTTTCTTAAAGTTAAGGGCATCTGTGCAGGAGATCCACTGTCACTTGCCACAGGGCAGGTACAGCAAATGAGAGGCAAGAAATGGTGGGGGCAAGAAGAGATCACAGTGGTGGTGGGGGAACTGATGCCATAACCACTTGTAAAAAAAACTTTGCACGTGCACAAGAAATGTCCATCCACTTCTTGGTTTAAGTTCAGAGCGCTTTTAACATTTCCATGCAGGAAAGATGTGCAGGGATGTGTGGTGGGTAGGGAGGCTGGTGAGGCAGAGCCTCCCCACTGGAATCCTTTGAAAAGTGGAAGGCACCCTTCCACACCGTGGAAGGCACCCAAGCACCCACAACTCATACACAGTGAGGCAGGTGAGCTTTTCCACTGGAGTCTTTTGAAAAGTGCCTCCGCTGTGGAAGGCACCCAACCACCCACAACTCACGCACAGTAAGGCAGGTGAGGCAGAGCCTCCCCACTGGAGCCCGTCGAAAAGAGCCGCCGCTGTGGGAGGCACCCAAGCACCCACAAACCAAGTGCAATGAGGCAGGTGAGGCAGAGCCTCCCCACCGGAGCGCTTAGAGAAGCGCCGCCGCCGTGGGAGGCACCCAAGCACCGAGTTGCGCGTGGGTTGTGGGTACTTGGGTGCCTCCCAGGGCGGCCGCGCTTTGCGAAGGATTCCAGTGGGGACCTGCCTCCCCACCCACCGCAGGTCCCTGCGATGCGGGGAGAGAAAAGGAGCAGGCGAAGGCTCCGGGAGAACCAGAGCCCGGTCCGAGGAAAGGAGGAGAAGGGCGGCGGACTTACGCATGAGCGTGCTGAAGGCCACCACCGCCAGCAGCGCCTGGATGAGCACCCCGAACCTGTCGAGCAGCGCCCCGTTGTCGCAGCCCTGCGGCCGGATCTTCAGCTGGGTCAGGTTCGGGGCCAGCAGGAGCGAGCGGCTGGAGGAGGGGAGGAGGAGAGCCATCGCCGGACGCAGACAAAGGCAGCCGCAGCCCCTGCCACGCGCTTAGAGCCGGGCGGGAGCAGGCAGCCTCCTCCGCGGAGCCCCGCTTCCCCCGAGGCGGAGCCAGGCGCACAGGGAGGTGGCCACGCCCCGAAAGGGAAAGGCCGAGGCGGTGGGGCTTCGGTGTCCAGAGTGCTGGCGTTTGGGGCGGCGCCCCCCCAGCTCACCACGTGTGGCGCAGACATGACCTGTGGAACTCACAGCCACCACAACTGGCACTTTCAAGACGACCCAGTGCAGGGCTGGCCCCAGGTCTCCTGGCAGAGTATCAAATGCTGCCCTCCTTACCTGGTCATGTGCCAGCCACCTTATCCTCTCACTCCCTGGACTAGAAAAGGAAGAGGGGAGGGGAGCAGAATGGAAGCGGAAGGCAGCAGAGATGCTCCAGCCCCATTCTGACCTTTTCTGCATGTTTCCTCTTCCATCCCACCCTTTTCCAGGCCAAGGTGGGGCCGGAGCCAGGGAGAGGCTGAAGGTGGACGCCCCCCCACCAGTCTGCTGCCTAAGGCGATCATTTCAGTCACCCTCATGGATGGGCCTGCCATGACCCCATGTATTGTTACCCCTTCAAAGCATGAAGTTTAGGTGGGTCTGGGGAAAGATGAGATCCAAGGCTATGGATTTGCCCCAAAAGCTGAATGAAACATTGTAAGAGCATGAGGAGGGCTCTGCTGAAAACCAAACACCCATCTAGTCAAGGATCCTGCTTCCAACAGTGGCCATACAGGTCCTTTGGGAGGTCCACATTGCTTCTCCCCTCACTCCCCGCCCCCGCCAGCAATTGGCAGGAAGCATAATGTTTAAGAAGGGCCTGAATTTAGGAGAGGGCCCTCAGTTTGTCAGTCATCCGCTAAAAACAGCCCACTTTCCCCGGTATCTGAACAGTGCCATCAGTGGCATAGCTAGAAGGGAGGGGTACATTGCTCTGAGTACCACACCTTGAGGGGTTGCCAATCCACACCCACAACCACAGACCTGAGGTGAAAAAAGCAGTCTAAAGTTTCCAGGGAGGCCTCAGGAGACCTTAGAAAGGCTCTTCTGGTTTTTCTGAAAATTGCAGCTCCAGTCTGCCAAAGGAGCGTTGAGCATATCTCCACCTTTACATGTCCAGAATTGTCTTGTCACAGTGACATGTCTTGTGCTTCCAACAGATTCTTCACACCTAGCTCCAAGCAGCTGCCTGGGTCATGTCCTTATGTCACAACAATTCCATTTGGATTATGTAGTACAAGCTCTTCTCAAGGGCTTGTCATTCTGAGCACTGCTGGCTACAGGTGATTTGGAGCTGTGTCAGGAAGCTGCAAGATGTTTCCCTCATAGCAAAGAATTGTCTTTCTTTTGAGTATATCTCCACATTTGGCCCTTACAGCCCAATCCTATGCTATCCTATCCTCAGAAGGAAGTCCTATTGTGTTCAGTGAGACTTACTCACAGGAAAGTATGGATAGGATTGCAGCCTTACAGCCCAATCCAATTGACTCTTAGAGCTGGTGGAACTAGCAGTCGTAAAAGGCACCCTGGTCGACCTGCCGAGGCAGGTAGGATGTCAGGGGAGGTTGGACAGGGAGGATGGAATGAAGGAGAGTCAGGGGCAAGGGTGGAATAAGGTGGTAATGGGTTTAGAGGAAGGGTAGAACAGGTCCAGGAAGGAGGCAAGTTTGGTGGCAGAGCATTTAATTCAATCAAAGATTATGGTTGAATGAATTGGTAAACAACTGAAATTAGCCTAAATTACAGTTATTAGCTGGTTGTCTTGTGTTAATCTTGTCTTATGTCTTGTGTATTTAATGGATACTGTTTCTACATGTTGACAACTGAGTCCAGAGTGACCTAATATTGGCTGATTTTAGCCTTTTACACACACACACACACACACACACACACACACACACACACACACACACACACACGTCTGTGTACCTTGTTGGCATCCTTCAGTCTTGGAAGACTATGGTATCATGCTCTGAATAGTGTTCTGGAACAGAGTGTCCTCTCCAGTGCACGAAGCCTGGGTAAAGTAGATATGGAGGATAGACTGTTACCCATGCAGCAGATCCCCCCCTCTCCATGTCGCTGAAATGGTCCAATGGAAAGGCAGAAGCCAATACGGTTGGTTCCAGCGGCGTCGCAGGAGTGCCAGAACGTGACCGTGTTCAGCCATGAACTGCCTCAGGGACTCCGGCTCCGGATTTTGCCTCGAGGTTGACTCCTGAAGCCTTTTCCATAACTGGATGTAGCCACAAGGCAGTGGAGGTTTGGGATCAGAGTTTTCCTTCTCTCAGATGAGCTGCCTTCCCAGGCTAAGGAGTCCCATCTACCCGGTGGCTGTTCAGTCGCCTCTTACGACAAGTACAGCCAAACTGAGGGCCTATTCTTATCCCCAGCCCCCAGGGAAAGTGTACATATATGCAAGTAGAAAACTAGCATGCTAAGGAAAAGCGTTTTAGTCTATTTCCTGACATGTTACCCTTTTCCTGACAGAGATTTCTATACAGAGATTTTTTTTTACATGTAGAAGGATTCAGCCCCACAAACACTGATCAATATAACGTGGTACAGCCCCCACCACTTACTGACTCAGAGTGCATTCCTAACTGCACTCTTGGCCCGTGCCTGCACCACCCCACCCATGCTGCATCTAAGAGATCAGCAGAAAGTGCAGGTAAAGTAGTGCCAGGCAGTGGAGGGTTGTTGGGAGGGAGGTGGGGGAGGGGGCGTTTCTGGGCAAAGGAGAGCTGAATGGAGATGGATCAGGTCTGGGGGGTGGGATTGGCTGAGGCCTCCTCCACCATATACTAACCCCCCTCCTGGCCCTTGCACCAGCTATATAGCTAGCACAAATTCAAGAAGCCCCATAGGGTAGGCTGGGGGCACAACCCGGAGTAAAAGGGAAAATACAGTATCCACTTACCCCAAGGAGACTTCCAGCTGCTGCCTAACCTGTACTGGATACAGCACAGTTCATGCAGCCTGGCTGTGCTAGTGCAGATTAGGATTGGGCTGCCCGTGGTAAGTAGGTCTAAATGACAGGTGAAACTGATAACTTGTATAAAGAATGCATTCCGAATCAGATGTTTCTTCCCAGCAGGTGGTGCTGTGATGTCAGCATTTGTGCAGCATAACTGATCTCTCATCATTGCTGTGAAAAAATGAATATAAAGTAGATGATACAAAATGGAAGTCAAAAAACTGCACTGGTGCACCCTAGTGATTACATTAATGAACACTGTAAATTCAGCTATGGCATAAACAGGACTTCCATTCACTGCATACAAACAGCTCAGCTTTTGCAGACAGAAAAGTTCTGCATCTCTGCCTTCAGTGCTCTGCTTGCATCTTCATTGAATAATTGATCCAATCAGCCAGTTGGATGTACTGAAGCCCTTGATGGAGTCTGTGTCTACAGAAATGGAAACAAGTTTATTTCAGGTTGTCTCTGAAGGAGCCACCACTTCCAGAGAAGCAGCCATATTCATCTTTTGCAGCACACCAGGCAAGCATCTTGCAGCACCTATGCATGCCTCTTACACATCCCTCAACTGTCTGATGTGAAACTGGAAGAGGTGTGTAGGGCAGCCAACTCAGCAGTGATTCCCTCCTTGTGGAACTTGCTCCCTTGGAGTTCTTTCTCCCTTTTCTCCTTTTGGCATTCTTAGAGGAGTCATTTGTTTTGTCAGGATTCAGCTTAGGGTTTACTTTTTCTCTCTTGGGCTGTTTTTGTTATGCCATGTTTGTGTCAGTTTTGTTTTGCTGTTTTGATTGTTGTATTTTTTGAAAATCATGTTGTAAACCACCTTGAACCTTGTGAGGCAGGGCATAAATAATTTTAAATGGATAACTATGAACCTACCTATCCACTAATATCTTCAGGGGAGGTTGTACTTCATGGGCCATAGTTGAGTAAGACTCAGTTAGTGTACATGTGGGACATGTCAGCCCCCCAATGTGAAAAACTCTACCTTGGGGAATTCAGGAGATCACTCTCTCTTTTTTTCCCACCCAAAATTCATCTGTTCCACCAAGCTTTGGGGTTAGCTGCCTCTGTGTCTGCTGCTGCCACAGCTGGAATGTTGTGTTTTGTTCAGGCTGATTATTTTTTATTGCATTTGCTTGTATTATACCTTGCTCTTATGCTTGTTTGGAACTAGAGCAGAGGTGTCAAACATAAGGCCCGTGGGCCAGATGTGGCCCATGGAAACAATTTATCTGGCCCCTGTTATAATTGGGTTCTCCCAGTTTGATAATTGGGCTCTCTTATATCTTGAAAATATGACAAGATTTACACATTTTCTCTTCTGTCATTTACAGCTAATGAGTTCCCAAGGGTGAAATCCTAACCCCTTATGTCAGTGCTTTCCTGCAGCACATGTCCCATTGGCACCACTATGCCAGTGCTGGAAAGAACTGACATAAGGGGTTAGGACTGTGCCCTAAGTGAGAAAATGTGCTTATTCCTGGTCATCACTTGCTTAATGACATCACTTTCTGCTTAATGATCTCATTTCTGGTCCTTAGAAGGCACCATGAATGCTAACTTCAGTTCTCTGTATGAAAGGAGTTTGACTAGAATACGAGAAAAGCATAAAAATAATTTACAAGCAACACACCTGTCCAAACAGCTTGTGCTTAAATAAACATGTTAGTCTTCAAGGGGCTCCAAGATTATTGTTTTTCCTGAAGGGGATTCACCTAAAAGCCAATACACCTAGAAAAACCATTGTCATTGGATGGCAGTGTAGTATAATGGTTAAAGTATAGGACTAGACACATGGAGATCCAGGTTCAAGTATTAACTCAGTCATGAAGCACCAAGGGCAGGCCACTATTTCCATTTCCATTACTTTACAGGCTTGTTGCAAGGACAAAATGAGAGTGGAAAACATTGTATTCTGCTCTGAATTTCTTGGAGTAAGGGCAGGATTGAAATATTATCAGGAATAAAAATACACCACTGACATTATCTATGTTAAGTAATCTGTCCATTACTTATTTACTGGACATATGTCCCACCTTTCCTCCTAAAATATAGGGCATTCAAAGTGGTTTACAATAAAAAACAAGAAAAACAGTAAAACTATAAAAAGCAATTAACAGTAAAATGATTAAAAATACAAAATAAAACAGCAACAGAATACCAATAAAACCATAGCTAAAGTTACCAGGTGCAAAAAGTT
The DNA here is from genome assembly GCF_035046505.1 of Tiliqua scincoides. Taxonomy (NCBI): domain Eukaryota; kingdom Metazoa; phylum Chordata; class Lepidosauria; order Squamata; family Scincidae; genus Tiliqua; species Tiliqua scincoides. The sequence continues at coordinate 32,049,767 of NC_089827.1, read as the reverse complement.
TAAAGATCTAAAACACAGCTAGCAGAGACAAAGAATCTATACACGGACAGTACACAGGATGGGAAAGCACAATGAAAAATAAAATGTTGAGGTCTCATTGGAAGGCTCTTGGAAGTTCTTAATTCTGCAGAGAGGGTGTTCTACAGTAATGGCATTGCCACAGACGAGGCCCTGGTCCTAGTCACCACCAACCTGACTTCCACAGTCAGGGAATTAGAGGACAGGTCCTCTCATGGATTGAGAACTGGTTGGAGGCCAGGAAGCAGAGAGTGGGTGTCAATGGGCAATTTTCACAATGGAGAGAGGTGAAAAGCGGTGTGCCCCAAGGATCTGTCCTGGGACCAGTGCTTTTCAACCTCTTCATAAATGACCTGGAGACAGGGTTGAGCAGTGAAGTGGCTAAGTTTGCAGACGACACCAAACTTTTCCGAGTGGTGAAGACCAGAAGTGATTGTGAGGAGCTCCAGAAGGATCTCTCCAGACTGGCAGAATGGGCAGCAAAATGGCAGATGTGCTTCAATGTCAGTAAGTGTAAGGTCATGCACATTGGGGCAAAAAATCGAAACTTTAGATATAGGCTGATGGGTTCTGAGCTGTCTGTGACAGATCAGGAGAGAGATCTTGGGGTGGTGGTGGACAGGTCGGTGAAAGTGTCGACCCAATGTGCAGCGGCAGTTAAGAAGGCCAATTCTATGCTTGGGATCATTAGGAAGGGTATTGAAAACAAAACGGCTAGTATTATAATGCCGTTGTACAAATCTATGGTAAGGCCACACCTGGAGTATTGTGTCCAGTTCTGGTTGCCGCATCTCAAAAAAGACATAGTGGAAATGGAAAAGGTGCAAAAGAGAGTAACTAAGATGATTACGGGGCTGGGGCACTTTCCTTATGAGGAAAGGCTACGGCGTTTTGGCCTCTTCAGCCTAGAAAAGAGACGCCTGAGGGGGGAAATGATTGAGACATACAAAATTATGCAGGGGATGGACAGAGTGGATAGGGAGATGCTCTTTACACTCTCACATAATACCAGAACCAAGGGACATCCACTAAAATTGAGTGTTGGGCGGGTTAGGACAGACAAAAGAAAATATTTCTTTACTCAGCATGTGGTCGGTCTGTGGAACTCCTTGCCACAGGATGTGGTGCTGGCGTCTAGCCTAGACGCCTTTAAAAGGGGATTGGACAAGTTTCTGGAGGAAAAATCCATTACGGGATACAAGCCATGCTGTGTATGCGCAACCTCCTGATTTTAGAAATGGGTTATGTCAGAATGCCAGATGCAAGGGAGGGCACCAGGATGAGGTCTCTTGTTATCTGGTGTGCTCCCTGGGGCATTTGGTGGGCCGCTGTGAGATACAGGAAGCTGGACTAGATGGGCCTATGGCCTGATCCAGTGGGGCTGTTCTTATGTTCTTATGTAGCAATCGCAGTAGTGCCCCTTCAGCTGACCTCAGTGAACAAGCCAGTTCATATTAGAGGAGATGGTAAGAGATGGTATCTATCCTGCAGGACTACAGAATGGGTAAACTGTGGTTAAATGGAGATTGAAGACCTCATTATTTACTCTATTGCACTGTCCATACATGAACTCAGAGACAATCATTTCAGTGCTCTTCTAAAAGGGATGCACAACTGGCCCACAAGATTCCAGATTCAATGTGAAGGGGAAGGGCTCAAGAAGATTAATTTGTAACCCATGAAGAACTTCATAGGTTTAATAATTTCAGATGACCACTTCCAGTCACCAAGATCCCTCAAGAATCCTGACATCATGGCAGGCAGTTCATTTTCTCTGGAAACACAGTGTTGTGGCTGAATCTGGCCCCTGGGTGGTGAAAAAGCCACAGCATGATTGTGATAAAGCAAGGGAAGGGAAATCATTTTCATCTGACCAAACATAAAACGATGGCCCAGAGCAAAAGTTTGAGCCAGGGCTCTAAGGAACCTTGCCCAGCTCTTCCTCCTGTGATAATTCTTATCAACTGCAAAGGCTTTTCCTACAACAACCAACTTATTTGTATTCTTGATATGTTTGTTGAGTAAGAAATGGAGATGGGGCTGAGGTGAAGGTAGAGACCTAACTTCATGCTTTATATCCCCTTGCTAAAAGGTGCAAAAGTCTAATCAGGTGGTGTTGTTTCAAATGTAGTTTGCACTTTTCAGTGATGCCTGGACATTTGGAGGTCACAGCCCAGTTGGGTCCCAGTAAGGCGCACTGTAAGGGTCAGTAACACACCCAGTAAGGGTCAGTAAGGCATGCTGACCCTCAGAACAGAATGAGAGTCACTGATAACACAGGCCTACAAAATTGAGGGTCAGAAAAGTTTTCCCCAAACTTTATGGTGGTTTGATATGAATTTGGGGTGCCGATTCAAAAAATGGCATCCGTTTTGCCCTATCACGTCTAGTTTTGGAGATATAGTATAGCCTCATTAGTGAATGGTTCAAGCAGCTTCCTCATGAGGAAGCCATGGTGTAGGCTCAGTCTTGAAACTTATGTGAATTGATAAGAAACAAGAGTGTCTTTGAGTAGATGCAGGGTATTCTTTGCTCTAAGTGTTTAATTTTAAGACACAAGTACAGTAGTGCCTCAGATCTGAGACCAGGGAAGATACAGTGACATCCAGACTATATTAGCTCCAGAACATTTTAGTGTAAAAATTACATTCCATGGCACTGAGTTATTGTGAGACCAAGCAAGTTTGAAGACTGAATAGACCATTGGAAAGTTCCCAGTCATGTTCTTGTGACCTGACCTCAAAAGAGTCCTTGACCCATGTACTTCTGTACTGTACCCACTATATTGATTTACGACACCTCCCACGGTGGCGGCGCTTATCAAAGGACTCGGTCGGGGAGGCTCTGCCTCACCCGCCTCCCCGTTCTGCACAAGCGCAGGAGAGGATCGCGCGGTGCGCGTTGAAGATGCTCCAGGGTGGAAAGCTGCAATGCTGTGCGGGGGGGGGGGTGTTGTGTCAAGTCCTTTGGAACTCGGTGGGACCTACTTCCGAGGAAGCACTACTCGCAGGCTGGAGCCACAAGAACACGTAGCAACTGTGGGAAAGGGGCGCTGGAGGAGGCTTCCCCCCACCCTGGAGAGAAGGGCATGCGCAGTGGGAGGATGCCATATTGGAGTGAGTAGGGAGCGAGCAGGGTGAGTCGCTGGCTTGCGCCTCGCCTGCGGTCCGTGGCTGGGGCTGCGCCGCTTCATCGCGGGGGACGGAGCTTCCTGGAGCCGGAGGGGTTTTCCCCGCAGGAGAAGGACGGGCGGCGGAGCGAGGCTTTGGGCAGGTTTACTAGCAGCGGGGCTGGGCTGGGCTGGGCTGGAGAAGCGGCTCCGCGCCGGAGGAGGACGCCGCGTCCCGAGCAAGTTCCTCCCCAGGGCGCTCCCCGTGGCCGCTGCGGCCGAGAGCGCGGCGGCCTCCCGCTGGAAGAGCGGCTGACGGGCAGCCCAGAAGTCCGGCAGTCCTACGGGGTGAAGGCTGCGAGCCTGCCGCACTTACCTGGGAGGAAGCCCCGCTGACTCCAGCGGGACTTGCTTCCGAGTAGACAGGCGCAGGCTGGGAATGGGAATTGCCTCCCGGGCAGCACGCAGAGGGTGGCCGCCCCGCTGCCCCAGCCGGCAGTAGGTGCGTGTTTACTCGAAAGTAAGTCCCGGGGTCAGTGGCGTTATTTACTCCCAGGAAACTGCAGAAGAAGAGGCGCGCATAACTCTGGCTCAGGTCGCGCTGTGGGGCTCCGATCCTCTGCACAGCTGCCTGGGAGTGAGCGTCCAGCAGGAGTTGCTTCTGAGCACAGTCGCATAGGATCGGCTGGCTGTGGGTAGGTGGGTGCATCTCTCCGGCGAGACGGGCTGTGAAGATTTGCGTGTGTGGCAGGCACATGTGGTGGGTGGGGAGGCAGGTGAGGCAGAGCCTCCCCACCGGAGTCCTTTGAAAAGGGGGAGGCAGGTGAGGCAGAGCCTCCGCACCAGAGTCTTTCAAAAAGTGCTGCCGCCACCGTGGGAGGCCCCAAGCACCCACAACCCATGCACTCTGTGCCTTCCATCCGCTGCACATGGATTGTGGGTGCTTGGGTGCCTCCCGCAGCGGCGGCGCTTTTCAAAGGACTCCAGTGGGGAGCCTCTGCCTCACCTGCCTCATTGCACATAAGTTGATGGTATTTGGGTGCCTCCCACGGAGGTGGCGCTCACCTGCCTCATTGCGTGTGGGTGCTTGGGTGCCTCCCTCAGCAGCAGTGCTTTTCGAAGGACTCAGGGGGACTTTCTGCCTCCCCACCCACTGCACGTCCCTGGTGTGGGGTGAGGTCTCTTTCTAAGTTGACATGTACAAGATGTGCCATTCTTTTCAGTGGCATTTCGTGGGTTTGGAAGAGCAAGAGAAGCCCACCTGCATTTGGCTTCCAACATTTGGTCGTGTGCTTTCCCTTTCAATCTCTTGCAACCGCTTAGAGCGAACAAGGTCTAATGTATGTTTTGAGACAGTTTACTTGTGAGGTGAGGGTAGGGAGAAGAAGCCTGTGGAGCAGCAGGGGGCTTTGCAACAGCAGTAGACAGACAACACAGAGGTATATTTAATACGCTCCAAAAAAACTCAGTTATACTGGCCCCCCCTTCCCTTGTCATTGATTGGATTTCATTTGTGTAACTGCAGTAAATGGATATTTAAAGAGCTTGTCAGCTTCAACATGGCGGGTTATTAAGGCATTTTCCACAAACTGAACATAATCATGTTTCCCCCAATAAAGGGGGGTGGGGAGGAGAAGGCGGAGGCTGTGTGCTGTCAATGTGACCTAGGTGCACCTACTCTGGAGTAACTGCCATTGAAATCAGTGGGATTTCTGAGTAAACGTGTTGTAGATTGGGCTGTAAAAACTGTGGAGGTAAACCTGCAATCAAGTGCCTGAGGCTGTAGTCCTATCCTCACTTTCCTGGGAATAAGCCCCATTGATTATTATGGGACTTACCTCTGAATAGACATGCATAGATGGGGCTCTGAGTTCCATTTTGTTTACTTGAGAATAAATCCCTTTGATTTTTCTCAATGGGACTGACTTCCCAGTAAACATACTTGTGGGCAGAGCCTCCATGGCCTGTTGTAGGACTTGTGCAGGATCCAACTGCATCTTTGATCCTGGCAGAAGTTCCTGGAAATTAATGTATAAGCTTCTTTTCTACAAAGTGAGTTTAGCTATACTCAAGGCTACTCCAAAGTAAGCAAGCATTGGACTGGGATGCTTCCCAGCACTCCCCCCCCTTTTTTTTTTGGAGATGTTTCTCAGGGAGAGTTGTTGATTGATCAAACAAAAGTTGCAGTCCTATGCACGTTTACTTGGGAGTAGAAGTGCAGTCACCCAAGGCATGTTTACTCAGAAGTAAAACCCTCTGGATTCAAAGGGGCCTACTTCCAGGAAAGGTTGCATTGGATTGCAGCCATGATCTGTGGGCCACAGTGAGACTTGCTTGTGAGTAAACATAGAGCTACAGGATCATGCCCAGCCTCTCATTTGTTGGTGGGTAAAGCACCTGCAGGTTGACCTAGTGATTGAAGGGGGATGGGCGCATCAGCAAATGGGGGTTGTGGACTTGGGATTGGAAGACAGTTTTGCTGGTGTGCTGCAGCCTGGATTATGTGGAAGTGAGAAGCCAGAGGATGGCAAAGACACATTGAAATGATGGGGACTGGGCATTTTAGTTCCCAATGATCTACTGCTTGCTTTACTCTGAAGTAAGCCCCCTTCAGTGGGGCTTATTCCCAAGTCACTGTGCTCTGCAATGCATGGCCAGTCTCTGAGAGAATGTGTTCCCACAGATTTCTATTGCAAAGACCCATCTCTACAGGCTGTTCGACTTGGAAGTCCTCTTACAGGCGGTGTAGTGCATGCCCATGTAAACCTGGCTGAGGCGGTGAGCATCAGTGGTAAAAGGTGCAGGGCCCAGGCCAGTGAAGAGTGATTTTCGAACAGTGGGAGGGTGTCTGGCGGTGCTTGGCCTTGCTAGTATTGTATTGGCAACCTTCAGTCTCGAAAGACTATGGTATCGCGCTCTGAAAGATGGTTCTGGCACAGCGTCTACTGTGGCTGAAAAGGCCAATCCGGGAGTGACAATCCCTTCCACACTGGGAGCAAGTGCAGTCTGTCCCTGGTCTGTCTCCCTGGCTATGGGCCTTCTTTCTTTGCCTCTTTGCCTCAGCTGCTGGCAAAGTGTCTCTTCAAACTGGGAAAGGCCATGCTGCACAGCCTGCCTCCAAGCGGACCGCTCAGAGGCCAGGGTTTCCCACTTGTTGAGGTCCATTCCTAAGGCCTTCAGATCCCTCTTGAAGATGTCCTTGTATCTCAGCTGTGGTCTACCTATAGGGCGCTTTCCTTGCACGAGTTCTCCATAGAGGAGATCCTTTAGGATCCGGCCATCATCCATTCTCACGACATGACTGAGCCAACGCAGGCTTCTCTGTTTCAGCAGTGCATACAGGGATTCCAGCACATTCCAGGACTGTGTTGTTTGGAACTTTGTCCTGCCAGGTGATGCCGAGAATGCGTCGGAGGCAGCGCATGTGGAAAGCGTTCAGTTTCCTCTACTGTTGTGAGCGGAGAGTCCATGACTCGCAGTACAGAAGTGTACTCAGGATGCAAGCTCTGTAGACCTGGATCTTGGTATGTTCTGTCAGCTTCTTGTTGGACCAGACTCTCTTTGTGAGTCTGGAAAACGTGGTAGTTGCTATCAGGGGGCCAAATGGCCTACCTGATTTGATCTGACTGGATGTGGAGATGGTGCACCAAAAGGCACCTGCACAGCTGCCTGGCCCTTCAAAAGAGGTATGGTTTGAAAAAGGAAAGTGCAGAATGAGGAGAGAGCAGGAGGCAGCAGCAAGGGACAAATGTGACAAACTACTCACAGTTGTTTACAGCAAAAGTGGCACTTGCCAAAACACACATTTGTGCGCGCGCGTGCGCGCGCACACATACACACACACACACAGTTGAAAGTTCCCAGTTGCATCCAGTGCAGGGGCCAATTGGAAGGCAAGGCCAGAGTGGCAACTCATGTGGAGACAGGACAGGTCAGCTTCCTCTGAGGCAGGTGATTGTGCATTGAGGACAGTTGATGCCCATCCAATGCAGAAATGGCAGAGGCTGGTGGGAAGGAGGCAAGGCAAGGACAGGACAGGGCAGTGTCTCATGCAGAGACTGTGGGCTGTCTCTTCTCTGAATGGGCCCTTTTATACTTGCAGGAGCTTTCAGTTACTGTATTTTATCATGACAGACTAGCAGGAGAACAGCAGCCTTCATCAAAACCTGGAAGTTTTGCACTGAAAAGGAAAACCCTGATGAAGAGACTCTTCATGCTGTGGGTGAAGCTCTGTGGGGGCACTTGCTGCCTTTCTGTGGCTCAAGCAGCCTTGAGAGGTTCCCTTGCCACTAGGTTCCCAGTTCAAATCATAATGAGTCTTTTCATAACCTGAGAGAGAAATAAAAGAACACAAAACGTTTTGATGGAATGAAAACAAAGGAGTCCTTCCCAGGGCTTCAAGCAAATTGAATTTGGACATGTGGATAATAAAGCAACTACAAGTCACTGCAGGGAAAAAGTGTTATCTTGCCTGTGAGGCTGCTGTAATTGTATCTGCTTAAGTCCCCTCTGCTCTGATCTGGACTGTAGTGAGGAGAACGTCAAACACTTGTAAATATGCCAGGGTTTTTGTTTCTTGGGACTAGACTCTTGGACATGCTCTGTTGGAATTCCTGCTGCTGGCTCAAAACGGTGTCTTTCCTCTTCTTTTGAAAGCCATCTCATTGTCAGAAGGGAGGACAGCTTAACCCCTTCAAATGCTTGCAGATACTTTAAAAGAGAGAGAGAGAGAGAGAGAGAGAGAGAGAGAGAGAGAGAGAGAGAGAGAGAGCAGGAATTCTGTGGTGGGGGGGGGAGAGAAGGAATCATTCAAAGCTTTTCAGTTGGTCCACTGTAGACAGAAAGAGAAGCTCTTCAAGCTGGCCAAATATTTCATACAGTGTAGCATTTCATCAGCAAGACCAATCTGTTTTAAGAAGTGTAATTTGCCTTATGCAAATGTTAATCAACTAAAGCTTATCTGATCTAACAATGATGCAATCTTATGTGTCTTACCATGGAAGCAAGTCCCAGTGTGTTGGGGAGCTTATTCCCTAGTAAGTGTAATTAGAATTGCTGCCCATGGGCCATACTAGGCATTTGGGACAACTACATTTGATGAGCACATGCTGGCCCTGACTGTCAGTTGAAATCCTTGCCAGTGCTGCGCTTAGCTGCTTTGAGCTGTTTTCTCTGTGCCCATTCATGAGGGTGTCGCCACAGACAGCTTATTGATGGGTGCCCACTTCTTCCTCCATGTCTTCTTCTTTTTCTCTCCCCCCCCTCCCATTCCCTGAATGCAGGAAGGAAGAAGGAAGCAGAGCAAAGCAAAGCAGTGTGGAAGAGAATGGTGGGCTAGACTGAGTTGGAGGACCATAGGTGGACACCTATGGTTTAATGCTGGTATAGGGGGCAGCATTTGGAATGCCACTCCGGTGCTAGGAGGCTAGCCCTGCCTCCTTGGTTCACTTCCAAAGCTCAAGCTCCCTCTATTCCCCTTCTCTGCATATTCCTTTTGGTAAAAAAGAACTCTCCCCCTCTCTGTATGGGTGAACAGGGCAAGCTTGGGTCGAAAACAGTGATTTCCAACCACAGTGTCACTGCACATTGGTGTGCCACAAAAGGTCTACAAGTGTGCTGTGGGAGTTTGGGGAAGGGTCATATATTAGTAGGGTCATTGGGGGATGTGAGCCCCTGCCGGCAGTGCAGTGTGCCTTGTTATTTGTCCAAAAGCTGATGGTGTGCTATGACAACTTTAGCACCTTCTCAGTGTGCAGTGAGATGAAAAAGGTTCGGAGTTGTTGGTCTAATGAATGTGTAGTTGCTTCAAACTTCTAGGTTGGCCCTGAGTTGTCACTATTGGAGTGATATTCTTAGAGATGTGCAGTTGCCTTTCCTGTCTGAAAACCACCCACCCCGTATTATGTTTCACAGGTCCCAAGAGCATTTCATGAATTTATTGTGTAGTGTAAACTTGAAAAGAAGCTTATGGCTGGTGATAGTTGCTGGACAGGGTCAGGTGATTCCCATTCAGTGTGGGAAGGCCAACCCAAGCTGAAGGCATAGCGCATTATCCACAAGAAGTGGCCAGCTCTCCACCTAAGTCTGAGTACCACCTCTCTCCTGCAAGTGCATTTATTTCATTGAAAGTTGGGACTGGTTTGCACACTGATGTGCTTCCCTTGATGACTTGTAAATGGTCCTATGAATGGTTGGAAGGAATTGTAATAGGAATAATAGGAAACCTCTTGTCTGTGGTATAGGAGCTGTGTGATTCATGTGTGAACTCTCCTCCCTGTTCCCTAGAGCAGTTATCATTCCCACTTGGTGGATATCAGGGACAGGATCCTCTGTGGACCTGTCCCACAGGTCTTCTGTGGAATGTTCTCCCTTGGTCTGGGCTCCATCCTTAATTGTTTTTAGGTGCTGGTTAAAGGTCTTCTCTTTTTTTGCAAGGATGTTTAAAGGTGTTCTAGTGTGTCAGTGAAATTAGGATTTGCATGCTGTTTTTATGCTCGTTTTATTGTATAATTCTTTTTAAAATTATTAATCACATTTAATATGTTTAACTTACTGTAGTACCCCTTGTATTTCCTTTTAACAAGGAAAGCTGGGATAAACTTCAAGTAAATAAATTGTGCAGCTAGGATTGGGCTCTTATGATAATTGAAAATGGGAGAATGGGTTTAAGTGGAGAGTCTTGTACTCCTAGTCACTGGGTGATGTGAGAGTTGAGGGAAAAATGACTGTTGGTGGGTGAAAATTTTCTCAGGCTGCTTCTCATTCCCTGCAGGCTGGTTGTGTCCCAAGCTGAATTAGGAAACTGAGAACCCTGTGTCTGAGTATGGAGACTTGAGGGCCTGTGATCTTTGTCCTGTAAGAAAGTCAGCACCTCTCCATGGAAATGGATCCAAACCAAGTCAATGGGAGCACAGAGCAGTTTGATTCAGGTGGGCTAAAACTTACTACTTTATAGATGCAGTCCTCGAGTCATTCATTCTCTAAGACAGGGCTGGTTTGTGGGGAGGCCATAACTCACCGGGAGGGCAAATGCTTTGCATGCAGCAGGGCACTGGTTCGGTGATGATGTGTTTGGTTGAAAGATATCAGGCAGCAAAGTTTGGAAAGATAACTTTCTCGGGCCAAAGGGAGTAAACCGTATCTCAGACTACAGGAGGTAGGGTGTGTGCAAGACTGAATGTTCTTCTGCCTTGAATTCACCTTTGCTGATGGAAATCTCCACCAGTACATAGCTGAAAGTCAGTTTTACCCCAAGTGTATGTTCAGTTGGGTGTTTATTAGTGTTTGTCTGTTACATGCATGTTTTCAGACACCTCTTTGTCACATTCATCCAGTACATTTTAACATGCACGCTTAAACACTTAGGTGTAAAAATCATGTGCAAAGATGGCATTCCTGAGCCTGGAACCTGGTAGGTTAAAAGGCACAGTCATTTGTTGTCAGTGTTTCCAATGCACAATGAAGTAGGGTTAAACCATCCATTCAATACTTGTTTGGCTCTTATCTAAGTGGCTAGTTCAGGGGTGTCAGACATATGATCCACGGGCCAAATGCGGCTCCCAGAAGCAATTCATCCAGTCCCTGTTATAACAGGGTTCTCTCAACATGATAGTTGGGCTGACTCGTATTTTGAAAATATGAACAAGATTTGCACATTTTATCTTCTAGTTTGTAGCTAATGAGTTTCTATGTGAGAACAGAGTGCTTATTTCTGGCCATCATTGATTTAATGATGTCACTTTTGGCCCTCAGCAGGCATCATGAATGCTAACTTCAGCTCTCCATATGAAAAGATGACACCCCTGGATTAGTTCATTGGTTGTCATGGCAAGGAAAGCCACCTACAGGATGTACTTTCTGACTCCTTCTAGGTCAACTTTGCAGGGTTCAGTAATATTTGTCAAGGTGCATGGCTAAATTGGTTTCTCATAGTCCCCAGTAAAAGAGCAGCTTTGGAGAGACTGAGTTGGTAGATTGATGTATCTGGGGGTGTAGAGCTCCTTTCCCATGAGCTTGTTTCCTACCTGTTCAACCTGTACATTTTGTCAGTGAACAATATATTACAAAAGATCATCTGGTTGGCATGATAATGGATGCTTTCACAAGCAAAGATCTCCTGGCAGTGCCTCAATAAAAATGTATTTTAAAGGCTTTAATGCTAGAAAGTAAATAAGCCAAAACTGATTTGATTGGTTTGGAGCCTTTGAGGATAAGAAGGTGAGCAGTTATGAGCAGTTATGACTGATTTTTGCAACAGGAGGATTCTTCTAGAAATACCTAGCTATAAAGTGACAGTTAGGACTTATTTGCATTAGAAGCACAATCCATTTTCCTTCTCAAGCTGCACTGAAATGAGTAAAATTTTTCACCTGCTGCCTACCCATATGCTTACTATCCATCTGCTCAACCTTTACATTTATTAACGAGCAATGTATTACAAAAGCAGTGCCAGCTCATGATTTGAATGATGCAGCTTGCTTTGGGTGGCAGAGGGACTGCAGACTCAAAATGCCCCATCACCTCAAGTCTGCTGTTACCTCCTTCCAGCCCACCATGGGTGGAGCTACCTCATTTATCTTCTCTACTCACTGCCTCACTCCTTGCTTGTGCTGTCCCTTTAAACCTTAGGGACTGAATGCTGTGAACAGATAGGGAAGCAGAATGTGGCTACCCATGCCTGAAAAAAACTGCATGTGCAAAGGCAATTTGCTTCCCTACCCCCTCATCTTGCTCTTTCCTTGCAATCCCTTTAAATAAAACAAATGTACAAGACATGCTGGGGGTTCCCAGCTTGAATTTCCCTTCCAGCTTTGTTGGAAAGGGTCATCTTGGAAGGAATGAGCAACTTTTTTCCTGTTTTTTTTGGGGGGGGGGGGAAGAGGGAAGTACATGCCAGTGGATCCATTGGTTCACCTCCGTACAGAATTCACCATTGTCTCCAATAATCTCTCATCACAAGGAAAGGAACAGCAATAGCTGTGCCCCCTACATTTTATTCTTGGGGCTGCTGCAACTTGGAGGTGTATGAGCCCTCTTACCAATTCTCTAAGTGAGACTTGAGCCCCACTTTTTAAGGTGCAGTGGTGTGCACAAAAGGGTTGGAGAGATGTAACTAACATAGAATTACTGTATTTCTTACAGTTTTTCAAATCATCTGAGGACCTAACTACATGTTATGTTAACCCTCTGTGTGTTAAGTGCCAATGTTAGTACCAGTGTGAGGTTCCCTCTTGGAGGAAATAGCAGTGTGGGCTTCTGCCTCATCCAGATTGGGACCATGGAGGAGAGAAAAAGTTACTCTTCCCCCCCCCCTTGGGATCCTGATCTGCATCAACCACCTCCTCTGTCTGATGTTCTGTGTCTGATGTAGCCGCCCTGGGTCCCGTTAGAGAAGGGCGGGATAAAAATAAAGTTTTATTATTATTATTATTATTATTATTATTATTATTATGTTCAACTGAGAACAAAACATAGGGCCAAGCTGCACATTTAAGTTAAGTGTGCAGTTTGGCCCTCAAAGTTGGTGCTTTTCAGGGGTGTTGGTTCACATATCCAGCTGCTGCAGCCCTCCTGTATTAAGTAATCCCATCAGCAGAGCCTGACTAGTCCATCTAGTCTAGTATCCTGCTTCCTGCAGTGGTCATCTAGATGCCTCTGGGAAGCCCACACAAGCAGGTGGAAGCATGCAAGACCTCCTGTTGCTTCCTAACAGCTAGTCTTTGGTGGCATGCAGCTTCTGAACTTTGGAAGCCACCATGGCTGCAATCCACTGAGATTGCACCTGAGAGAGTCACCTCCATGAGTTCAACTAATCTCATCAGAGCTAGTGGCCCCCATCTCATCTTGTGGAAGCAAATTCTGTGCTATGTGCAAAGTTGTTGCTTGTTCTTGTCTGCTCTGAATTTACCACCAACCAATTCCATGGGCTGATCCCAGGTTCTGGTATAGAAGAGATGGAGAAAAACCTTTCATCTCTATTTTGTCTGTGCTGTACTCAATTTAATAAACCTCTACCATAACACTACCCTCCTCGGTCGTCTTTTTTTCCTAAATGATGAAACCCCAAATGCTTTAGTTTTCTCTTTTAGGAAAGGCCTTGTAGTCCTTGGATCGTGTGGGCAGCTTTTCCCCTGCACCTTTCTAGCTCTGGAGTATCCTTTTAGAGATGGGGTGAGCAGAACTGTACACAGTACAGGCATGCTCCTGTATTCATGGGGTTCTGTTCCAGACTCTTCCCCATGAATGCCAGGGATCTACTTCAAACATTAAGAAAGTTTAAACCCCCCCCCCTTTGCTCGATTGTTGGTGCAGTGCTTTCACTGCAGGGCTCTGGGCAGTCTCTTCGGCTTCTTCCAGCCTCTTGTGGGTCATGCAGAGGCCATCACACTGCGCCACAAAGTCTAAAAAGTTACTGGGGGCTTAAAAAAACTTGCTTGAAGTGATTCCCCCAGTATCCCTAGCAACTGCGGATAACTGAAACTGTGGATATCAGATCTGTGGAAACTGGGGGACTCCTGTATGCCAAATGTGGCTGCACTGACGATCTGTGTAACAGCTTTATGTTCCTTTCAGTCCCTGTCTTGATAATCCTTAGCATGGAAGGACCGTGAGGTGACTGTCCAGAAAAACCGTGCCCCCTTTTGATTATGAAATGAGGAACAACATTCTGGGAGAGGGAACAATTTGTCCTCTAACGTCTGCTATGGTGCACGAGAAGGGGTTGACTTGGATAAGTTGTCAGAAAGGCTAGGTGTTGCCCATTTTAACCCAGTGTGGAGAGATCCTTTTCGGAGAAGTCAGGTGATATGCATGTATGTGTGAACCAGTGCATAGAATGGTCTTACTTCAGGATAAGCTGCTGAAATCATTCTGCTAAATGTATTAGAAATGCAAGGAATGCCATTCAAATACTGTTGTTGTTGTTGTTCAAATGCAACTGTTAGAAGCTGTATCCTGGTTTTCAATGAGCATTGCTATTTTTGGGTTGCCTGCTTAGGTTGTCAGCTCAGGCGACCTTATTGCCAGCATTAACCCAGTCTTTGAATGCTCTTTTTTTAAGTAGGTGAAAGTTCGAATTCAGAGGATGTTGATTTCAACTGGGATGAATACTTGGAAGAGTCGGGATCTACTGCTGCCCCTCAAACTTCATTTAAGCATGTATGTACTTTGCTGAGAGCTTCTAGTCCTCATTATTGAAGATAAAAGTTTGGAAATGTGGAGGCTGGTGTGTCTGATAGGGATTCAGGGCAGAGTTTCCATTTGCTGGGAAGTGGACATGGAGCAAAGGTGGTCTTTTTCTTTTTACATTGCAAGAGCATATCTGGAAAAACTGGTATCTACATGGCAACATTTCTTCTTAGTTTTTCAGAAAAAAATTCCACACCCTTCTTAAATTATTTTTATTAACATTTGAGGCACAAAGAAAAAACCCAACCATCCTCATTGTTCAACAAATTAGTACATTAAAATATATATACCTGGATTTATTTTTTATTCAAATATCAGATTCTAGAAATTAACAAATTCTCTATTGTTGAATGATGATTTTTTCCCAACCCAGTTCCTCTGTTTTTTAAAAAAATCCAAACATATTCTTCTGCTTACTTAGCAGGACCTTTTCTTTGCTGGGAGGGGGGGACCTCTGCATGAATTTTGTCATTCATATTCCATATATATTTCTTGGTCCTTCTTATTCAAAAATCACTCATAAGTTTCAAAATTAATTTTAGATTCTAAACACTTACACAAAAAGTGTCCTTGTTTTTGTCAGAAGTGACGTAGCAGATCTGGAAAAGAAGCTTTCGTGGACTGCATCCATCCACTTCACGCCTATGTACTTTATTTTGGGGCAGCCAGAAGGTAGTTTGGGATCTATAGGTAGATCTTGGGTGACTTAACAATAGATCAACAAGAGTATTTGGCTTCTGATAGTTTACTAATAGGAATAACCAAAACACCACAGCTCTATGGACACTGACTTTGCCAGTGACTTTAGCTTAACTTTGCTGTGCTGTAATCTCCTAAGGACTCTGCTCTGCCTTCTTGCTATGTCATCTTCAGTCACTGACCTCTATTCTGAAAAATAAACACTATTTCCTCCCTGTTTTTGTAAGGTTGAGATCAGCCTACAGAGCAGCTTCCAACCGGGCATGAAGTTAGAGGTGGCCAACAAGCACAGCCCAGACACCTATTGGATGGCAACCATCATAACCACATGCGGGCAGCTCCTCTTGCTGCGGTACTGTGGCTACGGAGATGACCGCCGGGCTGATTTCTGGTGTGATATCATGACAGCTGAGCTCCATCCTGTGGGATGGTGTACTCAAAACAACAAAGTCCTGATGCCTCCCATTGGTGAGTCTAATGTGTTCTTCTCGTGTTGCACCAGAGTGTCCAAGACCTTCTGGTCAACCTCCTAGCGTTGGTATTTTCATCTTTAACTCACAGTCATGTTACATTTTGACAAGTAAATTCTGTGGCAACTTGTTTGAGAAGAACTTGTTTCCTCCCCTCCCAGCCCCAATTATTTCAGCTCTGCTAAAGAAGGGTCAGAGAGGCTAAGGGCCAAAGTGCACATTTCTTAACATGTGTCCTGTACAGTGATGGGAGTTAAACTTTAATTCTTTGGCCCTGCTATGGTTCCAATAGCTACTGGGCACCCCCTGCCCCTGGGGCAGTATTTTAATTAGGAAGAAAAGCTACCAGGCAGAGACTTGAGACCTCCCTTACCTCCCTCAACTTGGTTGCACCCCATTTTGAGTGCCACTGTTTGCAAAAAAAGAAAAAGAAATGGGCTAGCACATGCCTTTAAGGTAATATGTGTTTTGGCCCCAAGGCAGCAAAACATTGCATTTTGTAGTAAGGGCCAAATGAGAGGTGACTTTAATCATGTCATTGACCCAGGGGTGCTTGCTTTATTTTCCATAAATCTCATGTGTAAGCTGGGAGGACACTATTCAAGCTGTGGGTGTCAGTGTCATGTCCAAAAGGTGCAATCCTGTTTATATGTTCACTCAATGGGTGTGCGTGAGATGTGCATACCTTTCGTATTTGGGCTCTGTATTTCAGGCAGCTTTGTGTGTTCATATGTGGTTATATGAGAATGGGTTCCTGAAAGTGAAACAAAAGCTGACATGAGAGCAAGTATATGAGCATTATCAGAAGGACTGTTACCTGGTCAGTAATAGGCAAGTTCAAATAGAGTTTAGATTTTTTAAAAAATTAACTTCCCAAATGAAGATTTTTGTGATGTGGTTTCTAATTAATGTCGGCAAGGTGAGAAGAGGGAATTACACAGTGCAGTAACATGAATCATGACACTCCAGAGTCAAAGAGGAAGAGGCTTTATCAAGTGCTATAATAGAAATTAATTATTGGTTTACAACTGGAAGCTTTGCGGACAAGTTGTTTGGGGAGTGTAAAGCTACAGCTGATGCTGAATACAGACATTTTCTAAAAACCTCTGTGTGTATACTGTGTGTGTGTGTGTGTGTGTGTGTGTGTGTGTGTGTGTGTGTGTGTGTGTGTTCAAAAATAAGCATTTTTCTGGGGAGGGAATTCTTAGCTTTCATCAGGGGTCTGTGACAAAAAAAAGTGTTAAGAATTACGGCCTTAGATGGAGACAAACAAGGAATGTTGGAATGTAAGGGGCAGAGCCAAGAGATGTGTTCAGGAGGAGTGCTCTGTGGAGAGCAAACCTCTGAAGAGGGCATAGGAGAAACCCTGTGTAGGCCTGTTCTAGAAGCACTGTCATGGAGCTGTGTCTGTAACGCTGAAGAAACAGAAAGCAGAGGTAACTTTTTATGTAAACAGAACTAAAGCTGAACTTTGGGGAAAAAACCTTGGATATGTTCCATGGACCATGCTACTGAGGGGATGTGCTTGGAGCAGAGAGAAGACAGAGTTTTGCCAGTCAAGCACACCAGCTACTCAAAGATAACAGAACTGTGGAGGTTTGACTGGCTATCTAGACCAGTGTTTCTCGACTAGTGGTATTCATACCACTTGTTGTACGTGTGGGATCCCCACCACCTGGCAGTGAGACCAGCAATGCAACTCAACAAGCAGCAGTAGGAGGCTCAGCGGAGTGGGCATAGCTCCAAGTGTGCACTTTTTGCATGCTCGAAAAAACCTTCCTATCTCCCCGAGCCTTTTACTGGTGTTTGTTGCATTGTGTCTGGCCTCCCAATCTGGAAGTAACTGGTGATGACATCATTGCCAGTTATTTCTGGTATTTCTAATAGGTGGACCGTGCAAAGTGGTATATCAGGGGACAAATATTGACAGTGATCTAGATGGTCCTTAAGGCAAATGAACCTACATTTCTGACTGGTCAACAGATGACTACTTCCAATTGGATATTCAGAATTCCATTCAAGAGTCCTCATTGCTTTTAATGATGGACCAATGGCCAGTGGCTTTGAGAGAGTGCATCTTATAATTGGTCACAGAGACTGAGAGGGACAAAGTAAAAAGGGCAGCAGAGCCAGCATGGGAAGAGCTAGTAGCTATTACCGCGTTATGTGACAATGAACGCCAGAAGTTAATTAAATGCTATGTGAGGCAGCACTTTCCATTGTTTGCCTTGACTCTATTACCAATTAACTAAATTGGATGACCTCAAGTTCTGGTCGTATGAGAAACTGAAAACGTCAATGCTATTTCGATTCCATGTATCAACCAGAGAAAGACTATGAGTTTGTTTCTATGTGTGAAAGTTTTCTCTGGCTTTGGTGCCCCTGGGTGGGTAAATGTGTGAGGTTGGCTGCTTTTAACAGCTGCTGAACATGCTGCCTGTCAGAATACACTTCATGGCTGGCTGAACTTTCTGTTCTTAATAATTTGCTTAACAAGGAAAGAAAACTGCTCTTGCTCCTTTGTTGCTTGCATGCAACTCACTGTGCTGATTTCCTTTGCTGATGACAGTTAGGTTTGCATCGACATTTAGCTGTTGGCTGGCAGCTTTTCTGAAGTCAGAGGTTGCAAAGATGGAGCTGACCCTGCAGAGCAGAATGTCTCATTTTCCTGTTCTATTCTATGGGTCCAGGAAAGGCATTGATAAACAGCGGAGCTATGTGTGCATTCTGTAATTCTACCCCAGCCCAGAATTCAGAATTGTGAGCAATTTGGTTTTTTATTCATTATTTAAAGTAAGTTTCTGGCACAGTGGCTTGGAAGTGTTCGGGAAGTTTGAATCACAAATGCCAAAAGATTTCTGCAAAAGATTTCCAGTGGTCAGGAGAGGGAATTCCAGCATTGTCCTGCATAACATCTTGGCTGCCTTGTTGTCTACAAGAAAAGGGATAAATAGATGCAAAACCAATGCATAAATTGGCCTGATTTATGCAAGATGCAGGATTATGGGTTTCTTAGTGTGAACGTTTGAGTTACCTTAATGACAACTTTTGATCAATTTATATATAGCATAGAATACACACACAGCCATGAAAATAAGACAATCAGAGAGCCACATTGCTGCAGGGCTGCAGAAAAATATTGACTTCAGGTAATTGGTGATTTGTGACTTGTGTTTTATCAAATTATTTTAAAACTGGACTCTTTTGATGTAAAAGCTGCCTGTTGGGCTGGTCTCTGTGGGGTACCTGAGGTGGGGACAAATGTTCTGGGGGAGCGGTACCATGCCTCCATCTAACCCCCCCCCCCGGAGCAAACCCCATGGCATTCAGTCAGCCAGTGCACCAATCTGAGGGTTGCTCCTGCGAGCCTTTCACCCAGAGGCATTGTAAAGCCTCAGAGATCCAAAAAATCCTCCGTGAAACTGGAAGTGATTTTTTCAGTGAAGGCTTTACAAGGCCTTTGGAGGATCACGGAGGCAGCACACTGTTTTCCTGGACCTCCAGAAGGGAGGCAAGGGGTGGCAACCTGGCTGGTGGGGGGGGGAAGCTTGTGGTCATGGCCCTAGACTGTATTGAGGCCAGGATCGCCAGTGGCTGGCCTAAGACCACATGACACTAGTCAGTGCTGTGTAGTGGTGGCCCAACCAAGAGGCAACGTGATGCTGCTTTCATCAGGGCGAGTGGGAGGAGGAGGGTGGTGGATCTGGTGTCCTCTTCATGGCAGTTGTGTTGAGTGAGAAGTGGATCATCCACCTCCTTTTTATGCTACTCATCTGGTTTGCAAATGCCATGGTTCTGGGTTTGCAAAAACTGCACGAGGACATGCCATGCTTCTGGGTTTGCAAAAACTGCACGAGGAGCGTGGTAAGGGGCTTCTCCCTCCTCCACATACTGAAGCAGAGGTGGCAGCAATGGGTGGCATCTGAGGTTGCACTGCTCTTGCTGAAGCAGCATGCCAAATCCTGTCCTCGTTACTTGATGATGTGCCAGCCTCTGTGCCTCCCACTCTCCAATTTTCCCCCATAGCATTCTCCTACCTTCCATATTTTCTCTTCTTCTCTGTCCCCCTTTTCAAGTCTAGGGAGTGGAAGGAGGTGGAGCAGCAGCAGTGGAGGTGAGTAGGTGATGGGTGCTCTCTATCCATCTGCTGCCTGAAGTGACTGCTCAATGTGGCCTCATTGATGGGCCAGTCCTGGCTGTCTGACAGGAAGCATGGACCCTTGTTTCCCCACTCCCAGCATTCTGCAGGCATAACTGGAATTTTCTTAAGTGGAATAGGTTTTCCCCCTGTGTAACTCTATTGTAGGCTGTGGCTTATGTCCCCCTTGGTGGTTGCTTGCCAGTTCTCGTGGGGACGAGGATCCTATCAAATTGGTGTAAGCTCACCAAACCCCCCTACATGTGCCACCCATGTATTGTTGCCCAGTTGGTGCATTGTAGTAAGTATCCAGCCTTGAGGAGAATAGCCTGGTGCATAATAACTTGTCAGTGAAGCAAAATGTCATATGGAAATTATAAATGGCATCAAACAGCGAGATCAAAATAAATGGCACATGACGACTCTTAAATTAATATTGTGACTGAAACAAAATATAAAATGGAAATTTATGGAAGTGTTAATGAATAAATATTTTGTGCCTACATGCTGCTTCTCCAGTAGTGCATGATTTAGGCAGAAAGCCATAAACAAAAGAGCTGCCTTCAGGGTTTGTTTAGGCTTTTAAATTAAACTAATTTAATCAACTTCTGCAGTCAAGCTTGATATTGGCTTATTTCTGTGTGCTCTACTGTATTTAAAGCTAGTTGGGGGATTTTTTTTTCCACCTCCTTGCTTTCAGATTTGAAAAGATGCAGACTTTGTGTACTGGTTTTTTAAATGCCTGGGGAACTTGGTAGAATTGTTCATCCAATTGTTTTTCCATAAGTAAGGTCACTGGCTTTGGAGATCAGTAACTGTATTGGATTGGATTGAATCTGCCACGGAAATTGATATGAGGCATTGGTTCAGGTCTTCAGATTTTTGCTTCCTGCAAAATTATGTAGTGGGACTGCCTCGAGGAATGGTGATGGCTTATCTTGGAGGCTTTTGCCAAAGGATTGGCTGAGTTTATGTAAGGTGGGTCTACCAGTGACTACCACAGTAGCTAGATGAAACCTCCATATTCAGTGGCAGTGTATCTCCAACAAGGCAATTCTCATGTGTTGATATATGCTCCTGGTTTTCATTGATATGAAAAAGGGCTATATACTGTGCTTTATATAGCAATTCTGCTTTTGTATGGCCTAACCAGGAATGACTGCCCTCTTTGCCCCAGTAACAACGTGGAGGGAAATAAAAGAAGGCTCATTTGTATGGTGTGAAGACCATAGTAGGCTCTTTGAATTCAAAGCCCTGAAGCACAGCAACCTTTTACTTAAGAGGTGAATCTGAATTTATTGTAGACTAGACTTGGACAGTCCTGAAGTTCATTCTAGAATAGATCCCCAAAGTGCCCAATGATATGTCAGCCTGTGTTCCTCCTAGTCTCCAATATTCTAGCTCAGCAGTCTTCTCCCCTGGACATTTCTTCTCCCTCTCTGTTTCCCTCCAGTCCAGGTTATGGAAAGAGTAGGTGGCACAGTGGAGGCAAGTAACTGGAGAGAGATGAGTGCTCCCAACCAATCTGCTGCCTGAGGCAACTTTTTCGGTTGCCTCATGAATGGGCCGATCCTGGTTGACATGGTAGTGTAAACAATCCTAGAAGCTGAACAAACTATGTACGAGTTTACCTGGCAATCCAATGATTTCATGTGAACCTAAAGCTTAACAAAGGAGATTGGCAGTCCTAGAAGCTTCACATTAGTGTGTCCTCTTCCCATGAAAAAGCTTCTTTGTTCTGCAATGACATTTTTGTGGCAAGACACAAATGGACAGTGTTTGCCATAAAATAAGGAAGATGGAATTTATGGGACACTAAGAATGAATAACTGTCACATCTGCAGTGAAATCATTTTAATAAAATGATCCTGTGCTATGTTTATGAAAATATCCACATATTCCCTCCCCCCATCACCACTGCCTTTATGAGAGCTGCAAAATTATTTGGGAACAAAATAAAGGAAGCAGCTGAAAGTGATAGCAGGAGTAGTGATTTTGTCATTGGTGTGCTGAAAAAAGCCTGCAAAGAAACAACAGGTTCATGGAGTGTACAGCCTGAATCTTGACTATGGGGAAGGCAACAGAGGAATAGAACAGACAGTTGCAAACCATTTATTTATTTAGATCTGAAATTCTGTCTTGCTTTTCACTTAAAATCTCAAAGTAACTTACGAAGCGAGTAAGATAAAATCACAAGTTACAGACGCCTAAATGCACAATACATGATAAAAAAAACCTCTCAGCTGTAGAAGAATAGACAAGGCCATAGAGATTGTTTTGTACAGAGTTTTCTGCACTGGGAGTGTCTTGCTTGTTTGAAGCCAGAATGGGTGCATTTTTAAAAAAGTAACTTGGGTAGCTAACAACACAATCCTATGTTTGTCTACTCAGAAGTAAGTCTCATTGAGTTCAGAGGGAGCCTATGCCCAGGAAGTGTGTATAGGATTACAGCCTAATGGTGATAGGATTGGGATGGAAGGCACAGGCAGGAGTATAATTTGAAATAGGGCAGGAAAGTAAGATGGGGCAAGACTACGGAGGGTCTTAAAGACCCTTGCCTTCTTAAAGGCAAGAAGTGACTGTTGAAAGGGAAAGGGAAAGGAAATGCTGTGAAGTGGTCTGGGATTCATAGCCGTTTTACAGCCTTTCAACAGAGCTAATCCAGAACGGATTCATTCTTGGCAACACTAAATGTGATGTCAAAGAAAGATTAGTAAAGGCAAATGGGTACAACATATTTATGAGTCAGTAGTTGCTGTGAAGACACAAACAGGGAGAACCAATTGCAGCTCAACATCTAATCTCCTTAAAGATGACGTGCCAAGGAAGCTGAGTGGTTCTGCCAGGCTCAGTGCCACTGGCACAGCTGAGAGTTTCAGAAATCAGCTCTTGAAGGCCTGATCTCTACATTCTTTGAGGGGACAGAGAGGAAATATTGTGGGATTTGCAAAGGGTTACCTATATGCTTTCTGACATGCTCCAGGGGCTGTTTGGCATCAAAGGGCAATAGTGCAATGTCTGCCATTTTCACCTGAAAAACACTGTCCCTGAATCAAGAGTGCACTAGAGCAGCCAACCCAATCTGACTTATAAAAATAAAAACAAACATTGGGCTCATTGCCAGGAATTTTTGTGTGTGTGTAGAAACTGAAATTTTTTGAGAAGTCACCATGTGCTGTGCATGCCTGAACTTCACAGCCTTTGTGCACAGAACTAAGATGCTAAGTCACAGAACTCATGCATTCTCTTTTGCGTAGAAAGCATGCTTGGATGTGTCTCACCTGCCCTTCACAGGTTCTGCTGAGCTAATGGAAAAGGGGAGAAGATCAGAAAAGAAGAGGTGGTGGTTGCTGAGATAGCAGAGCAGTGTGTGGTTCTTCTCCCTGGCTCCTTTGACATGATGAGTAATCACGTTGCCATGTTCAGTAACAGGACAAAGCAGAGCACTATTTCTGATTAGCTTCTCTAACCCTGACCCATATAAGGCACTGAACACTGGCTCTTCTGTGGTAACATAATTTTTAAAATTAAAATTTGGCAACCATGATGCTTCCAGATGGTAGAGGTGGAAAGTTTCAAAGTAAGAGTATCATGTTTTGCATTTATTTAGTTTTGGAAATCAAATTGACATAAAGATAACTAGTCCTTTCCTCAGTTTCCCTTTTCCTCCCATTGTGTGATGTCCATCAGCTATTCTGTATAGAATCTCTCCTAAGACTAGATTAGTCAATTCTAGAGATGGAGCCCTGTGGCTTTTGACAAGACTGAGGCCAGCTGGAGTCTATCTGTTCATGAAAGGCATACAGCTTCTTAAAAAGAGCAGTGAAACAACCTGCTCTTTTGGAGGAAAATGGTGGCCACTAGCCCTCTGCTGCTGGAAAGAGTGCCACTGAAGCAGCTCTTGATTCCCTCAATGCAAATTGCCACCCATGAAGTGGCAGGGTAACTGGGGAGTGGGGCTTATCACTTCAGCATTAGTTGATCATGCTTGCCAATCACAGGGGCAAACCTATTTCCTTTGGGTGTTACAATCTGAACATGCACAAAATGTTTTGTTGTTGCCTGATTCAGAATAAAATTCCATATCTTTTTTCTGAATAGCTTAATAAAAGCACATTCAGTGATCAAAGATTAATATGCTATTTTCTCATTTTCATTTTTGGAAATGCCACAGTTATTCCAGGATTTTCCTCCATGTTAATTAATTTACATTAAACTAGGCATTGAAGCCATGATTGTGCTGCAGAAATCCCCACTGGCTCACTTTGGGGGGTGGGGGGCTGAAAGATTAAATGCCATTTCCAGCTGGATAGTGGAGGTACAGCTGTAGCCCCATTAACCTGGATTGGTCGCCTGCTTCTCCTCCCAGGCAAATGACAACTTGCAGTTTCACTTTAAGAATTGGGTGGCCCACAAATTATGTAGCTAATTTATAAGGGTTACGCTTTGCTGCTTTGTTAAGTCTTATCATTTAGTCAATCTTCTGCAACCGGGAAATTATGTGATATATTGATTGGTTGGTTACACTTACGGCCTGTGTCATCTGCAGTTTGGTTAATGGATTTGGTGGTGGTTACTAATTTCACATCATGGATGGTGGCTGTAAATCTTTTCTAAAGCCCCTGCCAAACCCTGATGTTCCAGAGGGTTTTTGAATGTGTATACTCATGTAGACCTGCTATATGTTTTTTTCTCTACAGTTAATCTCAATATTTAACATCTTATTTGCTGTCCAGAACTTGTGCCCAGATACCATTTGTTTCCCTTTCTTTCTCTCACACACTTCTGCCAGGACATGTTAGTGGCAGAGCAACACACTTTGCCAATGCACAGTATGCACAGGTCCTCTTAGATCCTGGCATCTCCAACTAAAAGGATCAGTTAGTAGGTGATGGGGAATCAACTCTGCTTAATACCCTGGTGAGCTGCTTCTGGAGTAGAATGAGGTGGAAATTGTAGTTCAGTAGTGCTGAGCATATTTATTTGGAGTACTTTGCTAGCCACCCTTCTGCTGAAGTTCTTAGTGTGGCTTGTGGAAAAGAAAACAAAAAAACTGCAAAGAAAAATACACCTAACAGTGAAATCACATCAACAAAGCCAAAGAATTCTAGCATAAAACCCAGTCTTTCTAAAAGTCCTTGGCAAGTAGGGCATGTTCTGTCTCCCGTGTCCTATTTTGGCTGTCTGGTTTTTATGGGTTTTATCTGTGTCCTAGCTAACTGTGTCTTTGTCCTGTTTTCAGCTATCAAAGAGAAATACACAGACTGGACAGAGTTTCTTGTATGCAACTTGACAGGCTCGCGAACACCCCCTGCAAATTTACTGGAAGGCGTATGTATTCTACTAATACCTTATTGAGTGCAGCCATGTTCATGGTAGAACAGTATTTTAAATAGGACTCTAGGATCACCTCTTTTATCCAGAGGATAGGGCTGAGGGCTGCATCTATTGCATCTATTTAACTGCAGGTTAGTGGGGTGATTGACAAGAGCTTGGCACTTACCTATCTTAATGAGATTAAACTTCAGGAGGGCTATATTAAATTATGTAATGTATTCAGTAGCTTTAAGTAAATATGTCAGGCTACTAGCAGGGAAGTATTGGATGTCCTCTGCTTTCCCATCACTGCCACCACTCCAAAATTTATGGCAGTGGGCCTGTTTCAATATGCTATCGGGGTTTTTAGTTTAGTCACTAGAATGATAATCGTTGCACTTAATCAATAGGCAGGATAAGGACCAACTCTGCTCACCCCCAACAACAAACTGCAACTGCTGCCAGACATTTGTTAGTGTTTTTGTTTTTTTTTAAATTACCATCAGTGCTTATTGATTTTGCAATGAGGCTGTTCAGGCCTTTGCTTTGTAAATTAATGCTCCAGGCAGAGCAAGTTATTAACAGTAGCTGTTCTGTTCTCCTGCCACCTTTGATGCTACAGTTTTGCAGGCTTGCATTCAATAGCTGTGCCTTAACATGCACTTGGATGTCACTGGTAATATGCATTTCTGTGTGAGAATGTAGAGATCTGTGAGATCCTCTTATACTTCTGTGGCAGAATCTTTCAGGATTTACTCTTGAGACTGTTTATTCCACAGCTACATTACACTGGCTAGATACTTTGGCTGAGGAATTTGTCAGGACTGTATCACTTCAGACTGCTGCTCCATACAAAAACATTGCCTGCATGCAGAAAACTAGCACGTTAGGAAAAGGCTAAACTAGAATCTATCTTCATGATATGTCTGTTTTGTATGAGGAAGGAGTTATTTCCATAGAAGAACATTCAGTTAATGGAACTCCCACATACAGTTGGAAGTGGTGCAGCCCAAACTCAGGATATTGACCTCAGTGAAAACTATTGATTTCAAAGGTTACCATGTTTCCTTTCAGTCCCATTCAAGGGACCATCAAGGTGGCTTACAAACTAAAATCAATGGCCTAAAAGAATCACATGAGAATTTTATTAAACTCTTAAAAAAAATCAATAACAACAAAAATAACCACAAAGCAGCTGGAGGGGGGAAAAATGAATAGCAGAAAAGTCAAACAGAAGTGAAATGTTTTGCTGCCAGCCTGAAGACAGACAACATATGAGCCAGTGAGACCTCATAGGGAAGGGAATTCCAAAACCAAACAGAGCTTCAATGGCAACAGGATGCAGAGCAGAGCCTCTGTTGATGAATGCAATATGTGAGCAGGTTTATATGGAAGATGGTCCTTCTGTTAGCCTGGCCCCAAACATGTGATGCCTTATTGGTAATTACTAGCTTCTTGGATTGAGCTTGGAAGCATACTGGCAGCACATACAGATCACAAAGTACAAGCATTATGTATTCTGACTGTCAAGTGCCCATAAGCACCTGGCTGCTGCATTCTGTGCCAGTTGAAGCTCCTTAACAGACTTCAAAAGCAGTCCCAAGTAGAGTGTGTTGCAGCAATCTTAACAAGATGTAACCAAGGCATGGATGACTGTAAGCAGATGTGACCTTCAGGAGGGCTGCTGCTGGCACTCCAGCCAAAACTGCACCAAATTGCTCCTGGCTGCAGCTGCTACTTCCTCTTCTAGCAGCAACACTGAGTCCAGGAACTTTCCCCAACTGTGAACCAGATCCTTCAAACAAAGTGCTGGTCCGTCCAGGGCAGGTTGTAACCCATTCCAGAATCAACTAGCCTACTGACTAACAGCACCTCCATTTTGTCTGGGTTAAATCTCAATTTATTAGTCGCATCCAGTCCTTCACAGCTGCCAGACACCACCTCGGAGTGTCCCTGGTCCCACATGAAAATTAGAAGTAGGATGGGGGTGTCATTAGCATGCTGAGAGCACTGTTCTCCAAATATCTTGACATCCTCTCTCAAAGGCTTCTTACAGATATTCCCAATGCTCTTTGACAAAATGGACCAAAGAGACAAACAGCAGCTGCCCCCATGCTACTCTCTGAGACTGACCTGACGTGGGAATGGAGCCACTCTAAAATCATATCTTCCCCCCTACTCCATCCCAGCCAGGCAGCTCAGAAGCATACCATGATTACTGGTATCAGAAGCCATTGGGAGAGTCACTCCTCCTGTCTGATCCAGGTATGGATCATCCACCAGAGCAAGCAAGGCTGTTTCAAACCCATAATCCAGTCTGAACCCAGACCATAAGCTGAAGCTGAGATGCTTTCACCTACTTTACCTGCGTCACCTATTCGTGCTCATTCTCCCTGCTTTTAGCATCTGCAGAGGGCTCCTGTGAACTTTGGATATGTGACTGCCTTTGTGGAATGTGCTTCTTCAACAGAGGATTCCATTTTTGCAGACATTGTGAATCTTTCTGACTTTTGAAAACTTAAAATCCAAGATCTTCAACATTCAATAGATAATGATTTTTTGGGTGCTAAAATTCAGTTGTATCAAAAAAGTGATCTTTCTTTACTTCTATGTAAAGGCTCCAGTCTGCCTCAAGAAACTGAAATTAATTCAGATATTAGAATCTGAATGTATATTTTGCATGGACATTAAGCAATTAACCCCTCTCCTCTCCCTCTGCATCCGAGGAGTTAAATAATTCCTCGTTGCAGCTCCTTGGTTTCAGCCCTGCATTTAGGAAGAAACTTTTAATAAGCTAGTTCTTGAGTATTCAGAAAAAGAGCCATTTTTTAAATTAATGGTTGTTGAGAAAAGCACAGCTATTTATCTTTTTGTTTTTTTCTTTTGCTTTTATGCTTGGAATGCATGACTGGTTAAAATAAGAAGGAACGAGAGACTGCAGGTGTAGCTTGGATAAAGGTGAAGAAAACAGCAACAACAACAAACATTTATAACCTTCTGTTGTCTCTGTTACCATGAGAAGACTTCAAATAAAGTTTAAAATAAGGAGTTTTGCTTCTATTCAAACAGCCTCTGCGAGGGAAAAATCCTGTAGACCTCATTACAGTTGATTCCTTAATAGAGCTGCAGGATTCCCAGAATCCCTTTCAATACTGGATAGTTAGTGTTCTTGAGAATGTTGGAGGAAGATTACGCCTTCGCTATGTGGGATTGGAGGAGACTGAATCCTATGACCAGTGGTTGTTTTACTTGGATTACAGACTTCGGCCAGTTGGTTGGTGTCAAGAGAATAATTACAGACTGGACCCACCTGCAGGTAAACAAGCATATAAAAGAAAAAGCTGCCTCAAAATGGTTAATATATTTTGAAGGGCAACCTCTCTTCCTGGAATTGATACCTTTTGTGAGTCTCTTCATTTCCTTTTGATACTGTTAAGGGCTACTGCTACTAATTTAAACTGTTTTCAATGTGGTTAGTGTCACACATTTAAACTGGTTTGGAAGAAGTTTCCTTCCATTAGGCTTTGGGGTGCTCTTGTGCTTAGAAATGCTGGATTGGAGAGCCGGTGTAGCATAGTGGCTAAAAGACTGAGCTGGGAATTGGGATTTTGCAGTTCAAATATAGTCTTTGCCATGAGCTCATTAGGTGGCCTTAGGCGAGCCATTCCCATTCAGCCTCAGCTCCCCAGCAGATTGGAGTGCGGTGCTGGGGCCCCACTTGATGCATCAGCTGGTCTGAGTTCACATGCCTCCTCTTCCCATTACTTAACACATTTGGAGAAATCTCAAGGCACTACTGATCCTCCTGCATGCACTTCCGCTTTCCTCTTTCTGCTTTTATAAATAAACTTTGTTGCAAGAAAAAGGTGGAAGTGGTGGGAAGGGGTGCACAAGTGTGTTGCATAATTGGAGTCTGCCTAAAACTTTACTCATGATGGTCAACATATTACTGCCCCGTAAGAGAAACCGAACAGAACACAAGGAAAAAGCTGACCCCTAAGGTTGTTGTGTTGGAACCTAGAGTGAGAGTGGTCCTGTTTTGGTTTACGGGGATTGTTATTCATTAAGAAAAGTTTTGATTTTCTTGCATCTCCCTGGAGTGTAAGATGTTCATACAAAGCTGAGGGATGCAGCAGCAGTGTCTCTCCTCCCCTTCCCTGGCAAGGGGACACCTTGTTTCTCATCCGTGTTTAGTTAAAAGACGAATGGGCAGTCACTTTAATTGGCTCTCCCCTTGTTCTCCTGAATGTGAATTGACACTGAATGCAGTTGGTGAAATTACTAGTGATTCTGTTGCCTAATAAAAAAACCCGGCTCTTTCTGTATTTTAATTTATCATCCATAAAGCCGCCAACGTGACTTAGCGGCCACCACTTAATGAAATGCCTACTCTCTAGTGCTCTTTCTGTGATGTAAGCCATTAAGCAAGTCTGCATGAGACTTTCATGCATGGGTTGAAATCCAGCAAATTGATGATGACCGTTTTAGCTCCTGACCCCAACACTGCACCTAAATAAATCCTTTTCTCCCCCAAAAGCAAGCAGTTACCATTCAAGCCTGTGGAGGACACTGTGATGCTGTGTAGAACAGTGCAGTAGGAGGCACTGTCTTCACACGCCTGTTTGGCCAGGAAGCTTATTGGGTGACCTTAGGCCAATCTCTACCTCTCTCTCCACCTAACCTACCTCCCAGGCTTGTTGTGAAGATAAAATCCTGAGTTCCTTGGAGAAAATGGGGAATATAAATGTGAATAAATAATACAGTAATTAATAATGTAAAGCATCACATAGGACGACAGTGTAGGGATGGCGAAATCCACCCTCTACCCCAGCACTTGGCTGCCTGTAGGGTAGAGAACAAGCATTTGTTTGTGCAAAATATACCATCCCCTGACTAGGGGCTGTTGCATTATGGAAACTCCCCTCTTACTTGGGGTGCATTTTGCTACTGTTTGCAGAATTCAGAAAATTGAATTAATAACCCTCAGCTGCCCTAGGACGGTCAGCCCCAGAGGTCCAGGGCTTGTGGCAAATCATTAGATTGGAGTGTTCAATTTACTCCTGAGAGCCCAAACTAGTAAAGAAAGTATATACGTGAAGAATTGTAAGTGTAAGAAAGATTAATGCCCCCTTTAAGTGTGCATGAATGCATGCCTGTGCTTTTCTTTCATGTTTGTCTGGCATTGGTGTGGAGTGATGTAGTGAATATATAAAAACAGCCTCTTTAAATAAGCAAGGCTGTGAGTCTTCACTTCATAAGGTCTTAAATCTGCTGAGATTAGAGTGTAAAATTGCTTTCTAGCTTTAATATGAAGGCCGTCTTGAGTGTGCCTGTTTCTTTTTCTTTTTTCCCCACTCAGAAATATAGAACAAAAGTAATAAATTTGCCACTGGGATTCTTTGCACTTGCAAACTTTATAAATGGCAGGTGGCAGATTTCCTGCTTACTGGTGTATAAAGCAACAAACTGGATTTTCTAGCAACAACCTGGATCACATTTGTTATGTGTGGAGGAGGAGGAGGTTCCTCCCTGGAGGTTGTGTGACCCATGCTGATTTTCATTGGCAGGTTTGGGCTCAAGCCTACATGGCTGATTGGATTTTCTGTGCTATCATTCTAGCCATATCCATTCATCCCTCTACTCATCTCATATAATAAAAGCTTCACTAAATGTTCACACTCAGTGTAATTATTCTATAGCCATCTGTCCCTCCATCCTTTCTACTTTCAGACCCAATTCTCACATTTATTTTTGCCTGAGCACCCCAGTAAGACTTCTGTATGTTGGTTTTGGATGGCAAACCTGCATGCTCAAACTTAAATTCAGTAGGGATGGAGAGAGTTTAAGGTGTTTAAAGCAAAGGCATTGTGAAAGAGGTGGTGTTGGAGAAACTGGAGCTGATTGAGGGAAGTAGTGTTTAATGGTTAGCACTCTGCACACACCTTCCTGTTTTCTGCTTCCCTGATTTAGTGGATCAGCAACAGAATGGGGAGAAACTGGTCAATATCTCTGCTGCCATTATTCCAGGCTAAGGAAACCAGGCAGAGGGAGACTGTTTTTTTGGGGGGGAAGGGGGACTTCCCCTTCCAGGAGAGCACAGAAAGAACCCTGTGGTTCTTATTTGAAGCCAGATCACATTAGCTCTTGCAAGACATCAGACAACCCACTGAATTACCTTTGAACATGGATTAGGTAAGCAAGCATTCAAAATATATCCAGTTTATTTAAAAAAAAACAAAAACCCAAATAAAAAGGAACAGCACATAACCTAACTTGTGCTGGAACAGGCAGGCCTGTGCTGTATCCAGCACAAGTTTGAGGCAAGAATTAGTGCAACCTGAGGCAAGGGGAAAACTTTCCCCATACCCTGTGTTGCGCTAGAATGACCCCAGTGGTTCTACTTGAATCTGTGCCACCTCAGAAGGTGATGCAAATCCAAGCAGAACTAAGTGGCCAGAGGTTGTTCCGTGCTGCCCGGGAATGGGGTCAGGATCCAGCATAACTGCTGGATCCTGGCTTCCCCTCCTGTTCCCTCGCACTTGGGAACGCCTACTGCCTGCCCTCCCCCCGCCCCAAAATGTCTCCTCCCCACTGTCCCCACACCTGGGAGGAGGAGACATTGACTCCTGAACAGTTTGCATTGCTCAGCCAATGCAAACTTACCCTGCAGGGCCTGGATCTGGTGTGGGGAGGCCAGTGTAACTTCTTGCGCTGGCCTCCCCGACTCTAAAGGTACTTTTGCGTACCTTTTAAGGTACGTTTGCGACGTCCCTGGCTTGGCACAAGTCACTTGGGGTTAGGATTGTGCCCTAAGTAAATCAATTAAAGGGGTAGAGGGAAGCACAAGATGTAAGCTGGTGAACAATGTCCATACTTGGTTGAATTGTGAGCCCAGTTTGTAGTCTGGACGATCTACTATCTCTGAGCCTCATTTATCTGACAAGGTTATTAAAATGGTAACATGGGGTAAGGATTACAAAAAATTTTGTATAATGAAAAAAACTCTATAAAAAATCTATATGATACAAAATTTCCTAAAAAAAAAACAAAACTAGAAAGAAGCAAGAAAGAAAATATGAAATCCAAATCTAGAACGCATTCCAGGCCCTGTTGAGTACTCTTCAGGTCCTGTTGAATTCTCTGGATCTCAACATACAGCACCGCTAGTCGGACTTGCTTATATCACAAAACTTTCCTATAGAGTAACATCTCAACCCGCAGGTGAACACTGGAAGGGAGTTGATTAGATTGGTCTTCCTTTGGGTGAACTGGGTGGAACAACAGAGAAGGCTCTGTGTCTGATTCTCATGGACCTTATTTAAGCTTGTACATAAATCAGTGGAACTCAAACATGCTTAAATTAACCTTTAATGTAAACTAGATTGTCTTTCAAAAATACTTTTAAGAAAATTAAAAGACAATTCAGAAGCATGCAGGAATTGATTGATCTCTCCTTCCCCTTTGGAGTCTTTCCTCTATTTATAAGGTGTTGTTATCACAGTTTATTATGTGCAAATAGCTTATTTGGAGGTTTATTTGAATTAAGCTATAATGTTATTGAAGAGCAATAACTCTGAAGTATAGCAATAATATTTTATTGTATTATGTTGAGATATTTTGGAAACTGTGTGTTTGCTTAAATATCCTTGTATTTTTTCATACAGAAGTCTGTCCTCTGAAGACTGTGTCTGAATGGCAATCTGCTCTGGATAAATCTCTTTTTGAGGCAGCAAAGTCTCCCCTCCCAATGGAAGTGTTTAAGGTAAAATCTGCTATTCCTTCTTCACTTGAAGAATTGCCTATTTAAACTTCAGTTCCATTGTGTACCTAATTTTCTTATCCAGCTCTGGTCTGTTTGGGGCTCAAGGCAAGGATGAGGGTGTTGGGCTTCACGCTCCTATTCTCCTGGCTCTTCTCCCTGCTCTTTATCTGTATTGCTGCTGCTGTTGGTTGCTTGCTGAAGCCCTTTCTGCCTTTGTATAGTCTAAGTGAGAATATTCTGCCATGCAGTTCCAGTGCTTCATATTGTTGTTCCACAGACAGAAGACTCCTCTCAGTGCTTAGAAGCAAGACTGGTGTTTCCACTTGCCTCAACACCGCACATTAGCTTGAACATTTGAAGCTGCTCTATATACTGAATCAGACTGTTGTTCTTCTTGTCTAGCACTGTCTGCTGCAATTGGCAGCATCTCTCTTAGATCTTGAACAGGAGTCTGCCCCTGCTGCGCTAGCTCAGATGGACCTTGTATATGTGCAAAGCATATTCTCTCCCATTATCTTTACTTGGGGCGCAAATGATGTCTCTGCCATGGTTTCACAGAATGGGTTTGAAACCTGGTGTTGAGTGTTTCCTGGAAATGTTTATGAACTTTTAGCTGTTAGCGTTTTTAAAAATGTTTTGCATAGACTCTATTCCATGTCTCGTATTGTTTTTATAGTGATGCGATCCAGTTGGAGGGTCTGATGGGTGGAGAAAATGGAAAAATCCACATCTACTAATTAAAAGTTAGCGTTTTTAACTGCTACTTCCTTAAGGTTAAAGTCCCAAATGAGAAATTGTCCTAACGTCCTGCCTTCTCGTTACAGTCCTTGTCAAGATTTCAGTTTGTTTGCCAGCAACGCTTGTCAAAGCAGTAAATCCTCATTGTGAGTTTCTTTGCTTGTAAATTCTGGCTCCCCTGCGGCAAGGATATATCAGTATGGAAAACTCAGCAGGTTTAATAAAAAGAGAAGGTGATGGATTGTAAACGAGCACAGAGGATCTTTCAAATATCCTACAATATAGCTCTTAGCAGGAGCTTACTGTTGTGCTTTGAAAAAGTGCTTGGTTCTGATGTGGAAGGGGTAGTTTATCTGGCATTCTCATCACGACGGCTCCAAAATTAGTCTGTGTTGGTAGCATATTTCTTCTTTTACTAAACTAAGCCTGTTGGAAGCAGGACTGGCATTAAGGGTCAGTCAGATTTGGCACTAAAAAAGGGCCCAATGGCCATCAGACATCCCATCTGATGGGGTTCGAAAATTGATGTTGAGCTTTTGCTGTATATGCTTGTGTATCTTTTTAAGTTTTAGCTGTGATGGGTTAAAAAAAATGTTTTACATGGAATCTATTCACTGTCTCTTATTGTTTTTATATTGATATGATCAAGTTGGGGGTCTGATGGGTGGAAAAATGGGATAAGAATTGGTATCTTATAAAGTAAAGATATCTTTAGTTGTTGCTGCTTCTTTCTCTGGACCATCAATACCAGTGGTGGTAGCGGTAGAGCCCAATGCACCATCATGGTGGGGGTGCTTTGGAGGGCCCCGTCTTGGACTTTGCCACCAGGGCCCTTAGCAATCCGGCACAGTAGTGTTTGTAAGCAGTGATTTGCCAGTTGTGTTTAAGAAAATTGTACAAATAGCATATTATTGGAGGACCTTGAAATGCATACAGATGGCAGGGTGGAGCAGAGCTCTTTAACGGTGCTTTCTGCCACCATTCTCTGGGCCCTAAGGGTCATACTATACATGCAGCAAAGAGAGTTTTAAAGAGGTGTGTTTTTTAACAAAAAGCAACTACTGTGTCTTTGAGAGAAGAAACCTCAGGATGAACTACAGCCTGTACCTACAGTCTGGTGCAGAGCGGTTTGTAGTGGTCTTCAGCATTGCAGTGTGAGCTAGCAGGGGTCAAAACTCTTACTCCAAGGAGCAGATGCTTGGAGTCAGTACATCTGATCTTCTGCATAAGGGTTGTGTGGATTTTATCTTGCTTTGAGAAATTGCTTGCCCATGATAATGATCCTGACTGCTAGCGTAGCTAATGATCTTGCAGCCCAGTGCTGAGCTCAAAATGATGCCCCGGAAGTGATGTCACTCCCGGGCTTTTAAAAAGTGAAAAATGGGGGGAAACGCACCTCCTCCCCCCAGGAGCCTGCCACCCACTTGCTCTGTCACCTCCCCCCAGCCAGTGGCATAGCTAAGGCATCTGTCTGCTACCTGGTGTCAAAGATTATTTTGTAGCCCCCTCATGACAAAATCAAATTTAAATAAGTAAATAAATAAAAAAATTTGCCTCAGAGAAATTACTGGGGTGAAGAGGGATGGTTAATAAGATGAGCAGCACTTGAAAAAGTGCCTCTTTGCCCAGTAAGTAGGGGTAACTGTATTATGGTACATGGAAATTAGACCTGATTTATTTTAATACCTTATTGGTTCCATGCTGTATCATAATATCTCATTGGCTCTCAGAACAATCAGTCTCGTAGGTCAGTTTTGAGTTAAGGTAATCTGCTTTTTGTTTCATAAGGCAGTTGTTTTCTGGTTAATTGGCCACACCTTTTGATAGAATACAGATATTCCAATGTGGTTTGTTTCATTGCATTCTGCATTAAATTATCTTTCCAATGAAATATAACATGATGGTGGTATTCATATATACCAAAGTTTTCACAATTTTGGCCACTCGTGTGAAGCTCAGCTTGTTGCCCCCCTACAGCTTGTTGCCCGGTGCACTTGTTACCTCCTGCACCCTCTTAACTACGCTACTGATCCTGACAGATTTTCTGATCCAAACTCTTCTTTGAATCATAATGGATATCACTGAAAGATTTCTTTAAGATAAGTTCTGGCCATTCTGTGCAGTAGCAAAAGCCTGGAATTTCACTCAAATCTAAAAATATAGTTCACATTGCATACTAGCCTGTCGCCATTAGATTGATCTACTCGCATGCCACTGAAAGCACTTCATGAGCACTTTTGCAGCTGTGGTGCCATCTTTTCAGAGACCCTTGGATACAAGCCCTTGATGGCTCCCTTATTTACATTGGCACATGCTCACTAGATCTCCCCCTTTTGCCCAGGAACTGGGCAGCTGACAAACATTCTCCTTTGCTCCACCACTAGTATTTACTTTGGTTGCTGCTTCCCCCTCCCATAAGCATCTCCATGGCTTACTGGAAGATGGGGGAGCAGCAGTCATACTCGGTACCATTTTGAAATTTCCAGGCGCCTTGGCCCCTGACGCTGTTGGGAGAGTTGTGTGTGTTTCCTTTAACATGTTATGCTATTAGTTATTTGATTTTTCTCTGTAAACCGCTTTGTGAACTTTTTGTTGAAAAACAGTATTTGAATACAGGTTGAGCCTCATTATTCACGTGGGTTCGCATGGGATGGCAAAAAACGCACTATAGCAAATCAATTTAAAAAACAGTGTCTTTGCTCCGATGATTTAAAAACGGCCTTGCTGACCTTTTGACTCTAAGATAAGAGTCATTAAGAAGACAATCCATCAATTAGTCCTGCTCCAAGAGCTTAGAAAGCTTCACTCAGCCCCTCCCTTCACCAATGCAAAGCGATCATCTTTCTTTTATGTGCTCAGGGGGAAGGGAGGGGTTGCCTGGAGAGAGGAGGATTGATGGTTTGTCAGCCAGCTGCCCCCCCCCCATTAATGAGGCTATTGTTACTGTTCAGTTTTTTAAACTGATTTTAAAGGGGTGCATTTTCCCCTTCTCCAGAGATCAGCACATTCCTTCTCATTTGCAGTGGCCATTCGTGTAGAGTCAAATCTGTGTATAAAAAATCCGTGTGTATAAAAAATCCGTGTGTATTAATAATAATAATAATAATAATAATAATAATAATAGTCTTCCCTCAGTATTTCCTGGTTGGTCTGTGGAACGCCTTGCCACAGGATGTGGTGATGGCATCTGGCCTAGATGCCTTTAAAAGGGGATTGGACAGATTAAATACTGTTAATAATAATAATAATAATAATAATTTCTGGAGGAAAAATCCATCATGGGTTACACATCACGATGTGTATGTGAAACCTCCTGATTTTAGAAATGGGCTATGTCAGAATGCCAGATGCAAGGGAGGGCACCAGGATGCAGGTCTCTTGTTATCTGGTATGCTCCCTGGGACATTTGGTGGGCTCATGTGAGATATAGGAAGCTGGACTAGATGGGCCTATGGCCTCATCCAGCGGGGCTGTTCTTATGTTCTTAGATAGCTACTGGTTGCAGTTATCTGGTGGTAACATTGGTAAGGACAATAAGGTCCCATTATTTAGTTAAGTTATAGTGTGGGGTGATAAGTCATTAGCTAGCAATTGTCCTGTGGTGGATTGAGAGAAAAGTAACAGCCGTCCCTGTGCACAAGGCAGAAGCAATCTGAGTGGTTCATATGAGATTTCTGGTTTGGTATCAGACTGAAAGGAGAAACCCTGATGATCCAAAAAGTATCATTCCACAAGCATCTCAATTAAAAATCTTTTCAGGGGCATTATGGAAATTGCACTTCTCCTTAAGCTCTATTGCAACAGAATCCCAGGCTCTTAACTTGGTGTCATAATTTATGTTCTCTTTCATCATCTTTGTCCATATTCCACAAGCTTTCAAAGGGCACTTTGTTTATGCAAATAGTTTTCAGGCAGCTTGGGCCCTTTAGATGGAAACAGGGAGATAGGCAGGGTGACCATTGATTGGTACTCTGCTGGTATTGTTGTTCTGCTTTTATGATGTTTGTTTTGATTAAGTTATATTTTATGATTTTTATTTGTTGTACTGTATTTGTCTTTTGTGTATGCTGCCTTGTGAAATTTTAAAGGTAGGCAATAAATATGATGGTAATACAAGATTTATTTATTTTTAACTATGCTTTTATTCTCAAAGACTCCACATCTATATATAGCAAGGATTTTCTTCATTCTAGCTATTTCACCATGCAGCCACCTGGAAGCTTGAGTGCTCAGTTCCTTCTAAATTCTCTTGACAATTCATGCTAAATTTTGAAGCAACAAGCATGAGATGCTCAGAGAAACAAGAGAGGTGAAATACAATACAACCACATAAAATTGCTAGGTTATATCTCAATGGAAGGACATGAAAGAGAAAAATCTGGTTCTCCAAATGCACTCCCTAAGCACTTTCCTTTTTTCTCCTAAGAAAAGGAGGGGGGAAAGAGTATTTCTCTTCAATGTGTGCCAAGGAATTAGAGACCTGTTCATTGTAGCAATGTGTTAATTAGGGTCTAATACTAATTAAAAGCTTTCCTTTCACTTTCATCGCGTGTTGTCCTTAGAAATTAAGTAATTGGCATCTTGAAGGAAAGCATATGCTGGAAACTTGTTTATTTACCTGAAATGTAGGCAACAGAACAGTTGCATGGGGGGAAAAAGTCATTTTGCACCGCTTTTTGTGGGTGGTGCCTTTCCCTTGGCCCATGTCTCTGCCATTATATTCATAACATTAGATCTCCCTTCTCTTGACCCTGCAGGTGGTCTTGCACATTTATTTGATAGTGTTCTCCATAGGCAGGTTTGCTAAAAATGCATTGGAGGAGGAGGGTCAACACACACACAGAGCTTCCGCCATATCTCCCCCCACAGGCCACCAGGACCTTGATTGGAACTAGTGTGCATGTAAGAAGGGGTCTAGTTCAGCAGGAAAGCACCAGCACAGGGTTCCTCATGCACAGGGTTCCACTTAGGCAGCATCTCCAGGTACGACTGGGAACAACTTCAGTCTGAAATCCCAGGGATGTGCAATTCTAGCAACTTGACTTGAGTCAAGTCACGAGTTTCCACCCATGACTTGACTTGAGAACGAGTCACGGGGGGGGAGCTTTTCTGAGTTCCCCAGAGCATGTTGGCGATTCTAAGTCTTGAGTCATTTGCTTAAAAAAGCCAGCCATGGAAAAAAACGGTGTGTGTGTGTGGGTGGGTGTGTCGGAGTTTTCTTTAAACACTCCGCGATGTCCCTGCCCATCTGTAAATAAAGCAGGAGGGAAGTGAGATGGACTGTGTGAGAGCAGGAATAAAGAGGTGAGGAGGAGGATCACACACAGCAGCTGGGAGGCTTACCAGAACAACCTAGTCCTTTTCAGCTCTACTCAGAAGTAGTCCCACAGAACTCAGAAGGTCATTCAAGAACAAAAACCTTCATTCAAAACAAACAAAAACAAAAGGTCATTCAAGAACAAAAACCTTCATAGGCATAATAATGTAAATACTACAAAAATCCACATAATTCACTGGTACTCAGTCTTCAAAGGACTGAGTATGGGATATACCTAGGTAATCCTAATATCTTCAACAAGAACAGGGATTGTATCTGTTCAATTGAGCTGTCTAATGAGTTTAGCCAAACAGGGATACCATATAAGACTTGAGGTACAATTTTTGCCCTAAAACTTGCAGGTGGCACATATGCACATGTGCAGCTGGCACTTAGCTATTGCCTCTGTTAAAATAAAATCTTGTGATAGACTGGTCTGAAAGCTGAGATGCACTTGCTACATATTTTCTGTGACAGACCCAAGAGTGCTTATAGTGGAAACTGATTCCCAGATATTTAAATTGCTTAACTTGTTCAATGGCAGGGGCGTCAAACATAAGGCCTGGGGGCTGGATGTGGCCCGTAGAAGCCTTTTATCCGGCCCTTAGGCTCTCAGCTGCTGATCAGTGCTAAACTGCTATAAGGACAGTACACATGAAATTTGGGCTCTCCCATAACTTGAAATTTGATCAAGATTTCTGTATTTTCTCTTCTGTCATTTGCAGCTAATGAATTCCTAAGTGAAAAAGTGCTTGTTTTTGGTTATGACCTGATTAATGACATCATTCCCTGCCTAATGACATCACTTCCGGCCCTCAGCAGGCACCATGAATGCTGTTTGGCCCTCATTATGAAACGAGTTTGACACCCCTGTTCTATGGCATTCCCCTTAAATTTCCATGTAAACTTTTTCCATGTTTTGACAAAAACCATTATTTTGGTTTTATTATAGTTCACCTGCAATTTATTATCTAGGTATTTTGCACAGCTGTTAATCAGATGGTTCAAACCTAGGCGTGTCTGGGAGATGATTACTGTGTCGTCTGCGTAAAGTAGTAGTGGGACCCGGTGTGACTTAAGTCTTGGGCTGTAGCCTTCCACTCTAGTTAGATGGGCTGCAAAATTGTTTAGGAAGAGATTAAAGAGGGCTGATGCTAAAATGCATCCTTGCTTTACTCCCCTGTTGGTTGGAAACAATTTACTCAAATCTCCTTTCCAGGATTTTCCTACTTGACAAAATGTGTCTGATTAATGTTCTTATGACTAAAAGGAATCTTTTATTGATTCCTAACTTCTGTAACTGCCCATACCTTATTCCTGTCTACCAAACTGAAAGCCACATTTAAATTGAGAAAAATGGCATACAGTTTACAGTTTGCTATTTTTACCTGTTTGTGTATAAGGTGAGATAGTATTACATAATTATCTAGAGTGGATTTGCCTTGTCTGAACCCTGCTTGTTCTGGGCCAAAAAATTTTTGATTGTTGATCCATGGGACAAGTTTGCTTAATAAATATTTCCCATAAATTTTCCCCACTGACAGTAAGGTTATAGGCCGAAAATTAGATGACTGGTTTTAATAGTCTTTTTTTATAGACAGGGACCATGGTTGTGTGGTTCCACACATTTGGCATTTTCTCTGTTCTATCAGTCATAGCGAATGGGGGGGGGGGGCGCCCAGGATCATGGTCCACAATTTTGAGTCACTTTTTAACATTTCAGAGGGAATGGCATCTGGTCCAGCTGCTTTCTCAGGTTTTAATTGCATGATTAACTCCCTAATTTCTTCAGTATCTACAGGGGGCCATTTTGGGAGGTCAGAAGATGAAAAGTCTATTGGATTACTGTCCATTTTCAGTCTCATAAAGGAACTTAGAAAAGTATTGCACTCATCTGTTTGGGGAAATCACTGCTGGATCATGTTCCTCTATCCTTGTGACACCTCACACAATTGTTCAAAATTGCTTATTGTTTTTATGGAATATAGCACTCAATAAAGTTTCCCATTGGTCATAGAATTATCTCATTCAATGAGGCTTCCTCCTCCCAAGTAACAACGGAGCCCACCAGTAGTGTAACGAGAGGGGGTGCAAAGCACTAAGTGTAGCATGGAGCCTTACCGCAGGTGTGCAAGCGGCCCCTTCCTCTTCAGAGGAGGGATGTGTAGTGTGGGGACAGCAGGTAAGACAGAACTGCCTCATTGTTGTCTGGAAAAAACACTACAGCTGCTCCACCTGCTTACACCAGAGGAGGCTCTCCTTACATCCAAGAAAGCGGGTGTAAGGAAGCGGAGCAGCTGTAGTGTTTTTTCCATGGACAACAATGGGGGTAGGTCTGCCTCACGTGCTGTCTGAATGATGGCTCCACAATGTATTTCATGCCATGACAAAGGAAGCAAGCAAACCCAGACTCAAGTCTGCATGCATGGGGACAAAGTGCTAAGTCAATGGCCTCAGACTTGAGTCAATGCCTGAGTCATTGGCACAAGTGACTCAAGTCTTCACGACTCAGCGAAAAATGCTGATTTTTGTAACTTGAACTCAAGTCACCTGAATCAAGTTCCCATCCCTGTGAAATCCTGGAGAGCTTCTTCCAGTCAGTCAATACTGAGCTCGATGGACCAATGGACTGAATCGATATAGGGCACCTTCCTGTAGTCATATGAATCTGTTTGCACAAATGCTTGTGAGGCTGTGTAATCATTGTGTATATTCATAGATGCCTATTCCTTTGTTTGCCTTGGCTTTACCATCTACCATTCAGCAGGGTTCCACAGAGCTTCTGCAGGATGGATGAAAAGTGGCATCAAACCTTTCTTTAATGAGCACCACCTTTCACACAAGTGTGTGTTCATGTTTTTACACTTTTTATCTTGTTACGTCATCTTGGAGAGTTACTTTAGCCCTTCACATATGCCTGAGTTTCCCCTCTTGGTAAAAATAGATAGGACTTTGTCCCTTTATAAAGCTGTTTAATTGTGATGAGAACCCTCCTTAATTTGCAATGCTGTTTTGATGCTTTCCCAGAATAGGACAAGCAGAGGACCTGGTGCTCAGATTAGCATTTTGGAATTTTTGCTAATGTCTAATTTTGTTTCACTGTAATATATTTATATTATATAAATATGCAAGGGAGAAATATACAAGGGAGAAATTCTTCTCCCTACAAGAGAAACCTGTAAATATGGTGTAAATAATGGTGTTAGAGGCAGGAATAAAGGCACAGGATTTGGAATCAATACAAAATGAACCACAGATGAGAATACTGTATAAAACAGTGGCCATCAGTGGGGATTTCACTACTTAAAGCAAGGCAGGCATTTAGGGAACAAATATATAGGTCTCTAAATTTCAGTTAAGCCTCCTGTTGAAGGAATTGTGTTTGTAAGTACAATATATTGATGCGGCAGAAATATTGCCTTGCTGTTGAGAGATTACTCGGCTCTGCACACTGGAATGGGAAGCTTGTTCCGAGTTCACCCAACTTTCTTCTTGTGAAAGCATAGGTGGAGAGTGAGAGAGTATTGATGGACAGACCTGCAGCTCTAAAAGAAAAAGTTCATGCTTAATACTTGGGCCATGGTCCTCAGTAATGCCTCTCTAGGGAGATGATGCCTATAGTAGGTGTTGGGGGAAACCACCATCTCTCTTGAGTTCGTTGTTGCACATAATGCATTAAGCAGAGCTGGCTGCAGGTTTTGGAGGAGGTTGAGAGAGGGTTTTTTGGGCAAGGACAGTCTTCTTAAATTTGGACAGTCTCTGGTTCATGTTCTGGTGTCTCCACCTAAGAAATTCAGAGGGATTAGGACTGAGAAATACCCTTTTTCTTCCTGAGCCCTAGAGAGCCGCTGCCAGTCAGAGGACACAATACTGGACGATGTAGCTCCATGATCTTGCTTGACCTAGATGGACCTGCCCTTAAATTTCACAGACACTTCCACAAGCCTTTAAAATGTAGCAATATCTTTGGGAGGGAAGAACGTTTATGCTGTGGCCATGCAGCTGCACTTCCCTTTCCCTGAACCTAGTATTTGACCTAAGTGAGATAGTTATGTAACCTTATGTGAATACGAAGTATGTCTATTAAATAACGATACTGTGATTCCACCTAGTAAACAAAGCAGTCAGAACCGATTATAACTGCATACGTAGTAACCTTGAACATGTCTGAACCTGCATGACAAGCAGCAGCACGCTGACGTTCAGTTGATTGTGAGTCGCCATTTAGTTTGGTTGTGTTTTCTGTAGAGTGCCGAAAAAATGCTAAGTTTAAAAGT
Source organism: Tiliqua scincoides (assembly GCF_035046505.1). Taxonomy (NCBI): domain Eukaryota; kingdom Metazoa; phylum Chordata; class Lepidosauria; order Squamata; family Scincidae; genus Tiliqua; species Tiliqua scincoides. Next base: position 32,006,736 of record NC_089827.1, on the reverse strand, counting down.
TGAACAACGTGTCAATTTGAAATTTTTAGTAAAATTGCACAAAACACCAACAGAAGGTTTTCAAATGCTTACTATGGCCTATGGGAATGACTGCCTGTCTCGTGCACGTGTGTTTGAGTGGCACAAAAGATTCAGCGAGGGACGTGAGAATGTCGAAGATGATGAATGCCCTGGACGACCTTGTACTTCAAGAACTGAAGAAAATGTAGAAAAAATCAATCAGATTGTTCGATATCAAGGGTGTAATTTTGGAAGAATGGGTTCCAGGAGGCACAACAGTTAACCAGCATTATTATAAGGAAGTTTTGAAAAAGCTGAGAAAGTCAGAAACGGCCGCAACTGTGGAAAAATGGTTTCATTCTTCACCAGGACAATGCGCCTGCTCACACAGCACTTTCTGTGAAGCAGTTTTTGACCGACAATCACATTACTACACTTGAACATCCTCCATATTCACCCGATTTAGCACCTTGCGACTTTTATCTTTTCCCAAAAGTTAAATCAGTGCTTAAAGGGACACATTTTAAGTCAGTTGATGCTGTAAATAATTGATTGATAATTGTATCACAGCAACAGCTAATTGGCATGGCAAAGACAATCATACAGTGAAATTAATGTTACAATAATTGTGTCTGTGCATGCGCGAGGCCCCTTTGTTTTTCTTTCTTAACAGTTAGCAGTGGGGGAGTACAAAACTGTGGTGAATGGGTAGGGAGCTTTTAGCACTTTCCCTGCATTGTGGTTCCTACCCAGTTGCAAACTCTCCCCAATGCCTACACGCTATTTTTAGTTAAAAGAAATAAAAAGATTTGTTGGCAATTGTGCTCACAGTGCCTTCTTCACCCTGTAGGACCATGCTGACTTGAGGAACCACTTCTTCACAGTGGGAATGAAGGTGGAAGCGGTGGATGATATAAGGGAACCACATAGTATTTGTCCTGCAACCATATCTAAGGTGAGAAATTGAAAACAGGGGAAACAGACAGGGCTGGAGAACTAGCACACTGAGACGTTCTAGCCTACCTCTTTCTCTCCATTGCACTAGTTTTTGTTTGTTTTTTGTGCTTACAGGGAAGTTTTTTTAATGTAGAGGAGCACACAGAAACCTGCATTCTGAAGTGTAATAGGTCATTTTACCACTGCAGAACTCTTTCATTTCATCTGCACATGTAGTACCATCCTGAGCTGAAGGGAGAAGAAGCACCTTTTTGCTAACACACTTTGCCCTTGCTAAAAAAAGTGCCCTCTCTTTTCACTTGAGGAACTACACACTGAGGTGAAAGCCTTAACCCAGTCAGAATAAGGGCAGACACCAGTTGCCTCCAGGGCACAAGTAACTTGCATAAATGGGGAGAGACAGATTGAGAGATGGAAAGTATGCATAGGTTTTTCACTCCCCCCCCCCCCCGATAAAGCATTTTGCTTTTACTGATAAGTGTCCCAAACAGTCAACAGGTATGTGACTATTATCTACAGATCTGCAAAGGTTTATTTTACTTGTGTAAAATGAACCAACTTCTGTTGATATGTGTGATTCACAAAGATGACTTGGATCTGCTTTTGAAAGATTGCATTTTCACTTTTGTGGATAAGTATCCCAAATGTGTGACATGTTGAAATATGGAAATAGTGACTAAAGTTCTGCAAGTAAATTTTAAAAGGCAGTATACAGTCTCAGAGAACTTGTAAGAGTTTACAATCTCATGCTTTACAAGGATCTGCAAGAACTTACACAATTAATAGAGTTCTTTTGGTTCTTTTCAGGTTTTTAACAATCATTTTATCCAAATAATCATTGATGACCTCCGTCCTGAAGCTTGCAAGACCTCAATGCTCTACCATGCTGATTCCTTAAGGATCCTGCCAGTGCAGTGGTGCCTTAAAAATGGAGTCCAACTCACACCCCCCAAAGGTCTGTATTTCATGTGATCCTCTAAAACAGTGGTTCCCAAACTTTTTAGCACCAGTACTCACTTTTTAAAATGACACTCTATCAGGACCCACCTAGATTTACAAAACTAAAAAATTTAGAAAGAAATAATATTTTTACTTATTTACACATAATCAGAAAAAGGATGTTCCAACATTTATCTCCCTTTATTTACACATGCTTGCAAACTGCAGGAGCTCTTAGCAGGGCAATTCTAGTTTTTGAAAAGCCTCAGGGCCTGAGGCAATTAATTATCTGATACTTCCATCACCTGGAGGCTCTGCTCAGCTGCTATGGGACCTGCAAAAATCAGGTTGTGACCCACCAGTAGGTCCCAACCCATGGTTTGGGAACCACTGCTCTAAAATGTTATAGCTGTGATGTTCAAGCCAACACTTTTGTTGTTTTGCTAGTAGCTTCAGGACTGTAGAGTCCAGAACATGAGGCAGACTGTGCTTCTTTTGACTGAAGGCAATATGATAGAGTTGTATACCCATGGTATACCCACTCCTTTCTTTTGCTATGGCATCTAGTGCACCCCTTCTCCTGCCACACCTCAAAAACAATTTGGACTTTGCAACCCTTGAATGCTTGAAGAATCTTGAAAGCATTTTTAGGCAGTTGGAAGGAAAAGTCAAAAAATCAAAATGGCTTTTGTGCGGGTTTCTCTACAACCTCCTCTTTGTAAAAACTCTTACCAATGCAAAGAGGTGGGGGGGGGGGAGATAACTGGCAGTGGGGAGCCTCCACAGACAACTGCCTGTCTCATCCTAAGCTGAAAATGACACTCTTGAGCACATTTTGTAGTTCCTTTTTCACAAAGGTAAAAATGCTTTGCTAGCAATGAGGGGTGCTGATGCAGCAAGGCTACTACCAGCAGGGACAGTAGATGAATCCCTGTTTGGATCCATTCTAGATTCAGAAAGCTTGGGATCAACTCAAAACATGTCACACATAAAAGGAATTGTAATGTTGAGCTCCCTTTACTTGAACGTTGGTATCACAAGTCATTGGTCAAGCATTTTTTCAGGCCTACAAGGCTTACTTGATCAAAGAGATCGAGGGATGACTGCCAACATTGAGAGCAAGAATGCTCTCTCACAGCACTTGTGCTGGGATATATGCAACCAATCCCATGTGCCAAAGGACCTGTGGGATTACATTTCTCCAACATTCACCCAGCTCTCCATGCCACACAAAAGATCCCTACTGTAACTTCTGTGTGAATGGCAATGTTGGGTTATGGCAATTGCAAGGAAGGATATGATTTTGATGCCATTATAGTCCAATTCTGAGTGTCAGGATACAAACAAGGCACTGTAAAATACATTCAAAAAATAGATTGCATACAAGTCACATTTTTAAAACACACAATTTAAACAGCTCATCACCATTAATCCCAGCAGCAACATTATACATAACAATGGGCACAATCCTAAGCTGTTCTACTCAGAAGTAAGTCCTACTATGTTCAATGGGATTTACTTCAAGGAAAGTGAGGTTAGGATTGCAGACAATATCAATTAAAATAGCAACTAAAAATAAATGGTGCCTCAGTATACAAGAGCAGACATATAAAAACTACAGAGCAATAGTAAAACAGCAGTACAGCCATCAACGGTTCACCACCTGCCACCCTAAAAAGCTAACTGAAATAGCAGTCTTTCACCCCTGCCAGAATCCCTCTAATGAATAGTCTCTGCTCTTAACTCACAAGGGAGGGAGTTCCATAATTAACACGTTGTAAGCCACCCTGGGTCCCTTTGGGGAGAAGGGCAGGGTATAAATAAAGATTATTACTATTTATTAATAATTGTGGTCACATAAATGACCCTGCCCCTGGCCACCACCACCCTCTAAGAGAGTTTAGAGATGGCACACAGAGCTGGACCCCCTCAGATTATGGCAAGGGACAAGCTGGAATATATGGAAGTAGGCAGTTCATAAGGTACCCTAATCCCAGACTGTGAAGGGTTTTAAACGTAATCACCAGCACCTTGAATTGGGACCAGAAATGAATGGGCAACGAGTGAAGCTGCTAAAGCAGTAGCCTGACAGAGTCAGACCACAAAACCCTGGCAGCTACCTGTCCCTCCACATTCTGCACCAATGCAGAACCATTTTCAGGGGTAGCCCCATATAGGATGCATTGCAGTAGTTCAGCAGGGCGTGGAACACTGTGGCCAGGTCCAGCCATCACTATGGCAATTCCCGCAGCCAAAGATGCAAGCTACCATTCTCTTTAAAAGAGCTATTGGCAATGAGAAGTGTTCCAGCACCCCGGTAAAGGCTATGGGTGCACAGCCAGTTCTGCAATCTTGAGAATGTCTAAACTCTAAAGTCACTCTGAAAGCCTAGCATGGAAGGCCCAGAACGATTGTCTGAGCACACACAAAGCTGTTAAAGCCATGCAGGTCTCAGAGCTAAATGTCAAAAATGCTTTATGCTTCTCAAAGGATTATAAGTAATAAGTAAACAAAACTCAACTGGGATTTGACTGCAGAATGAGAAGTCTGGGGAAAAGCATTCCCAGATTTGTAAAGAACTTTTCTATCTCATCCTTCTTCCCAGAAGCTTGGGGTATACATGGTTTTCTTGTTGCGGGTTACCCTCACAAGAAGCCTGTGAGATGGGTTAGGCTGAAAGGGAGTGACTGGCTCAGGGTCTCCCAGTGAGCTTCATGCCTGAGGGGCCTCTAGTCCTAGCCCCGTGCTAGAGAGCTGATGTTGTGTAATGGTTAAGAGACTGAGCTGAGAATCAGGACTTCCCCAGTTCCAGTCTTGCCTCTGCCATGAATTCATTGAGCAGGTGGCTGTAGGCCGGCCACTTCCTTTCAGCCTCAGGTCTAGATTGAGACTATACCATGGGGCGTAAACTGAGATTGAGAATATGTCACATATTTCAAAATATGAAATGACATTATCTTGGACTACAAACTTTGCTTTGGTGTCCATGGGAAATTCTTAGTTTTGGTTAATTTTTTCCTAAACAGATAACTCTTTCATGTAGGTGAACTGCATGCAGATTGCATAACAGACTGCGTGTACATCGTATCTGTTTGACCATATCAACACACAGTGAGGTGGGGCGATTTGTGACAGGAATGTTTCTATTTGCATTTTATCCTGAACTGTTATCCATGCAAGAAATGGTTGTAGAAGTGTCTCTTCTATTAGACAGGCATAATAACTTAATCAAGTGTTTGCATTCTGGATTTTCCTACAGGTTATTCTAGCCAGGACTTTGACTGGGCAGATTACCAGAAACAATGTGGAGCAGAAGCAGCTCCTCAGTTCTGCTTCAGAAATGTATGGTTCCATTTTGCTTTTCTTTTGCTGTCTTGGTAGCCATTGGCATTGTTGGTACCAGGCCTACTTTGTTGGTTAAACTTACCTTTTTGGCAAGAGAAGAATCAGTAGTGACTACTCTGATGTTGAAAGGGGGAAGCACAATGTAAAAAGAGTTTTGGATTGGGGATATCCAATTCCACTGCCTATCTTTGATTTAAATTTGTTTCATATTGGGTCAGCCCAATTCTCTTTTTTTAAAGTGAGTGGTTCTGAATTAAAACAATTTGCTCCAAACTTTCCTTTAGTTCTCAGCATCAGACCGTTGGCAAAATCAGCTCTGTTTGTCTGTCTGCTTAAAGTTGCCCTGCATGATGACAAATTATGCATGTCTGTCCCAAAGCTGAAGCTGCTCCTTAAGTTGGTGTCCTCAGTGATTGATGGTATTTAGTGGTAGCTAGTGTGCAACAATGTACAGGAGATGCTGGCTTTTCATTATGCTTTTAAATACTTTTCCATCAATTTAAGATAGCTCAGAGCAGACATTAAAACAACACTTTAAAGCAAAATCTTTGAGGTTTTTTGGTACTAATATCATTCAGTTGCCCAATCAAACAAGATTTCCTTCCTATGTATATAGCAAAAGCCAAACTACTTGACCATGTTAAAATTCTGAACTGAAAATCTAAATTTCAGGATTTGAAATTTTGCCATATGTCAGTGGTTTTCAAACTGGGGCGTTGCAACACCCCAACCTGAAGGCCCTGGCCTCTTCCCCCTTAAGGGGTGGGGGCATCGAGGAGGCAGGGGTGCTGCAGGTATTGGGATGCACTCACCAGTCCCTGCAGCAGCCGTCCTGGGGTGTGGGGAACCCTGCACGAGCGTCTGCAGGGTTCCCCAGCTCGTCAGAAGTGAAAGTTGGAGCGATCACACTGCACAATCGCTCCACTTTCACTTTCTGCAGGCTGGGTAGCCCTGCAAGTGCTCATACAGGGCTCCCCGCACCCCAGGATAGCTGCTGCAGGGACTGGTGAGTGCATCCCATTCCCTGCAGCCCCCCAAGTGATGCGATCCTGGGGATTGCGTTGCTGCCTTCCCCCCGCCCCCACTGCCTCCCCGCAAGAACTTAGAGTAGTGCAAACTCTCCTTGAGAGTTTGAAAACCACTGCCATATGTCTTTGTTATTTATTGCCTTAAGAAAACCCCAGCCATGTTTGCCAGATCCTTCCATGAATGTCACTGTATATATTACATTGACACAGTGGGACTGCTGTGGCTGGTGACATGTGACAATATTGCCATCTCTCTTTTTTTGTGCTGGAGATGGACAATAGGTTTTAAGGGTGTTGGGAGTGATGTAAGAGGCATTGCTTTCCATGTCACATATACACATAGTTCTTTGTCCCCCTGTTGCCTCTGGTCAAACAGGTTTTGAAGGATTTGGAACTCCCTTCCCTTGAACGTTATGGAACTCCCTTCCCCTTGACTTGAGAATGGCTCCCTCTCTTGAGACTTTTCGGTGAGGCCTGAAGACCCTTTTGTTTAAACAAGCCTTCTGAGTTCATGGCCTTTTTAACATCTTTTTTACATCTTGTAGTATTTTTACAGGCTTGATTCCTCGATGATCTGCTGCTTTTTGCTCTTTTTATCTGACTTTTTATCTGACTACTGTTTTTATGGTATCTGTTAATGTGTTTTAATACGTTTTTATTTGCTTGTTAAATTATGTTTTAATCTGTTTTTAACATGTTGTAAGCCACCCTGGGTCCCTTTGGGGAGAAGTGCAGGGTATAAATAAAGTTTATTATTATTATTTATTATTATTTGAAACAATACAGAAAATCTGCATGACCTGTTCAGACAGAGAGGAAAATAGGATGAGTATATCCACTCATACGAGCAGTTGTCCCTCTTCTGAATCATTTCAGTGTACTGGGAAAACACAAGTCCCAGTTATTGTCCACACTGGAAAAGAGAGCACAAAACCTCAGGCTATGGGGCTTCATTACTGGTGTTTGGGGCCTCTTTCAGGTATCTTCCAGCCATGGCTTTACAAAAAACATGAAGCTTGAGGCAGTGAACCCCAGGAATCCCGCTGAAATCTGTGTGGCCTCTATCACTTTGGTAAAAGGAAGCCTCATGTGGCTGCACTTGGAAGGTAAGTTAGAATTGCTTCAACATTTCAGTAGTTTTTTGTCTTGTGTAGTATATGATGTTTTGCAGTTTAAGTGCTATTTTAAATATCAGTGGAAAATTTCAGCCGTGTGTGTGTAAGAATATCCCTATTATGCCAGGATTCACATTTCAGGCACACCTATAGTTTGTGAAAACCAAACTATGTTCAGGGACCAGCAATAGGGTACAGCTCATGTTTCGGAACGAGCAAGTGGGGGAGACAGAGGCAGGCAGGTGGTCATCAGGCAGATGGTTAGTTTCCCAAAGCTAGCAGTTGGGGGGGGGGGGAAGGAGGCAAGATAATGTGATATCTTAGAGGCCAGCTGCTCAGATTGAGGAACCATGCATGAAGTAACTGTTAAATAAGGCTTGACTGGACTACTGAACAGCACTACCCTCTCTGGCCAGTGCCTTGGTGATGCTGCAGCACAGCAAAGATAAGTCACACCCTCTGCCTGAAGGCTTCCCATAGGAGCAGTATGCATGGCACTAGTTGCTGCAGGCCCTGACTCAGAACCTCACTTCCAGCACCTCTGTGGCCAACCACACATTGTGGTCTGGCCTCCCTTTCACAGCACAGTACTTTACCTCCCAGTGGGTCATTATAAATGTCTGCTGGGCTGGAACAAGCCTGATGGATCAGCCAGCCTGGTCTGAGCAATTCTTACACTAGCATCTGTTTGTGTTCAAAACCTGGCACACTTGATAAAGCCTTCTGACCATATCTGACCAAGTGCCCTCTAATGAGCTCATTTCCCAGGATTCCTTTCCATCTAGGCCTGTCTAGCGCTTATACCTGGTCTCGGAGTATTTCTCTGTCCTGTGCCTTTCATCAGCTTGTTCCCTTCTAGTCTGCTTTCCTCATGATAATTTTTTTGTTGCTTTTTGGAGTGCACAAAAAAAAACCCTCTAGAAAGTGATAATTCAGCATAGGGAAGTTATGGTACCTTCACTACCAGCCCATTACTCCATTAATTGTGTAGAAATGAGGAGTTGAAGAGATTCTTATGGATCTGGTCTTTTTAATGCATAGCTGAGTAGATGGAGTTATGACACTGGCCTACCTTTCAGGGCTGTGGTGGGATTGTGAAAATAAGGGGTGTGTGATATAATCTGTGCACTTGGAAAAAAGGTCTATATACAGTATTTAAGTATTATTTGTGTGTTGAATTTTGTAAGCTCCTCAGGGCATGGACATGTCCTCTTGTACTTCAGAAAAAGCCATGCAACACTGATGATAGTGAAGTCCCCGCCTTCTGCTACAGCTAAGCTTAAGTACACATCAATAAACTAAATGTGTAAGCCCTTCCAGACAGGGGCCTGTCCTCTTCTTCTTTGTGAAGTACCAGGCATGTGGGTGGTGTATAAATTGTTTGAATAAATAAATACAGAATTTCTATAAAATCATAAACGGACAAATTGGTCAACGAGCTGCAATTGAGCAAGAGCAGGAGGATTCAAAGCTGAAGAAAAGACATCAGCATATATAACCTTTGTTCTTCTAACACTGTCAGAAAATCATGTGGTCTTTTTTACAGAATTGTCTGGCTTTTCAAATTCAGTGGCTCTGCTGTTTTTCTTTGTGTTTGAGACTACAGGTGATGAAAGGATGCTTGTTCTTGGAGAAGAGCACGGATTTTGTTTCTACACATCTTATCTTTTTTAAATTAATGAATCCTTCTGCTTCTCCTGCTGCAGACTTCCTAGTTTAAAATTGCATTATGAATGTTTCTAGGTTTTCAGGTGCCTGCCTCAGAATACATAGTTGATGTTGAGTCGATGGATATATTCCCAGTTGGTTGGTGCGAAGCAAATGCTTACAAGCTTTCAGCACCACATAAAGCAGTTTGTAAGTACCTGAATCTACGACTGCATATTGTTAACCTACACTATGATGTTTCAGCAGTTAGACTTAAATCATTGTATTGGCAACCTTCAGTCTCGAAAGACTATGGTATCGCGCTCTGAAAGGTGGTTCTGGCACAGCGTCTAGTGTGGCTGAAAAGGCCAATCCGGAAGTGACAATCCCTTCCACACTGGGAGCAAGTGCAGTCTGTCCCTGGTCTGTCAGTGGAAGGCAAATGGGGATTCCGTAAAGTTCTGCCAAAGCACCCCAGGGGTGGAGGGGTTCAGGACCTGGTTTCTGTCTTGTAAGTATTAGTGCTTGTCTGTACCTATTGCTAGGTTGCTGAGCTTATGGCTTTCCATAAAACATACTTTCCATAAAACACGGATGAGAAGTCTGGATCTACTGTAAAGGGAATAGCATCAAAAACCAAATGGAGAGACAGAAGCTCAGACTGATGCTCAGTTGAAAATACCAGGAACATTCTCAACCCCTGTCTCTTTTTATTATTACCTTTCCCAACCCCTGTATCAGTACATTTTGTCAGTTTATTTTCTTTGGGGCATAAAAGTCTTGATCTGTGATTCCCTGATGACAGCAGCTAAAACAGTTTATTCGAAGGATGTTCTATTGAGGTTTTGCCTCTCCTATGGTTCTTTTTGGAGGAAACTGAGCAAGGTGAACATGAGAGATTCTGAGCTTAAATAGAGCGTGGAAGCCCTGAATACATCTTTTAGTCAAGAAATGAAAGTATTTTTTGCTCCCCTGAGTTCCAACTCTCCTTCTTCCCTAGGAACACTCCTATTTCCTGGTCCCTGCCCTGGTAAACTACTGTCCCAATTTTGTTTCTCTCTCTGCCTGTGGTGGGGGTCTGGGTGTGGGGGTCTTGTTGGTAGGTTTGATATTTTGTTGGTATGTACTACTAGAATTGGTGTCATTTTTCAGGGTTCACCATATCAGCCCCCAGGGTCTCTAGGTATGGGCAGCCCAATCCTAACCTGCGCTGGAACAGGCAGGCAGGCTGGCCTGCGCTGTATCCAGTGCAGGTTTGAAGCTGGAGAGAGAGCACAACTTGGAGTAAGGGGACTCATGTCCCCTTACCATGAGTAACGCCCATCTCAATTGGGCTACTAGGATCTACACCAGTGAAATTGCTGGTGCAAATCCAAGCAACCCCGTGTAATGCTGGGCTGCTCAGGAGGAGGGTTAGGATCCGGCCCAAGCGCCAGTCCTCTGCTGGCATAAACTTACCATGTGCCGGTCTGGATCCAACAGGAGCAGGCTGGCGCGCATCCTTCCACCTGTGCAGCCTGCTCCCAAGTCATCACACTTATGCGATGGCACTTTTGGCCTTATGGCACTTTTGCAACACTCGCAGGATGGTGTAAGGGACTTGCGCCAGCCAAAGAGTGCATTTGAATTGCACTCTAAGGGTGCGATCCTACAACTTATGTCAGCACTTTTCAGCACTGACATAAGGGCAATGCAGCTCTGAGGTAAGGAAACAAACATTCCCTTACTTTGAGGAGGCCTCCATGAGTGACACCCAACTGTAGGATGCAGCACACGTCCCATTGGCACTGCTATGCCAGTGCTGGTAAGCACTGACATAAGGGGTTAGGATTGCACCCTAAGTCTCTGAGGGCCAACTACATGTTGTCTTAAGTATATTGTTCAACCTTCCCTCCTGTGAGAACTTTCTCCAACTAATTTTTTTTAATTATATGGTCTGCAATGCAGTATTTTTGTAGGGCATTCTTTTTTTAAAATGGTCCTTGCCAGTGGAGGTACCCATGTTTTTCTCAGAGTTAGATGCAGACTCCCATTTCTCTGAGCACCTTGTTTATGCTTCTCTGAGTATCTTTCAAGAAAATTTTCTGAGGTGATCACGGTGAGGGCATTTTAAGATAATTTGGATAGACGTTTGGGAAGTATGGGATTTGTAAGGACAGGAAATTCTTTCTTGGTGTTCCCTAAGCCTTTAATTTTATTATTCTACTATTGGCTGAGGTTATTCTTTGGCTGCCTGTTGAATGTAAAATTCTAAAGAAAGGCATGAATGGAAAAAAGAATCACCTGTCTGCATTACCATTTGCAAGTCGGATCTGAAAATGCACTGCTTATTTTAAATTGTTTGTGAAGAGCAAAATATGTTTGATTTTAAAATCAAGGAGCCATGCCTAATCTGGGAGAATGCAGCTTTGATACTATTAATGCACTGCAGGAGAAAAAAAAAAGTCCTGGGAGCAATCATGCGTGCAGGACTTAATCACACAATATATTCTACTGAAGATGAAAATATTTGCATTGCTTTAATATTTTTATTAAGAGCAGTTCCCATAAAATCAAGATGGACAAACATTATAGTTTGCACAGTAACTTTTAAGCACAGTAACATTTTTAAATGAAATTGTAGTTTTATAATTTAATATACATCATTTTAGTAATAGCTGAATTAGCCTTTAATTAGTATTTATCTATTAAATGTATCAACTACTTTTCCACAAAAGGAGTTCAAAGTGGTATACTACAAAAGATGAAAAAATACAGCAAAACACAACATGTACAATTGATTGTACAACATGTACATGTACAAATTTGTACATGTACAAATGGAGCAACTGAGAACACAACAGCAACAACAGACAAAACTGTCTGCAGAAGACAATAGTCTGCTGGAACAAGAAAGATTTTGGTGTAGGGCAAGCAGTGAGGGGGCCTGACAGAATATCTCAATTTATGCAGTTACCAAAGGAGAGCCATGTTGCTCTATTAAAACTGTGAAATGTAGCAGATCTGACCTGGGCTAGAGCCTGTTTCATCAGATATTTGGAGCACTGTTCTCAGTAGGCTGGCAGAGATATAGAAAAGCATGAAAAATGGTGGATGGCCATGAAAGTGCACTGTACCTGACAATTCTCTGTGAAGCATAAATGAACATAAAATGAGCACAGTGACGATTCCACAGCAGCAGTCCTCTCGCATAACAAACCCTTTCTAAGCTTCCAGAATGGACCTACCTTTTATGCTGATAGTCACTCCCCACCTCCCAGTATCTTGTTGGCATCCTTCAGTCTCAGAAGACCATGGTATCGCACTCTGAATGGTGCTTCTGGAACAGAGTGTCCTCTCCAGTGCGCGAAGCCTGGGTAAAGTAGGTATGGAGGATAGGCTGTTACCCTTGCAGTAAATCCCTCCTCCACGTCGCTGAACTGGTCCAATGGAAAGGCAGAAGTCAATATGGTTGGTTCCAGCGGCGTCGCAGGAGTTGCCAGAATGTGACCGTGTTCAGCCATGAACTGCCTTAGGGACTCCGGATTTTGCCTCGAGGTTGACTCCTGAAGCCTTTTCCATAACTGGATGTAGCCACAAGGCAGTGGAGGTTTGGGATCAGAGTTTTCCTTCTCTCAGATGAGCTGCCTTCCCAGGCTAACGAGTCCCATCTACCCAGTGGCTGTTTAGTTGCCTCTAAGGACAAGTACAGCCAAACTGAGGGCCTATTCTTATCCCCCAGCCCGCAGCACCTCCCAGTATGGGTGCTATGCTATTCCAAGGGGATATGGATACTGGCCTCTGAGGCTTACAGGATATTGGTAATACTTAATTGAGTTACAAATGTGTAAGCTGGATGTCAAATGGAAGTCAACAAAGGGAATACTGCTACAAATCAGCAGCAGATAACATCTGATGCTTAGAGATACAGCCCTGTACCCTCCAGCTATCTCTCTCTACCTCACCCAAACTAATTGCATGTATTTTGTTCATTTTGCTCTTTCACATACACCCATCCTCAGTGTGTGTGGGGGAGTGAAATTAAGCACCTTTGATCACAGGGCACTCTCCCAACCATTAGCTCATCTTCAGAAACATGAACTGCTTTTGGTTAGTAAGAAATATCAGCATCTTTGTTGCAGCATTTGTCAAACTGTGGGCCGGGATTCACTAGGTTGGTTGCGAGCTAATTTCAAGTGGGTCCACATTCATTTTAATATTTAACTTTTAATATATTAGACTTGATGTTACCATGATATTATTATTATTATTATTATTATTATTATTATTATTATTATTATTATTATTATTATTATTATTAATATTAATATTAATATTAATATTAACAGTATTTATATACCGCTTTTCAACAAAAAAGTTAACAAAGCGGTTTACAGAGAAAAATCAAATAACTAATAGTATGTGACTGCATTTGAGGAAATGTCACAGATGTTACCTGTACTTTTAACAAGCAACTATGTATATTCTTTTAACAATGATAATAAATGGGACTTACTCCTGGGTAAGTGTGAGTAGGATTGCAGCCTAGGACTGTTAAAAATTTCCCTACTTGATGATGTCACTTCCAGTGGGTCCTGACAGATTCTCATTCTAAGAAGTGGGTCCTGGTGCTAAATGTATGTGAACCACAGCTTTGTTGGATCCCAGGTACTCTGACCAGAGGCCATTTACAGGATCAGACACCCCTCTCCTACCCAATATCTTTCAGCTTTTCACGGAATTTTACAAACCGAACCATGTGTGTCTTGTTGCTGTTTGACCCCACTGTTTACTTTACTCCCAGAGTGAGATTGAGAGAGAAATCTGCCAGTTGAGGATAACATTGCATCTCATGGAATGTTCTTATCCATGAAAATTGTGCCACAATAAATCTGTTAGTTTTTAACTTGCCAAAGGACTCTGCTCCAAGAGAGAGCAGTAGGTGTGTTTGTTTTCATGCAAAGCATTAAAAAAAAGCATTGATCAGCACTGGAACAATGGCCCCTTAAGGTTAAATTAGCATCACAAGAAAGATACAACACAAGCCTATGCATGTCTACTCAGAAATAAGAGCTATTGATTTTAAACAGGTCTTAGTAGAACTTACTCCCTGGAAAGTGTGTGTAGGATTGCAGCCATAGTATTCCAATACTGTACCTAAAATGGGATGGTTACTCCCAGATGTAGCCAGAAAGCCAATTATAATCCTGGTTGAGGCCAAGTTCTGGGGGATCAACTTTGCTTATGAATGAGAACAGTCTCCTCTAAGGACACTCCCTGCAATTTCTCCATTCTCCATTCTGCAGGACTGAATTAAGCTGTAATTATTCAAGTAATAACAGGTGTGATTCAAGCAGGAGTGACCTGGCCTAGTGCCAGTTTAAAATCAATAGCTGTTAGCCATAACAGCTACATGGAAGCCAAATTCAAGTAACTGGGGACAGATTACCAGGGGAGGGTGATTTATCATGCCTCACTTAGGAACATCTTGGAGGCTATTAGCTGGCTGTGATTACAGATAGAACATGGTCTTAGTCGGACTGATCCAGCAAGGCAAGACTTACATTCTTATGAAAGGGTGAAGAAGTCCAACTTGGCCATCTGGCTTGAAGTTTGCATCCCAACACAGTGAACAGATTGTGTAAGGCACCTGCAAACATTGTTACCAAACTATGTCATTCTTACTCTCTCATTTTGCAGTACAAAGGAAGAGAAAGATAGCAGTCGTGCAACCAGAAAAGCAGTAAGTAGGCACTTAAAATGTAAATAACATAGCAGCTTTAATATGTAAATAAATAAGGTTTAAGCTTGATGATGGCATAAAGTGGCTAAGCCACATGGCTGGCATTCTGCATCTTACAATTTAGTGTGTGCACAGACACTGCCTTAAAATTCTGTGCCTGCATGGATAGGATGCACAAAATCGAACTTGGGGCATGTATGTGCTTACATCTGTAGATCTCAAGGGCATATCTCAAAATATTATGTTCTGTTGTGCCAGGAATGGAAATACTAGAATCTAGAAATATTAGATTTTCTTCCCACCCTGTCTCAAGATTACAAAATATCCTTCTTGAGGCAATCCTTGGAGATAAATTAGATGAGAGAGAGAGAATAGCATTTATGTAGCACTTTGGAGTATTCCAGCAGCACAATCCTATGCATGTCTATTCAAAAGTATGTCCCATTGTGTTCAATGGTGTTTATTTCCAGGAAATTGTGTTTAGGATTGCAGCCTAGGTGATTCAAGCACATTATCACTGTAATTCTTACAAGAGCCCTGTTAGAAGAGCTTGTTATCCCCTTATTACAGGTAGAGCAACTGAGACTGAGAGAGAGTGGCTTGTTAAAGGAGTACTGGTGAGTTCGTGGCAGAGGCAAGAGTTGAATCAGGGACTTTCCAATTAACAGCTTGGTCTCTTAGCCATTACTAGCATAGGCTTTCCTAAAGCAAACAACGCAGCTTTGTGATTTAATAGGGGTGAAAACTTTCCATACAATGGGAGCTCTACAGGCAACCAACAGCCTAATTTGGGCTCAAATACGAATCTCCTGCATCTGGGGGCTGCTCTCCAGAATATGAGTTTCCTAAATGGACGTTACCTTCATTCAAGTAGTTACATTAATTTATTTGGTAGCTCACATCTGCTAAATATATCTGTGTTTATTTGCTTTTTGTGTTCATTACAAGAACCCGTGAGTGCTTGCAATATAGGTTAACGTACATTCCTTGCAGGCAACGTTTTCTTGTGTAAACTGTCCCCTAAATTACACATAATTTAAATGCATAATTTTGTCACCCAGTAGGTTACCATCTGCAGTTCCTGTTGAGAAAATACTTCATGACCATTGCATAATTCCTCAGTGTGACACAATGGGTGAGTTTTTGGAGGGTGCTGGAAATAGGGTTGACCAAGAGCTCTTGGGGCCCAAGACAGCATGCAAAGTGATGTCCTCTCTTACCTGGTGATGCTCCAGCCCCTGCTCCTTCTACATTTTGGTTCGGAAAGGGAAGAAGGGGAGATAGAGCAGAAGACAAAGTACAAGGGAGAGGAGAGGGTGGATTGGAGCATCTCCTTTCCAGCTCCTTTCCTCTACACTTTTACTTCATCTCCTCTTCCTTTACCAATCCTGGTAATAGGAGGTGCAGTGGAGGCGAGAGGGAAGATGGGTTCCCCTCCCACTTTGCTGCCTGAAGCAACTGGCTCATTTGGCCTCATGATGGGCTGGCTCTGGCTGGAACATTCCTGTAGAACTTCAAACATTGTTGCATGAAGCACTGTTGCTTTAAAAAAAAAAAAAAGAATTGTTTGCATATTGTTCAAGATATGATATTGGAAGGAACCTCATGGCCCTTGACTTTTATCAACATGGGAGCAACCATGGGGAAGAAGCAGTCACTCGCTGTATACATCAAAAGCATCCAAATGTTTGGTCATTTTTCAAAATGTGGCTGGTTTAATCATATCAGGTAGGGAATAGCCATTTCATGGGAACATTTTCCTCATCCTGGATGTGCTGTTTCACACCTTCAGACTGTTTCAGTCCTATCAGTCAGGGATCAGAACTGGTCTGTCCCAAAAAGTAGTTATGTTCTTGTGAACAGGGTGAATGAATGGGGGACTCAGTCTTCTTTTGAATGTCTGCGTGCAGTCAGCACATGTACAAGTGTTTGTGTGTAGGGGTCCCTCTTTGCACTAAGGAAACCAGCTTTCCTGGGGTTCTCAGTCATGTGGACAGAGTCTGTGCATATACATTTTATGTTCTTTGGCTTCATGCAAACACTGAAGCGAATGTTCATAAGTCATTGGGCAGGGTCTCATGTTGCCATGATCCTGCCCCCCACCTTCGCATGTATGTGTTTACCCTGGATGTGTTGTGAGAATAGGATATGCATAGTTTTTCTTGGGTGGTGTCCTTCTGTTGGCTCTTTCTGTGCTTGTTTATTCAGAAATAAATTCTACACTGCTTTTGGGAGGTTACTGCTAGGGAGTTGTCCATATGAATGAGTCCAGAAGTGGGAAAAATAGTCATACCCCTTTATTGTCTTTGCTTTAACCCAAAGTACAACCCCAGTCCCATAACCACAGTGATTAACATAGATTTAAATTCTCACTCCATACATAAGCATCCTCTGAAAATGAGGAAAGAGAGGAACTAATTTTTTGCCTTTCTTTAACCACACCAGTAGTCAACAGGGAAGGGTGATCAAATTGCTACCATGAATCAAAAAGCTGAATTACGTAATCTTGAGCATGTACCCCTTTGTTTCTCACCCAAGATGATGGATGGCAGATCAAGGAGATTTTTAGTTGTGATATAGGAACATGGAACTATGGTCCTTCTCTGCAGGTACCATCAATGGGAGATACAGTTGCCCTGCACTGTTTATCAATCATCGCTGCTTCTCAGGACCACATTTGAACAAAGGGAGATTGGCAGAACTACCACAGTCTGTTGGACCTGGCAAATGCGTGCTGGTTCTGAAGGAGGTGAGGATCATATGACATGGAGAGAATTTACCATTTCCTGTAATCAGGGATGACATCAGTAATTGGCCAGGTGGGGCACTAACTGAGGATGCGTTTATATACAAAAATAATTTAAAACTTCCATCCAGGGGGCCAGGGTTGCAGTCACACCCGTCTTGTGGACAGGGTCGATGCACAAATCTGCCACTATGGAAAGCAACCATCTGTTCCTTTCCTTGCTGTCTCTCAAAAGGTCCTCAGCATGGTGATCAACTCTGCTTACAAACCTGGGAGTGTTTTGCGGGAGCTGCAGCTTGTGGAGGACCCCAGGTGGAATTTTCAAGAGGAGACCCTCAAAGCAAAGTAAGGACTGCTTTTCATTCTCTCACTGTTAAATCCTGTTTTTCTTATTTGAGAGCAGAACAGTCATGGGACGGTATACAAGTGTTCACATCTAGGGCTTCCTCTTTTGCACTTGGGAAACCTGCTTTTCCAGGGTTCTCAGTCATGAGAGAGTGAGTGAATTCTGTGCATATATATTGTATGTGCATCAACTCCATGCAAATTCAGAATTCATTGGGCAGGGCCTACCTGCCTACATGCCGCACGGGGCCTACATGCCCCACAAAGCTCAACTTGTGGAGTCACTCCTCTTTTGGGGCATCATAGTTGTACTGAGCAGCTTGATCTGCAATACAGGGGCCCACCATATCCACTGATCCAGTATCTGCAGACCCCCCTGGCCCATTAACTTCATTTATGTTTGTATTGGTAGCTCCAAGCAAAAATATTTCTTCCTTTTATTGAATGCTATAAGCATGCCAGTTTATAGTGCAGTATGCAGGCAGGCAGCCTGAACGCTTGAAGAGACTAATCAAATGTTAATAGGAAGCAGGAAGCCTCCCTTGTCCAGAACAAGACTTTCTCTATATTCTTAGATATCTAAACTTGTTTTTCCTTCAAAGTTCTCTTATGTGGGTCATTACTTTGGAGATCTTTGATCTCTGCCCCTTTAGCGTCAGTTGTAGCATTAAAAGATTCCTTGAGTAAAATCCATTTTGCTTTATGAATTAAATGTATTACAATCGATGCAAAGCCCAGTGAACTTTAAAGTCTTACAGCGCTCACAGCTAATAGTTTTTGATGTTTCTTATTACTTAAAGATAGCTGGCAAACTAAAAGTCTCCTTGGAACAATGATTATACTGTTAATAATGCAAGTATCCAGGGTGACATCATTCAATCCAGTCATCTTTTATTGGGCATCTACCTGAGTGGCATGTTGAAAGCTTCTACTTGTGTTGAATGCAGACGCTTTCAGACTGCATTCAGGGATTTAGTCAGGCTTCCATCAGGTTTTGACACCTGCAGGCGGGCCACAGTTCAGTTTCCAGAAACTGCAGGCAGGATCTGAGGAGTAGAGGAAGGTTCATTGTGATGACAGAGATTCTCTGGGAGGTAGAGGCAGGTATGTAATCAAGGTCAGGCAGAGGATGGATGCAAGGCAGGAGAGTTTGTGTGCAACTCATCAGTGCACAGACTAAGGAAACAAGGTTAAAACGATAGTTATATAGGGTCAAACAGGCCTCTGTTGGTTCCCAGGATCGCATGTCCTGTCTGAGTTTATGAACTGCAGGACCCTCTCTGGCCATGGTCTGTGTTGTGCTATAGTGCAGCAAGGATAAGACCAATAAGTCTCTCAAGCTGAGAGCTACCCCAGTGGTGTAGGACAGTGATTCTCAAACTTTGGAGGAGATTTACTCCCAAAGTAAGTCTTTGCGGGGGAGGGGAAGTGCCGCAACACGATCCACGGAATCACGTCGCTAAGGGGAACAAGGGAAGGGGATGCTTTCACTTACTTTCCATGGAGTTAGGGCTGCAGCAGGCTCCAGGAGGTGTGGGGAGTTCTGCGCAGCCCTCCACAGGGCTCCCCAAGGCTTGGAATCTTCAAATGGAGCAATTGCAAAGCATCTTCTGCAAAC
Source organism: Tiliqua scincoides (assembly GCF_035046505.1). Lineage (NCBI taxonomy): Eukaryota > Metazoa > Chordata > Lepidosauria > Squamata > Scincidae > Tiliqua > Tiliqua scincoides. The sequence continues at coordinate 31,987,274 of NC_089827.1, read as the reverse complement.
AGGAGACCTGTCGTGACCCACAGGAGAATAGTCGCGATCCACCAGTTTGAGAACCACTGGTGTAGTAAGTAAGGCACACAGGTCTGAGTGCCAGAGACCCTGGTTCAAGACACACGACTTAAACTTTTTCAGTGATATTCTTATTGCATGTTCCTTAACAAGAAGTTCACTAGTGGTAGATGAACTTTCCGGAAAGACAGTTGTTCATCATTGATGGTCTTTTCAAACATGTGTTCAGTTGCATTTTCAGTTCATCTGGAGGGTTTGGTGGTCCATCTGGCCTGGTCTCCTCTGTGCCCCATATGAGGTCTTCCCCCTTACCTGCTGCCTGATCTTTTATTAATTTTTCACATTTTATACTGCCCTTCCTCATAGGAGCACAGGGTGGTGTGCACAGTTCTTTTCTCCTTACAACAAGCCTGTGAGGTGAGATTGAGAAATAGTGACTGGCCCAATATCACCCAGAAAACTTCATGACTGAGCAAGGATTTGAACTTGGATCTTTCAGGTCTAAGTCCAGCTCCCAAACCACTACCAACAGTTCCCAAACTGGGGGTCCAGGAACAACCAGCGGGTCATGACCCAAGATTTGGTGATTCATGAAACTGACAGGATAGATTAGGCTATGTACATCAAGGGATAAACAACATCTTGGGGGGATAAACAGCTACTTGGGGGAAGGACTGCTACCCAATCACCATTACAGCCACAAAGGTTTGTGTGGGCTGGTAAAGTGAAGCTATTTGTTTAGGTGGGTCCTGATGCTAAAAAGTTTGAGAACCACTTACTACACCATCCTGGCTTTGATGTAGAGACACATGAGATTGAACTTCAGACTTGTTGCATGTGCTCAGCCATATTGCAATGTCTTCTCCCCATCTGGCACATTCCATTCTTGAGAACAATGCAGAGCCCTCTGATTTGTATGGCCATACATTGCTGCAACTTAAATATTCTTTATTCTTGAAAAGCTGGCTCATACACTTACCAGCCTGGAAATCCTCCCACAAAAAGGAAAGGTTGGGCAGGTGCCATGTACAGATGTTTGCATGCATTGTTTGTATCACACATTATACTTTATCCATGGTGGGAGGTGAACGTAGCAGTCCTGAATATGAGTAGGAACCTTGGTTCAGTGAGCTGATCTCCAGAGATAAAATCTTACGTTTTTTAAACATTTATAGCATTCAGAGTTCTTAATTGATGGAGTGATGTTTGCTGCATTGCAACCCGCTCTAACAGATACCGAGGGAAAACCTATAGGGCAACAGTCAAGATTGTCCGGACATCTGACCAAGTCCTGGATTTCTGCCGAACAGTCTGCGCTAAGCTAGAATGCTGCCCAAATTTATTTAGCCCTTTTCCAGTGACTGAAGCCTGCCCAGAAAACTGCTCCATTCACACCAAAACAAAGTATAGTGAGTATGAGTGAAATTGTATTATGAATCACAGTGTTGGCTTATGCTTGTGGAAGGTAGCCAACTACTCAGACTCCTTGGGGACAACTGGGACTTCCTGGACTTGGAAGAAGGAAAGGTGACATCCCATTTCTGTGTTGAGACTAATTGAGCACCAAGAGTTGAAATGGATGCAGCTTTCAGTTCTCCTGTTCATACTACAGGAAGAAATGACATTTGCAGACCTTCTTCCATCTCTGCCTGGGTTCTGTCTTAATTTGGATGGGTGAGAGGATCTGGATAGGAGAACAGGGCAATGCAGGATCCAGAGAAAGTGAAAGGAGTGTCTGACTGAATAGTATGAACAGTGTAAGGCAGTGGTTCCCCAGCTTTCTCAGTTCATGTCATCCAGTAATTTTTTCACAGCACTGCTTGAGCTAGTAGTTTCAGTGTCCAACAGATGTTGAGTATTGCCATGTTGCCCTCAAAAAAATTTAAAATATCCCTCAGTACCCTGTAGCATGCAGTATGGAAACTGTGGGTCTGGCAAAAGACCTTGTAAGTGGTACAGCAGTGCTGGTGTCATGTCAAATCCATGCCACCCTTTGGTAGTGCATTGGGCACTGCTGCTGCTTCTATTTAGGGCTAAGCCTGGTCAGGTGGGCCCTCTGATGGGCCCTTGGTCAGTGCCCCACCTGGCCTAACTTGATGCCACTTCTGCAGCATTGGCAGGTGAAGGCTCTGGAGGAAGTCAACTCCAGGTTTAGTCTTTCATCGTATCCCTGAAATAGCTAAAACATTTGTAATAAGTGTTGTATTTTACCAAACTATCACAAGGCCCTTTTGGTGGTGTGAAAGCGGGCTGCTGTCAAGCACTTCCAGGTCACTGCTGTAAATGGGCAGTGGAACAGTGCACTCAGCAGTGGCTCCTGAAGCCTCTGCTGGTTCTGATAAGTTGGCAGTGGAGGCTTATCCTGGTTGGGGAGGCAGGGGAATTTCATTGTGGGGGATGGCAGGAAAGGGGTAGATTCTAGTGGCAACTACTTGTGCCAGGATCCTCTTTCCCAGCCTGTCTCTCCCCTTTTCTTTCCTCAGATGTGTGCCAACAAAATGGCTGGTGTAGGTACAAAGAAACCTGGTAGGCAATTGGGCAGCCTACCAGGGGGTAAGTAAAAAAAATATTTACTTACTTCCTGCTGGCTGATGACACCCCCCCACCCCAAATTGGGTACAGTGCATGCTCTGCCAGTTCAGCTGCATTGGCACCAATGTTGGGGAATAGGATTGGGCAATAAGTTGATTCCCCCCGATCAGCTTTTCAGTACTAAAAAGCTGTTTGGTCCTGATTACCTTTAGTCAGCCACAATAATGTGATTATACATATATGTGTGTATATAAAATGAATACATGATTTATTCCAGCATATTATTGTGGAAAGAGGAGGAAAGTCATTAAGCCTTCAGTTGGTGACAACAAAAGCCGCAGACTGGAGGGCAGTCATGGCAAGTCCAGTAGACACAGAAAAAGACGAAAACCCATTTTAGTGCCAAAGAAAAGGCTGGCAACTGCAGCAGAACCGAATACCACAGAGTCTGCAGAGGTGAAGTTTTCTCCTTTTTCAATTCTCCAGAACAAAAGAGTTCCTTTTTAGATTTTACAGAATCGCTCAGTGTTTTCATAAGAGAGCCGATTTATATGTGAATCGCTAAGGTCTATTTCCAGCTCTTAGGCTGGTGAAAAGTTACTAAGAATGCAAGCGCAATCTCAGTACTCCTATATACCATATATACTCGCCTGTAAGCCAAAAAATTTATGCCTAAAATTGAGCCTGAAAACCTGGGTCGACTTCTACACGGGTCAATACAGTGAATAAAGTAGAAGGCTTTGGGAGCTTCTGAGAAGCTTAGCAGCTACGAGGGGGTGAGACTGGGCTGAGAAGCAGGATAGGGGGTGGAGGGAAAAGAAGAAATTGTAATTACGATATTCAGAGGCAGCCCTTTTAGCCTCTTCTCCAGACAGGAAGAGAAGTGAAGGCATTTATGGGAATTGTAGTCTATGTGAGGGTTGCTGCTATGGAAGTGCAGTACTTACTCCTCACAACTCCCATAAGCACCTTCCTCCCTCCCAGCTTTGAGAAGAGGTAAAGTGCTTCCTTTTTTTCTTTTTGCTGCTGCCTCAGAACAGTTCCTGGCAAGTTATTTTCAAAAATTTCACACACACCCCTCAGTTTATTATTATTAAAAGTATTTATGTACTACTTTTCAACAAAAAATTCACAAAGCCATAGAAAATCAAACAATAATGGCTTTAGGGGTCTGGTTTTTAAAATACCAGGATGGAATTCTCATTTCCATATGAAACAAAGTTCCAGCTACAATTCAGTTTACCATTACTTAAGAATAACACCCATGGAAAGCAATGGGTCTACTTCTGAGTAAATAGGGTTGCAACTATGTGCAGCTGTGCTTGCTCATGCTCATTCCTTGTTGCTTGTCTCTCCTCTGTTAATTGAATTGCACACTCCCAGTTATGTGTTTTATGTTGCATGTTACATGTTGAGCCTCTGCTTAACACACCAGGCACCTTAAAGAAGGATTTGACCAATGGTTCTACTGGTATGTTTTTAACAGGCACTTACTCCATTAGTGTTTATAAAAAATTTGTGAAGGCCAGAATTTAAAAAGTTAAAGAATAAAAATGTATCTTATGATTTTTTACTATACTTTAATAAATTAGAGACTGTACATTTCTTAGGTAACAATTACTGGTAGGTTATTTTTCAGGATCTGGCCTTGGGTAAAATCAGACAAAACTAGTCAGATACCCCCCCCCCCAAGTTTAACACCCCCCTGATTTATCCAAGGGTCACAGAACATTCCATGGTTTGGGCTCAAAATTTGCCTCGACTTGTCTGCGAGATTGACTTATAGGCAAGTATCTGCAGTGCTTGTTAATAATTAGAATGTTTAGGAAGCTTCCCAACTGACTCTCAAATGACTCAGACTTGAAGGATTAAGTTAAATGACTGCATGTTCATCACTAAATCTGCATCTACACATGTAGCAGAATGAATTAAAATGAATCCTCAAAGGGACAAAAATAGTTTGCCTTTTTGTAAAGCCTCTAGACCCTTTCACATATATCTGTGAAAGGCCTTTTGTAAAGCCTCTAGACACTTTCACAGATATCTGATGGAGCCTAGAGGCTGCTGTGCTCACTATACCTTTCCAAGCATTTATCAGGTCCTCCTCACTATCTTGATGGAGACTTCCATGTTAGTAGGAAGGACAGGAGGAGTACAGCACTCATAGAGGCCTCAAGATTATATGGTTTACCCAATGACATCAGAAGTCCAAATTTCTAATGGTATCTTCTTATGGTGGATCAGACCCACATTGTTTACCACTCTTCATTTGCACTACTTTGAGGAACCAGAGACTGGGAGAGACATGTGGAAAGGACTGGAGGGTCTACAGAGACTTCCATACATAAAACTCCCATACATTGGTTCATTGAAATATCTTCACCCTATCTTTTTGTCCCATCAACAAGATTCTACAAGGCAGCTAAAATCAGATTTTGATAAAAGCAATAAATGAGCAGCAATTCACATGTAAAAAGACAGATAGTAAAAACTCAGATATCCATATCAAAGGCATGACAGAACATACCATTCTACCCAGTGTCTAAACACCAGAGATTTTCCAAACCTCCTAGGTCAGAGATGCACATGTGTGGTGTATCCAACATGGCTGGTCATTATGGAAGATAATTCCCTACTCTACCACCACTACCCCAGACATCTACCTGTTTTTGAATTATCCTACCAGTTAGTGAATATCAGTTACCCAAATATGTTCAATTAATCTTGCCTCAGAACTCAGGACTGTTTCACAAGGAATTCTAGATAACCATTCCATCGGTCCAGTTAACACAATTTATTTAATTTTGGTTCATATTTTTTCTGTGGACACAACCTCTTTTCAGGAGAGTGATGAGGAAGAACCAGGGGCCCTGGATGATGAGACATGGAGTGAAGAAACCAGCCCTGAACTGCCTGATGATCAAGCAGACATAACTTCAGCAGATGTGTTTCTGGCCAGGCCTGCAAATGTAATGAAGTTGCAAAGCAGCACAGAATCATACCAACCTGCTTGCACAGAGAGAGGATTGAAAGCCCGGAAAGCGTTGTCCCTTTTATGTCCCAGAGAACATGCTAAAAGGGCTCGGATCAGGCAAATGAAGGTCTGAACTGTCAGTATCTTTTTGTTTTACCGTTATCTTTATGTGTGCCTGTTTCCATTAGAGAATTGTAACACATTTACACAGTGAATATACTGTGTTTTTTACCCCTAAAATAACAAATCTCAAGATCTGAATTTTGTACTACAGGAACCCAGATCCTGCACCAAGAAAAGATGGACGCTGCAACTTGCGTTATTTATACAATTTACACACATCAGCATGTATTTACTTACATTGAGAGCTTTATTCTGCTAGCTGCAAAGTAGGGTGAGAGGATGTTCAAGGCTCTGAATCTCTAACTAGACATGATATAGGATTTCCATAATTGGAGTTCTCAATGTCACCCTGCTTTTCAAAAAGCAGGGTGAAGAGGGTTGATTGTGGCTCAGGATGGCAGCACAGAGGGGGTCCTAACCCTCTAACCCTTCCCCCTGATGTGCCACCTCAAAGCTGTTGTTATCTTTGGAAGGGAAAAACTTATGGGCACAAATAAGCTTTCTGCTCCACTGCTAGTTCTGTGGGACTAGCAGTTTGGGGGGTCTGTGCAAAAGATAAAGAGTTAAACCCTTCCCCCATACCACCAACCCTCCCCCCCCACTTCTTTTCAGAAAGACATTGGGACTTCTGATCACAGAATTCCCATGTCATGTTTTATTTGGTTCTGAAGCTCCATCTCCACATAGTTGTGGAGGTCCTGATGTCTCCCAGCCACCCATCCAAACAGATATGGATTCTTTTGACTTGCAGTCAAAGAATGTAGCCTTAAGCCCACAGGCACACAGGAATTTCCCACACACTTCAGGCTATGTTAACAGATAGAAACTCCCAATACATATCTTTAAAGCAGGGGTGCTCACACTTTTTTGACTCGAGAGCTACTTTGAAACCCAGCAAGGCCCGGAGATCTACCAGAGTTTTTTTTACAATGTTCACGCCATCATAACATATAACATTTATGTGTACAATGTATGTTGGTGTACCTTGAGCCCCACTGAGTATAACAGGACTTACTCCTGAGTAGACATGCCTAGGATTAGGCTGTGAGGCTGCAATCCTAGCCACACTTACCTGGGAGTAAGCCCCATTGAGTACAATGGGCCTTACTCACAGCGTTTCCTCTCAGAGGCACCTGAAGGGGGGGGGTCGGCACTCCGCGATCTACTCATTTTGCCTCGCGATCTACCGGTAGATCGCGATCCACCTATTGAGCACCCCTGCTTTAAAGCAATATCTTACCCCAAAGAGAGAAATCTGCAAGCTTTTCACATTAACTTGTGCTATTTCATACATTATGATTCTCATAAAAGGATTTATTGTTCATTTACTGATTTATTTATTGTGGTGTTTTCATTCTACTCCCACCATTGTCACTGGACCCAAAGCTAAACTAGATAACACACAGGGTCCCTTCCAGTTCCATAATTCTGTTATGCACTTGTAGGAGATGAAGCAAGAGCCAGAGGAGAAACTCATCCTGGACAGTAACCCATTGGAGTGGACTGTGATGGACGTGGTAAGATTCATCAGGCTGACAGATTGTGCTCCTCTTGCCAAAATATTTCATGAACAGGTACACTTTTATTTTACTGCTCTTCAGTGTCATATCTGAGATTTGAACATCAAGACTTTGCAGGCCATAGTTAGAGCAATAATGGATTTGCCCCCTCTCCATGTTTTGCAGAATATTTAATATTTTATATCAAATATTTGATCTAATATACTGTCTTCAAGATATTCGACATCCTACCATAGCAGTTTTCAGCCAATAGGCAATAGCACATTTGTGTGCCACAAATGGTCCATGAGTATGCCGGGGGAGTTTGGGGGAAGGTCATTTATTAGTAGGACCATTTGGGGGCTATGAGCCCCCTGCCGGCAACACAGTGTGCCTTGCCAATTGTAAAAAAAACTGATGGTGTGCCTTGACAATTTTAGTGCCTTGTCAGTGTGCCATGAGATTAAAAAGGTTGAAAATCACTTTATAAATATTATAAAACCACTTTCCCCTTGATGTTTTACCCGACTGGACACACTTACATAGGGTAACAGCATCAGTGTGTCTCAGCCCATCCTTTAGCATGTTTTAAATGAATAAATTCTGTATTAATATACTCCCCCTATTCAGGCTTCTACCGATGGAAGCCTCTCAACGCCCCTGGGCCAACTCCTCCCCACCTCTAGCAGCATCTCCTCCATTTCTTGTTCTATGCAGGCTGTGATGTGTAAAACCCAAGCTTCATGATGTTGCTGACATTCATATTTAACATGTTTGAAGTATGAATTTGTCCAATTCATAATCCTCAGTGTCATTATGAATCAAGCATAATTTCCATGAGCAGTTCTTCCCTGGCTTAGAATGTAAAGTGAGCTCCTCCACATGGGCAGTTCTGGTTGCTCCTCCACATTTCATCTACTACTACTTCTTCACATTTTGACAGTTCATCCATGACCTGGAGACTAATTGCTGCTTGGAGCCTGGTTTTGAAGGCTCTGGAAACTGTACAGTCTGAAAGTGCAAAGTTCTTTCTGCTTCTTTATTTTCCAGGACATTGACGGCCAGGCTCTACTTCTGCTGACCCTTCCGACTGTTCAGGAGTGCATGGACCTCAAGCTGGGCCCGGCTATCAAACTTTGCCACCAGATTGAGCGAGTCAAACTTGCGTTCTATGAACAGTATACCAACTGATGCCACCGCTCTGTGCTCTTCTTGGAGCACCTATTGGAGTAGTGCTTGTTCAGTACCACCATGACCATTTAACCTGCTGCTTATTTGAGGAAAGAAAAACAGCAAATCAAGGTGCAAGTTGAGAACATTTTGTAAAACTGAAGAGGGGAAAAAAACTATTGGCATCTTAATTTTTCTTATCCAGAGGATGATGGGCACATTGTTAATTCTGCAGAACAAGACTGTATTCTGTATATAGGGATTGCATGTACACACACACACAATTTCATGTAAATAATGAGGAAAATCTATATTCAGAGTTATATTTTAAAATTTTGTTCAGAAGAAAAAAAGAAACCTTTTTACTTGAAGAATTGTAAGCCAAGTTGTTAATAAAGTCATTCAAAAGGATGGGATCCTAATCTCTCTCTCTTAACCTCCTTTCTTCTGGCCCTCTTTTTTTTTTTTTTTTTTAAAGGTAAATGCATGTGGTGTGTGCAGTGTGAGCACATATCTATTGGAAAGTTCTCCCCACAACCGAAGATGGAAACTTTTAGACATGATAGCTAACTGGAACAGACACAGTATGGCACTATCAGTTACTGGGTGGCAAACAGTATGGTAGAACTATTGCCTTCAGGCCCTGTTTTAAAGAAAAAAATTAAGGAAATGTACATAAATATAGAAAGATAGCAGGAAACAAATAATCTGATACATCAAACCAAAGAACACATAAAAAAGGAGAAAAAAAACAGATACAGAAGCTCCCCTTCTTAAGAACAGATTAGGTTCTAGGATCTTATTCTTAAGTTGTTTTGTTCTTAAGTCAAACATTACCCTTTTAAAGGCAGGAAGCCTCACTTTGGTGACCCAATGGGAGAACTGGGATATCCGTGTTTGTCTTCCTTGGCAGATGAGCAAATCTGTCAGGACCCCTTCCAGTACTCACCATTTTACAAGACTTCTGGCAAGAGAAACCCTGACCAGCCAGGTTTGTATCTTGAAACATGGTCCAACTAAGAACAACAAGTAAATAATTTGTACAAAAGAGAATTAAGTTTGTTGCGAATAAGTAAGCCAATGAAGAATCACTTTGGGGAAGAAGTTTCCCAATTTTTTTTTTTTTTTTAAGGAAGGATTTCCAGTTTCAAAGGGAAAAAAAAGAGCATGCCTGTTCCTTCCCAAAGCCCTTAGAAGTGGTGCTTGTCTTGCCTCCATGCCCTGATCTGGGCTTCCTGAAGGCGCTAACAGCTATGGGAAGCTTGAGCCAAAGGGTTGTATCAGGGATGTGTGGTGCAGGGGTGGCATGTGAAGCAGAACTGCCCTCTCGTCAGTGGAAAAGCACTGCAACTGCCCCACCTGCTTACACCTGAGGAAACTTTCCTTACACCTGCTTTCTTGGGCATAAGGAAAGCAGCTATGGTGCTTTTCCATGGAAAAGTGGGGCAGTTCTGCCTTACTTGCAACCCCTGCACCACACATTGCTGGGCTGTATGCATGAGTGGAAATAGCAAATGATCACAACCCTCTGGAAGGGACCTAGGGTGGTCGCTTCCAGAGTGTTGACCTGATCTTTTGCCACAGTTTCCCCCCATCCTTGTGAATTTAGATTCACCTTTTGGGTTTCTCATATTTCTTGTTACCTTCTCTACCGAAGGTTGCATTAGGTGGATATAGCCACATGGCAAGTGGATGTCCAAAGAGAGGGGAGTGGTTGAGTACATTCAGAAGATAAGTATTCAAACATAAGCACACTTACCAGGGACTAAGTTCCATTGAACAAAATGAGACTTGCTTCTGAGCAAACATGTATAGGATTGTGCTACAAGTGACTTAAGAACTTCTGTTTTTGCATGTGTTTGCATTCAGTTTCTGTTGATATACAATATTCCTTTTCCATAATAATATAATAATAATATACAGTATTTATATACCGCCTTTCTTGGTCTTTATTCAAGACTTTATTCAAGGCGGTTTACACAGGCAGGCTTATTAAATCCACGCAGGGATTTTTACAAATTGAAAGAAGGTTCTCTCTTTCAAGAACCACCACATTCAAGATGTTACACTCTGATCTGGTTTTAACATTCTGGCCTCCATCCTCCCACGCTCCGAGCAGATGGAACAGCTCAGCTGCAGCTTGCCGGCTGCTTCAAGGTCGCACGGTGCCGGTGGCCTCGAACTGGCGACCTTGTGGATGTTAATCTTCAGGCAAATGGAGGCTCTACCCTCTAGACCAGACCTCCTGCCCATAAGTGAGCATTCTCCAGCATTCTGAATTAAACAGCAAAAATTACAGATAAATTATAGTTCTGAGAGCCCTGATTGTCTGCTCCTGCATGTTTAATTACATGGAATTTTTACACTCCCACATGGGTACTAATGAAACATAACAGGCTGTTATTAGATCATTCTGTGCTGAAATAGGTTAGATTTCATCTTGTAGAACAGTTGCTTTCTGGCTTTCTGTCAGGGAAGCGTTTCTAAATCCTCTTTCCCCTGCTCTGAAACCCTTCCTCATATCTTGCACAGAGACTCTGTGCACAGCAGAGGGTCCTGCAGAGTTTTCTAGGGCAGGCTTCAGGTAGGGGCACCAACTGGAGCTAGGTTCAAAATGGTGGCTTGGGTGGAGGGATAGAACCACTTGCCTCTTCTGTTCCCGTCCCCTCCCCCCCCCATGTTACATTCAGAGGACTTGCATATATAGGAATTAAAACAAAATTCTATAATGGGTCAGTAGAGCTGCACAAAGACCTTATCAAAGGGAACCAACTAATACACATTCCTATTTTACAGATGTGGAAGACATCTTTACAGAGAGTGAGAGAGAAGTAATTAGCAGAACAACAATTTTTAATGTGCAGTTTTATTAATAATAATAATAATAATAATAATAATAATAATAAGGAACTGGAAATCCAAGTTGATAAACTGGAAATCTAAAAACCTGCCAGTAGATCTCAATTGGTCTGTTTTCCTATCCTCATTCTATGAAGCACATAACATTCATATGCCGTGCTGGGCAAACCCAGAGTCTCTTCTTTTCACTGGGTGAACTGAACATGTAATCTTGAACACACTTAATTTCCCTGCAGCTGTGTATTGCAAGGGACAATAGGAAAAACTGCATTTCTAGGGTCATGTGTGTCCCAATCTCTCCATTCCTGATCTCATTGAAGAAGCCTCAGTGGACTTTCTAGGCTTCTCTACCCCAACATATAGTTTGAAAAACAAGACTTTTAATGGTTTAAATAAAATAAGTAGGAGGTCAGCACTACCAGCTGTGGCTGGCATAAGTGAATGGCAACAAAGTCAATATGCGATATGCCAAAGACTAACAGTTTCTGGACACAGTCTGCATAAATGGTTGCTTCTCCACCACCATCACCCTCTGTGGAAACAAAATCTTATTTTTCTGCTTCATATCAAATAATTCTTCTCTTAAGAATGTTGATCGGAAATCAATGCTAGATCAATGTCTGAACAAAATGCAAAATCAACTTATGTAACTCACTGCAACCCAATGTGGTGATGACCACTAGCTTAGCTAGCCAGACAGGTTCCATTGTACTGCATGCTATTAAGGGGAATGGGGAAAACTCAGTATGAGACTGCTGTTTTCAGCAGAAGACCTGGCTTTCTTATGTGGTGTTCTGCCCTTGGAACACATCCTTGCTTCACTTTAATTGTACAACTCACAGGTATCCAGTGCCCTTGTGAGACTCATAGGTCTCTCCAACAATAAGACCAATCCAGATGACTTCTAGAATGTCTAAATCACCCCACAAAAAGTATGCCTCATTTACAGGAAATCATTAAAGAAACCCTTTAATTCTGATTTAACTAGGAAAATTTAGAACCTGCACAGTTTGCCTAGGTAATAGAATTTTTCACCTCCTTCAGTTTCTTGCCATATTTTTTAAACTTGGCACATGCACATTGATAAAACCCTGTGGAAAAAAGACTCTTGATGTGCTTCTGAATATGATTGCATTAGGATTATCAGGAGGCATTTTAGTGATGAACACATTTCCATTTGCACATTGTTAAAAGTACTACAGAAAAAAGAATGTGAATGCAACCATAATACAATCCATCAAGACTGCTTCTTGTCCATGGTTTATCAAGTGTGCAGGGCTGCTTAGATGTGGCATTAGGCCTAGGGCAAGATGCCAGATTGGGACCCCCTTCCTAAATTTGTTTTTTGACTATAGTTTGTTTTGTCATGCCACCCCAGGAGCCTGGGCCCCAGGGATCTTGCCCCCTGCCCACTCTCTCTCTCAGGTTGGTGTGAAAAACAACAAAGGGGCTGCAGGAATAAAAGCTTGCTATAAACCCTACCTGGTGCTGGTCACCAAATTCAGAAATGAAAATAGAAACAAGGAAGGGTTTTTAAGGCATTGATTTCCCTTGGGGTACAAGACTAGGTAATGGTATGGAATTCCAAAAGCCAGGGAACATTCAGGTTAGGAGAATTTGGGAAGTATCCCTTGTTTTTAGGTAGAAAGAAGGTGGTTGGTAATTATCATATTGTCTTTCATAGACAATCTTGTCTTTTCATAGAATGCCTTGTCTTATCTTTTCATAGAATGGGAAAGGCTCCCAAGAGATACTCCAGTGTTTGGGTAATCAAAATGTGTCTTATTAAATTGTGCAAAAGTGAATAGATCCTGAAGCAAGAAAGTAGGCAGGGGAGACAACAGCATAGTGATTTCAAATTACAACATTCCCTTGAGTTTATAAAATACACATATGAACAGTGGGTTTGGTGTAATCTCTTTGCATCCAGCATGAACAAGTCATCATCGTGCTGCTGTTCCTTTTGTGACTGATCATTTGCTATCTCAGTGAATCAGAAATGCCTAAGCCAGCCTTGATCTCTAGAGATGATGCCTGGCAAGACAGGGCAGCTGTTGGGCCTATGAAGGGCTAAACAGCTGAGGGCTGTCCGTTAAATCTCTGACCCACTACTGTCTCTTGTAAAGGAGCTGATGCTGCTCTGGTTTGAATTACTTTCAGAGCATTGCTAATGGAGAGTTTGTTCATCCCTGCTATTGAAGGGCCAGAGGGGGAGGGCACTTACCAGGCAGGCAATCCCCTTTGAAATAGGACCATGTGATTTCATGTGGCATGTACAACACCTAGTTATCTACCTGTTCCCAGGTTTGGTGTCAGATATCAGGAAAATTGGGTGTCTGCTGGGCCCACAACTGACCAGCTCTCCCTCCAAACATAAGCACTTGGTAAACTTTTTAACATTTAAGACTGTGCTCATGTGTGTTGGTGGTTCCACATGGTTAGGAAATAACCATTATTATTCTGAAGGTGGAATTAATACGGGATCAGATTTTGGAAAGTTGTCCTCTGCAATTGCAGGAAGCTCTTTTCTGTTGTCTCTAAAATAATGAAAAGCAGGTTGTATCTGGGGCAAATGGTCAGCTTTGAAGTTGTAAAGGACAGAAGATTATCACTGGCTAACAGGTGCAACTCTCATTGCCTTTTTATCTGCACACAAAGTTAAGGAACAGGGCCATCTTTTGGCCATATGGTAACCTGCAACACTGTCAGGAAGCATGGCCAGTAGGTTGCAGAGTCAGGTATTTAAAGCTCTTTCTGCCACTCAAATGAGCATAATTACTGAAAAATCCTTGTGAATGACAAATAAATGAAATCACAGCTGCTAGCTTCCTTATGCCATATGCTCCCTGTCTGGGGATGATTCCACAGATCACAAGGGATTGTCTCATACACAAGCCACACATGGAAATGAACAAGAGCTTCTGTTCAATGCAGCTTGTACAGAAGATCCCAGTGGAACAGGGGCCTTCCAAGTACAGAAAAACATCAGAAGGGTATTTTGGGCTGATGCAACAGGACCCATCAGACTAGTATCCTGTTTCCCACAGTGGACAACTAGCTGCCTCCAAGTAAGGAGTGAAGATGAGAGCTCCCTCCTGTCTGTTGTTGCTTCCCAGATATTCAGTGGCACACTGTTTCTGAACACAGCTGGAATTTAGCTATTCCAGCTAAGAGATCTATCCTCAATGACACATCTGAAGACATCCAAGTCAGTGGCAGTGAATTCCATCAACTAATAGGATGAAGAAATACCTAGTTCAGTTTGTCCCAATAAGTTTCATCAGTTGACTTCAGTCACAGTGTTCAAAGGGGACCAGACTATCTAGTGCATGCCAAAGGCAAGCTTTATCTGCCACCCAACTGCCAAGATTTAATCTTGATGCTTCATTGGATCACTGACCTGATAATTAGAGGAGAAAATTTATCTATACTCCCCCATATGCCCTTTGTGGGGAACCAGAACTGCATTCAGGCTACTATGCAACTGCAGAAAGAAAACTCTCGGATCCGTCGAGCTCAGCAACAGCTTTATCACCAGCTGGAGAATGGAGTGCACATGTAGGAAAAATGAAAGGAAAGTCCCCACAGGTGTGCATAGAGGGGGGGAAAGGAAGGGAAACAGGCACACAGTGCCTGTCCAAGTCCACTTTTTTTTTTGCAACTCATCCTCAATGGTTCTCCAACTGGCAAAATAGTGAGAGCTCAGAAATGCATATCATGTAATAGAGATTGTCCATAGTAAGCAGGTACAGAGTTGGAATAGTTGTTCTCTTAGCATAGGAAATGCTAGGTGTCCCACAGGCTGAAACCCCCTACCAACTATTTCAGGCATCTATGGGGGGAGTAGATTTTTAAATCTGTCTTCCTAAAACAGCACCCCTTTGGTATGTAGTCCATGCTTTTCACTTTCTGGCTCCAAGTAATTCACTTGATGATGGAGCACATGTGAGCAGGCTAATGGGAAGGAGGTGACAAAACAAAGTGTATTTAAGTTAGATGGCTTTTTACAGGCATTAAGCAAATGGCTCCCATAATAAACAACTCTGCCAGAGCTAATACTCAATAAACAGTATGGTTTATAAGCAATTAGGGACTTGGAATTACAAAACGGCACATTTCAGTGCAACAGTGCCTTTCACCAGAATAATGCTACCCTAACAATGCTTAGGAAGATAAGTGGCTTGTAAAAACACCATCATTTTTCCTTCAAAAATCAATTAACGCTCTAGTGCATTTGGGCCCATCCTAGAGTGCTACATTCAAAGAATGAATGAATGAATGAATGAATGAATGAATATGGGGAGACTCATTCTCATCTCCCTGCTTCATCAATTGAATATTTTTATAACCCCCACAGAATAACTGAAAGTATTTTTAAGCTAATACTTTTACTTGTCAAATGAAGAGGCTGTTAAGGATGCTGAGATGAGTCAGATAAGCACTTTTCTCCTCTTTACAGATACATCTAGAATGCATGTACCATTTCCTGTGTATTTCTTGTCAGTGGTAAGTTTTTCTGAGAAAAGATGCATCTTGCTTACTAACCCATCTCTCTGAATTGCAAAAAAGTATCTGAGAAAGACAGCTGTTTTATTTTTATTCCTACAAAATGAGTTGAAATGTTCAGGCCAACAGCCTCAGCCAAGGCTGACTCAATCATGTAAAATGGAGACAATCTTCTTTTTGTAAATATGATGTGCAGTTTAGGGATGACAAAAGTTAGCAAGTGAAATTCCAAATACACCAGTCCTAGGCTCTTGCCACATTGATTTCAGCATTTCCAAAATGGTGACATGCAGGGCTTTTTTTCTAATGGAACATGGGGGGGGGGTGGAGTTCCAGCACCTTTTTGCAGGGGCCTCTCCCCTTTGGAGGCATTCCGGGGGGGGGGGAGCAAAACAGAGGCATTCGCTGGGTGGGTGCTGGGGGGTGCAGGGTGGGCAGGCGTCTGGCCCCTGCCTGACCGCACAACGACCCCCTCCTGTCCCCATCTCCAAGCTCTCGCCTGAGCCCAGCCCACCTCCCCTCCCCCTGCGCTCTGCTTCCCCGCGCAGCTTCCAAGCCGGTGGAGGGCGCAGGGGACATGCACCGATGCCGAGGAGGAGGACAGACAGCCAGGGAGACAGGCTGCGGCACCCACAGAATGCCCAGGTACTGGCTTGGCGGAGGAGGAGGAGGAAAAGGAAGCTGGCTGGTGCAGCCCCCGTGCCAATCTGCAGCAGGAGCCTAGGCGTGTCTACTCAGAAGTAAGTCTCATTGTGCTCAGTGGGGCTTGCTCCTGGAAAAGGGTGCATAGCCTTGCAGCCTGAGAGCCCAAGCCTATGCATGTCTACTCAGAAGTAAGTTCCATTGTGTTCAATGGGGCTTACTCCCGGGAATGTGTCATAGCCTTGCAGCCTGAGTAGACAGGCAGAGGAAGGGTTCTGAGGCTGCAGTCCTCTCCACACTTTCCTGGGAAGAAGCCCCACTGCCTCTAATGGGACTGACTTCTGAGGAGACAGCCATAGGCTTTGGCTCTGAGGTTGCAGTCCTCTCCACACTTTCCTGGGAGGAAGCCCCATTGAACACAATGGAACTTACTTCTGAGGAGACAGCCATAGACTTTGGCTCATAGACTTTGGCTCATAGACCTGAGTATGGTTACATAGATACATAGGTTACATACCTGAGTATTCTGATACCTGAATTAAACCACGTATATCTGAATACAGAGTATTCTGATACCTGAATTAAACCATATTTAATCGCTTGTTTGCAAACGTAGCTGTTTCTATGTGCACCTAAGGACCCCCTGTAAGAATTCCTTTTTTGTGCTTAGAGTAATTTTACTACATGGAACTCATGTAAGCCATTTTTCGGAATCAATTCACTGCTTCCTCTCCTCAAAGTAGTGCCACACTACATACTACACGCTACAAGTGCACCTGTACAGTATTTTCCCCCATGTGTAGAAAAAGTAGCTAGGGGGAAGGGGATGTGGAGATTGACAGCCCAATCCTATGCATGTCTACTCAGAAGTAAGTTCATCTTTAGGGGGGGAAGAACATAAAAAATATTTTATTTCTCCAATAAAAATGGTTTAAAAATAAATAAATAAAAGATCAACAAGTTGTGAGTTCCTGCACTTCTTCTTCTTCTTCTTCTTTTTACAAAAAAAAAAAAAAAATGAATGAAAAAAGAGAATAAAAGAAATGTAAAAGCACTTCCAAGGGATAAGCATTATATGGACAAGGTGAGGAATAGGGTGTTGGACAAAATGTTGGCACAGAAGTGAAAAGGTAAGCATAAAACAAAACACTGACATGTCTTACGGGGGGGGGGGATTGTAGCATGAGCTCTTGAATTTTCCACTCTCAGAAATCAGATGGGCTTCATACAGGTGGAGCCTGTTATCTGTGGATTTTATATCCGTTGATCCAGCTCAATGCAGGTTCCCAGACTCAGCCCCACCTGAACCCTCTGAAGGCAACTGGAGGGCTTCCTGGGCCTCAGAATGCATTAAATGGCATAAAAATGTCATTTCCTTTTTCCCTCGGGAAACCTAAAATTGTGTTTTTCGGGTCTTTGGACCATTCTGAAGCACATAGAGGCTGCGGGCAGATGAGAGCATTCTGCGGGCTTCAGAAAACCCTCCAGAGTGGAGGGCCTAAGGGGCCAAAAATAGCAAATTTCCTTATTTGTGATTTTCTGTATCTGCAGGGGTCCAAAAACAGATCCCCCATGGGTACCAAGACCCCACAGCCTGATAAACTGATTCAAAATCAAGTTATTTGTTTACTGATCTCAAGAAGAAGGTCAACAAGAGCAAAAGGAACCATGGTGACATATCCAAATGATTTAACATTTGGAGGAGCTTCCCCAAATGATAGGAAGGTCAAAGGTGAAAATATGGAGAAATATAGGGAAGAAATCTGGGGTTTTCACCACATCCTTGCTGGAGAAAGATGTGCACATAGAAACACCAGGGTCCTTCCACTCTGACAGGGCACCATCTGCTTGAAGGACAACATAGGATAATAACAACCTTTGATCCCTGCTAAGTTGGTGTCATAGGCAGGCACTCCTATCTCAAGGACCCTTACCCCCATTTTTCTCTAAATGAGAATGTGCTCTGTATATTTCAAGGTTAACTTGGGAATCAGCCTGTCACATCCTTCATATTAGAGTTCTGGGTCATGTATCAATGTGTTTTGGAGTCTCACAATCATCTGGTTTCCCCAGAGACCAACAGCCTGACCCAAACCTTCCTGGATCCCTGCTGGCATTAGTTCAGACCATTTCATTGGCCCATTTTGCTCCTGTGGCTTGGGAGTGGGAAATTAGACTACTGACAATTTTAAATCAGGCTGTTGGAACTTGGTAGGGCTGGTCTTTCCAATAAGTTTTTTTTCCCTCTCTGGTGCCAAGAGGATGCTGAATTTAAGGTCAAATTTTTCACTGAGAGAAGTTTTAGTTAGAATCTGTCAGCTCAATCTGTCCTGTGTGCATAGGATTGCAGCCTGTGTTTATTTTGAACTTTGCTTCATGACCTGTATGTGTCTCTGTTTATCACTTGTTCCTTTTTTACTCCTAATAAACCTTTTCCTTTGTTTGAACTAAAACAATTGCCTTGTACTTGGAACCTAAAAAGCAGGCAGCTTCCCACCTCCACAGGCTAACTCAGCAAAGTGCTACTCGAAAGAGGGCTTGAGAGTGTTGGGTGATTGTATGTGCATGTCTGAGTGAGCGAAGATGGGAAATGAAGCTGCGGCATTGGTCACAATGCCTCTCCCCCAGTCTCCCTCTTCAGGTAACTCAGCAAGAGGGCTGTTGGTTGACAGACTCACAAGGTGCCACGGCTGCACTCACTGTCCTAGTGGCAGAGAACAGAGCACTGGATACGGGAATGACAAAGTATGTTGTACATACTTTGAGGTAATCTAAGGGTGGAGAGGAGCAAAGGTTCACAGAGGTTAATGCAAACCTTCTCAGCACTACCCTGGAGAGCTCCACAGATAGTGACACTTGTAGGGGTTCTTATAAGCCAAGAGCCATCTGACCATTTATATTCATTTTTTTGTTTCTTGACTAGACTAATTATGTGTTCTGACTGCATTACCATCTCCATAAAATTTTACTCAGCCATAAAAATGTGGAAGACTCCTCATAATGTAGCATCTGCCAAATGATTTGGTCTGGTTTTCATTGAAACTTGGCAGTCATGAATGTTCCTTCCTCCCCTTTTCTCAGCCATACACGTGATGGTATCGCATAACAGCTGAGTCAGTGAATGGTGAAATCCTAGTTCAAATTTCAGTTTAGCTGTGAATTCCCTGGGCAGCCTTCAGAACATTCCACAACCTTTTTTTTTTTGGTGAACACTTGAGATGTTTTAAGTGCATGCTTAAAACTGTGGGAAAAATGCAACTATTGTGCATTTGCAAACACAGATACCATGCAGGCATGGGTATAGCCTTCGCTGCAGCTCATGGGCAGAGCACTCCTAGCATCTCCAGATAGGGCTGGGAAAAACACCTCTCTGAAATCCTGAAGAGCCACTGATAGACTATGTTGCCAATACTAGACATAGGTGGACCAGAAGTCAGTCAGTAGGCAGCATCGCCTGAAGTTCCATGGGCAGGGGGGTTGTAAAATTCCAATGGGTCACCTCTGTCATGCAATCAGTGTGTCACCTCTGCCATGCAATAGACAAGCCACTCTTTTCTCAGACCACCACCTGCAGTACAGGCCTAATAATTATGACCTACATTACAAAACTGTTGTAAGTTTTGCTGAAAAGCTGTTGGTGGGGTGCTTTGAATCCTCTAAAGCAGTGTTTGTCAGTCAGGACCCCAATGGGGTTGCGAAGCCTCAGTTGTGGGGTTGTGGCAACTTATAAAATGAAAAAGGTTGAAGTCTACTGGACTAGAGCACCACAAGGTAAACGGGAAGGCATCTGGTGTACCCCATCAGGTGCCAGGAAATTCTGCCAGTCCTGCTGGGGTTCTTTTGTGCTCAATTGTGCTAAAATAGCTTTCATCACTGCCAGGGTTCATGGTAAATTTTCCTTCTCTGTAATAAGAATATTTGGCTAAAGTGAACAGTGCTGGGAGGGCATTATAGGGTGGGGAGTAGGTGGTGATTGGGGCAGGGATGGGAGGATAGGATGGGGGGGGTTCCCAGTCTCATTCTGTATTTATTTATTGATTGGGGTTGTGGCATGGAAAAGGTTGAAGACCACTGCTCTAAAGCAGTGATCTTCAAACTTTTTCATGCCACAACCCCAATCAATCAATCAATCAATCAATCAATACAGAATGAGACTGGGGACCCACCACTGATCCCAGCCCTCTCCTAGGACCCGATCTGCCTGTCTTGTCTGCCCCATTTCCCTCAACATCATATGTCTTCACAACAACCCTGTGAGGTAACCACCTGAGCAGGGCTAGCTTTAGGAGCTGCAGGGCAAGACAGCAAGAAAAGTCTGTGCAGGATTATATCAAGAACTAAACTTTGATATGGAAGTACCATTATTGGATTGGATCCAGGTCCTCTCAAAGGCTTTGAAAGATTGCCATGAATGCCCCCCCCCCCCAGTGAGGCCCACACGTTGAAGAAAACTGCTCTAAAATGTTATAAAAATCCTACTGTGATCATAAGAACATAAGAACAGCCCCACTGGATCAGGCCACAGGCCCATCTAGTCCAGCTTCCTGTAACTCACAGCGGCCCACCAAATGCCCCAGGGAGCACACCAGATAACAAGAGACCTCATGCTGGTGCTCTCCCTTGCATCTGGCATTCTGACATAAACCATTTCTAAAATCAGGAGGTTCCGCATACACATCATGGCTTGCACCCCATAATGGATTTTTCCTCCAGAAACTTGTCCAATCCCCTTTTTAGACGCCAGCACCATATCCTGTGGCAAGGAGTTCCACAGACCGACCACACGCTGAGTAAAGAAATATTTTCTTCTGTCTGTCCTAACCCGCCCAACACTCAATTTTAGTGGATGTCCCCTGGTTCTGGTATTATGTGAGAGTGTAAAGAGCATCTCCCTATCCACTCTGTCCATTCCCTGCATAATTTTGTATGTCTCAATCATGTCCCCCCTCAAGCGTCTCTTTTCTAGGCTGAAGAGGCCCAAACGCCGTAGCCTTTCCTCATAAGGAAGGTGCCCCAGCCCCGTAATCATCTTAGTCGCTCTCTTTTGCACCTTTTCCATTTCCACTATATCTTTTTTGAGATGCGGCGACCAGAACTGGACACAATACTCCAGGTGTGGCTTTACCATCGATTTGTACAACAGCATTATAATACTAGCCGTTTTGTTCTCAATACCCTTCCTAATGATCCCAAGCATAGAATTGGCCTTCTTCACTGCCGCCGCACATTGGGTCGACACTTTCATCGACCTGTCCACCACCACCCCAAGATCTCTCTCCTGATCTGTCACAGACAGCTCAGAACCCATCAGCCTATATCTAAAGTTTTGATTTTTTGCCCCAATGTGCATGACTTTACACTTACTGACACTGAAGCCTTTCTTGCAGGGCAGAGGCCTGGCATAAAACAGGTTCTGGGGCTGAGCCACTGTCTGTTTGAAACTGCAGCTTGCTTGGCATACCCTGGCTTCAACTCTTCCACTGCTTTTACTGAGAAAAATATATTTGAATCACTGCAGGTTATTTTAAATTTTGTTTGCTTTAGTGCAAAGAGAACCTGTAAAATTAAAACACCATCTTGGTGCAAAATGTTCTGCTCTTAAACCTTCAAAGTGTATGTTCAGCTGAAGCAGTTTTCAGATTTTCAGAGCCATCATTTACAATATTTAATGCAGCACATTTTTCATTACATAGCAGTAGTTCTTCTGTAGAGCAGGCTTGTTCAGTAACCCAGATCGTTTTGAGTTCTCAGTGCTATGCCCTGGGTTATTGGCTCCATATGATTAGCAGAGATTTAGTTGCATTTTTCATAACATGGACCCAATAATGAGATGATGGTAATTGCTACTGAAGGCTTATTTGAATATCAATTTCAATATCAATAAAGATTTCTACATAATCTTTTTGTGAAGGATTTCAAAGCCCCACCAAATTCCAGGTAAATGAGCCTCTGCTAGTCCACCACCTTCCCCCAGTTCTGTTACTAGTGCATGTTAGATTCAGGAGGCAGTGCTGGGTTGGGGACATTCCACCTGATCCACAAGCCTTGCTTTTGGGTGTGTTATGTTTTTTTGTAACAAAAGCCTATTAGGCAACAATTTAGCAAGTGAAGCTTTTCCCCAAAATACTAATGCATATGTGGAACTTAGAGGTAATTCAGAGGTAGTCTGCCACTCACCTGCCTCATTGCAGGAAACAACAGGGACTAGCTGTTGCCTTCCTCTCCTGTTTGTGGGCTTCCCAGAAGCACCTGCCTCACTGCCTGGCCACTTTGGGAAACAGGTGCCACATTAGTCAAGCCTGTTTTAGTCTGGTTCAGAAACAGGGATCTTCGTAGGAAATGAACCCCCCAAAATAAGCAGATATTCTTTTGAAATGACAAGATTGTCTCTTTTATCTGATAGCTCTGCTTATAGGTTCACAGTGCTGCACTCTTCGTTTCCTCAAACATTTGGATGTGCACCTAAATTAGTTCTCAACAGGTATAACACTTCATCTGTTCTATTTACACCACATACTCTCACTCACTCACTCACTCACTCACACACAGAGAGAAAGAGAGAGAGAGATATCAACGGACATGAGAAGTGTAAACACCCAAAATTTCTAGGCAGGGTTATCCAGTATAATCTTATAACAACTTCTTATCTGTGTTAGATGCTGAATCTAACAATTTAACAACTGTGCTGTGGGGCTGCCAGTGTGTGTATCATCTAAAGTTTTTCTGATAAAGTTGCCATTTTATGCCATTTTATTATCTTAACACCATTTTTATGCCATTTTATTATCTTAATAAAGATAATCTTTATTATCTTACAAGTAATGATGGATGTCTTGGATTCCCTTTTCCAGTAATAGGGAATTCCGTCCCATATTCTATATGCTTGACTGTCTCTGAGGGCTGATTCAAGAACTTATGGTGTTTGGGATAGACAAGAGAACATAAGAATAATCCTGCTGGATCAGGTCAAGGGTCCATCTAGTCTAGCTTCCTCTATTTCACAATGGCCCACCAGATGTCTCAGGAAGCATACAAGACAACAAGCTACTCATACTCTGTTTCTACTTGCATCTGTCATGCAGAGATAGGCTACCTCTAAAACCTAGAGGTTGATGCAGTTGTAATGAGTTTTAACCTGTGATGAGTTTTTCCTCCATAAATCCGTCCAATCCCCTTTTAAAGACATCTAGGACAGGCGCAGTCACCACTTCCTGTGGCAAGGAGTTGTACAGATTAATTACATGACATTTCCTTTTGTCTGTTCTGATTTTCTCACCAGTCAATGTTAGAGGCTCTCCCTGGTTCCAGTGTTGTGAGGTAGGGAAAAGACCTTCCAGGAGAGATGGATTCCAGTGGGGGTCCATTCCATGCGTAATTTTATGCATATGTCTCAATCATGCCCCCCCTTGGGTGCTTTCTTTCTAGACTGAAGATGTTGTAGCCTTTCCCTGTAAGGGAGGTGCCTCAATCAACTATTTATTTGATTTACACTCCGCCTTTCTCTCCGAAGGGCACCCATGGGCACTAATCATTTTGTTGCTCTCTTCTGCACCTTTTCTGGTTCCACTATATCCTCTTTCAGATGTGGTGACCAGAACTGGACACAAAACCCAGATCAGGACTTATCATTGATTTGTACAATGCACCAAATGCCACTGCCTTCCCCAATGCCCAATGCCTTGCCAGGTCAAATGCTGGCCCCTGCTGTGCCAATCATTGCCTCTGCCACTCCTCCAACCCCAACCCCCATTCCAAAAAGAACAAGGGAACAGAAAAGGACATGTGGAGGAGAGGAGTGGACTGTTCCTCAAAGGCAGCACCCCCTCATTACAGAGACTTTGAGGGATGCTCCCACTGGCCAATGGGGAGGGTGGGAGGAGGTCTGCTGCTACTATGGAAGGACTCAGCAGCAACAACCCCTCTTCTTCCTCCCACCATCTCAACCACTGAATGAATGGAGGAATACACATGACAAGGTGGCTCCACTTCTTTCGGTCCTCTGAGCATGGGAAGAAGAGGAGCTGTAATTGTCACTGCCCTCCACTGCTGATGACTCTTCATCTGGGCGTAAGCTCGGGGGCTAGCCAGTCCTTTCACACCTTGGGACTGGTACCCAACAAGAGAGATATATCAGATCTCATTTGGGTTTGTGACTCAGGTGGAACAAGTTTCCAGTTCCTAGTGATCTGTCCAGGGTCCTGAAAATCCTGTATCTGAACAGTGGTGAGGGAGGCAATGGTGGTTTTTGGTCCCCTTTGTCAGCTTGAGTTCTGAGTGCAGCAGAACCACAGCTTACAAGTTGGTTCAGGGAGCAGGTGTAGAGTGATGATTCAGCAGAATCAGCAAGCGCCTGGGACAGGCACACCCTGGGTGTGACCAAGCCAATACTGATTGGCTGAGCTGACTATATAAGCTTAGTCTGTTGGAGCCTCAAGTGCAGCAGTAGGGGAGTTGATGGAGATTACTGTTAGACCGCTGCCTGTGACTGAAGAGGCTGGATACTGTATGTATATGATATTACTGACTTATGGACTGAACCTTTGACTGTGTATTACTAGAAACTGATTTGGACTTGTTATACTGGAACTGACTGCTCTCCGTGCTGACTCTTGGACTGTTGAATGACTACTCTGAATGTGATATCCCTTGCTCAATACAACTGCTGAAAGTACTCTGCTGTAGTTGATGTGTTTTCTTGCAACCTGCTCACATTGGGACAAGACTGAGAACCTACTTCAATCATCTCATAATTTAACATACAAAACCTATAACCTTAACATCCTTAAAGTACGGTAGATCCCAGGATGCTGCTGAAGCAACTGCTTGAGGAATCCAAAGAAGCTGTTCCTCAGGCAGAGTGGAAAAGAGCAGAAAGATGTGATCTTATAGCTTGTCAGCCTTATTTCCTTGTACTTCTAATTTTAGCATCTGGTTCATGCATGAACTTAAAACAAATGGTTTCAAGTGAGGCAGGCTGAGAGGTTAATGCTATATTAATGGAGAATCAACAGGGTGTATGTCTTCCCCCCTCCATGAGTTCCTGCAGGCAACGTGTGCAGAATTGCCAAATACAGCTTTGGCATATGTGAATGTCAGCCGGCAGCCTTGCCAGTAAATTCTTCTCTCATGGAAAATGTTTGTGCCAAAAAAGATTCCACATGTTTATAATTGACACATTCCTGAAACCACAATCTCCAACTCCAACTATCTCCTTGGGCAGGAAATAGTTTCATCTGTCAATGTTCCTGTCAAACCCTGTCAATGTTCCTGTTCTGCGACTTGTTGAGAGCTGAGCTCTTAGCAAATCTTGGGTTGGACTAAGAGGTGGGCTTTAACCCTTTGCACCTGTCACTGTCCAAATTCAGGCTGTCCCACCCCATGGCTGCTATTGTGCTCCAGAAATTTCATCCCAGGACTAAATAAAATCTGCAAGGGAGGGGATCTGGATCAAGTGTCTTATGGCAAAGGCAAAGGGTTCTAGACCCTTCTTCATAAGCCAAACTATCCCCCACTGCACCTGTTCAGAGAAAAAAGAGAGGTGCGCAAGGCCAAAGTGTGAGCTAAAATAACATTCCATTTAGCCTTCAGAAGCCACTGCACATCAAGCTGACATGAACATGGCTGAAGACAAATGGAGAAAGTCTGCAGCCATGTCTGACTCTGGGAGGTGACATCTGCTCCAACAGTTATCTTTGATATGAAACTAGGAGTGTCACAAGTACCCAGGAGTGTCTTTTTTAAAATCTGTGCATTTCCTAGCTATGCTTTCTTGATTGGAGATGTAACCCACAATTTAATAAACTGAAGCCTCTTGTGCATTGCTCAAGGGGAAAAACTTTTGTTCATGTTTTTCTTTGTCATGTACTCTAGTACTCTAGTACAGTACCACTCTGGAACCAAAATGGCACTAAGAAATGTCTCCCTTTAATGCTCACTTCCATCAATTAAAATATCTTCTCACCAATTAATGTATCAAAGAACCAAAGGTTTAATTAGTCTAGCGCTGAAACAAATTAAAGCTCGCAGCTTAACTGTAATTAACAGCAAGCCTTTGAACCTTGCTGAATCTTGCCCATCCTCTTCAATATCTCCTAAGTCTGAGAGGGTGGCCCTGCCACAATTCCCTCATCCTCAGACAGCCTGTTGCCCCAGTTTAACAGATTTCATAAATTGAGTTGCATTAAAAAGCTGGAATTGCATCTTCAACTGACAAATGCACCTATCTCTTCTGTAACCAGGTGAAAACAGCTGTACACTACCACTAAGAGGCAAGCCCAGGAAGATCCAGGACCAGAATGCCATGAGAGAGAACTGGTTTCAGTTTTGCAGCAGAAGACTGTGGCTGCCTTCTCTTTTCAGATAGAAAATATGAGGATGTGACATTTCTAGCATGCCTATAGCATGCTTCTAGCATGATTCATTAAAAAATGGAAGGCAAATATTGTCGAAGTACTTTGGGGTGATTTCACAACGTTTAATCATTGCCCTAGTTATTAAAGTTACCTTAACGTTATTCGCCTCTGTATAATGCTTTTAAAATCTCGAGAATGGATAGCTCCTTGTGTCCAAGTCCAAAACCTCCCTCCTCCACCATCTCTCCCTTTTTCATACAAGATGGCTGTGACAAGTTGTTTCCTCGGAGCACAGCAATGGGATAACATTATGAAATTGAGGTGGTCACATTTTCTAGCTTCAAGCTCGCATTTCAAATTTCTAGCATGGCGAGCATGCTAGAATGTGAAAAATGGATGCAACCCTCGTGTGCTGGAGGGTGAAAAAAACAGCTCTCCAGCACTTCTAGTGCTAGAAACTGAAAAAAGAACACAGCCTGTATGAGTGATTGGGCCTGTAAAATATCCTCTGGAGTGTAAAATGTTTCACCAATCTAAGTTTTAATGCACTAGGCTTTTCTAATGGGCTGTTAGCAATTAATAAGAATAGGCCTGCTGTTTGTTGTTGGTGTCATTTGTTCCATAAAAACAGTTTGATTTCCCCAAGCCTTTTAAGACAACTCCAATGTGCTATTTTTCTCTCCCGGCTGCTTTTAGTTGGTTTTTTTGTTTGTTCGTTGCTGTTAATTCTGCTGCCTTTAAATATTTTAGTCATGTTTTTCTATTTTGTAATATGTTGCTTTATTTTCTAAGCTGCATTGAAAATCATGTTATTAATTACAATTATATTTGTAAAATGTAATTATTAATTACAAATAAGTGCAATTAGTTTAAATGTAACACATTAATTGAAATTGATGGATGAAATGAAGTGAAATAATAAATATTTCAAATAACTCCAAATAACTTCAAATATTTCAAATAACTTTATTTCAAATAAATAAATAACTCAAAATCTCACAGATTTGAGCTGAAGCAAGATCCATACAGCACTCACTGGGAGGAGAAATGTGAGGTTAGGGATGGGTGGCATCAGAAGAATGCAACCTGGGCACCTATGTTCTCTGGGGTTCTGAAGATGCTCGTACTTCTTAAAAATGTACACCTTTCCCTCCTCACAGAGTGAGGAGTAAATTCTGTTGTGAAGTTTTTTACTTGTAGGCAATTTTTCCAAGGAAGAGTTCAAAAATGTGATTTTTCCATCCACACTCTGAAACAGCAAAGTCCATTCTGCTCAGGTATTTCCCACTACAGGTGACTGTGTGAAGATCCAAACTTATTAGGAATTATTATTAAGTTGTAATAGCTATGTAGAGCATGGTCCAAGCTTCTAGAAATGCTCCCTCAGGATGGTAACTCTGCACAGCAATAAACAATCTGGGACCGCGATATCTTTGTGAACTACTTGTTACTGAAAAGCATATCCATGGGTGAAATCATAACTTGTGCTGGAACAGTCAAGCCAGGAGGCTTGCACTGTATCCAGCGCAGGATTGTGGCCAGCAGCAGCTTAGCCAAAAGCAAGGGGAAACTTTCCCCTTAGCCTTGGGTAAGGGCTGCTGGCGCCTAAGGGTCTCCTTGGACTTGTGCCACCTTCTGAGGTGGCACAAGTCTGAGGAGAGTGGAGCGGCTTGAAGTCACTCCATTCTCCCTGGGAATGGTGGTTGGGATCCCAGCCCCATCTCCCGCTCTCTGCCCACCCCTGGGGCCGCCCTTTGCCCTCCCTCCCCCCGCCCAGGAATGCCTCCCTCCTCCTCCCCGCCCACCCCACGCCTACCTTTTGACCTTGTGTCGGCTCAGATGAGCTGACGCTATGAGCTGGGGAGAAGCTGGCACGGAGGCTTCTGTCAGCCTCTGCAGGCCGGCACTTATGGGAGTGCTGGCCTGGCTTCCTCCTGAGGCGGCGCAAATGTGCTTTACAGCACGTTTACAACCCTCTCAGGCTGGCCCAAGGGTCTTGGGGACTTGGGCCGGCATAGGGTGGAGTTTGGACTGCGCCCAATGTCAATAATATCTTCTACCACCTAAATCAACCCATCAATTAAGACTGATACCTTTCTCTTGATAGGATAGAATCCTATCAAGGACTTGCATTGCCATTACCCCATGATGGTAAGTATTGCAATATTGCGTCCAGTTCTGGTTGCAACATCTTGAAAAGGATATAGTGGAAATGGAAAAGGTGCAGAAGAGAGCAACCAAAATGATTACTGGCCTGGGGCATCTCCCTTATGAGGAAAGGTTACAGGATTTGGGGCTATTCAGTCTAGAAAAAAGGTGCCTGAGGGGGGACATGATTGAGTCATATAAAATTATGCAGGGGATGGGTAGAGTGGATAGAGGGATTTCCCTCTCACACAACACTAGAACCAGAGGACATCCACTAAAATCGAGTGTTGGGGGAGTTAGAAATACCCAGTATGTAATTAATCCATGGAACACCTAGCCACAGGATGTGGTGATGGCATCTGGCCCAGATGCCTTTAAAAGGAGATTAAACAAATTAGTGAAGGAAAAGTTCATCACGGATTACAAGCCAAGATGAGTATGTGCAATGTCCTGATTTTAAAAGTAGGCTACCTCAGAAGGAGGGAGGTCTCTATGCAAGGGAGGGCACTAGGATGCAGGTTTTCTTGTGTGCTCCCTGAGGCATCTGGTGGGCCAGGAAACAGGACTAGATGGGCCTTTGGCCTGATCCAGCAGGGCTCTTCTTCTGTGGAGGGGAGGAGACTGCTGAGCTAGAACATTGGAGAGTGGGAAAAGCCGAGGCTGGCACACCATTGAGTAAGGTGAGCAGCATTTGAGCAGGTGATTGAGTACTCATTACTCATTGAGTAAGGTGAGCAGCATTTGTCATCTCAGGCATCAGGAGGTTTTCCTGATGGTTTTCCTGCCTCTGTTCACACCCTCCTTTTGTACCTGGGTGTGGGTAATTGAAGGACCTACTGCCTCAGGTGATCTTTCAAGAGGCCTGATTTGGTTTGGAGATTGCCAGTTGCTGGCTTCTGTGGTACAAGTTTTGGATGGCTGTTCTCTCTCCCTTTCTCCCTCTCCACACACACATGCAAACACAGACTCACACAGCTCTCTTTCCTAACTTTGATGAGCCAACTCCTCAATAACTGCAGATCAAATGTACTTGCTTGGAACTTTCAAACTGATTTACACCCAACAACCAGCAAATTGCATCAAGGGGAACTGGTGGGGGGGGGGGTGTTGCTCAAGGTCCACAGCGCCACTGCTCATTTGTCGCCCAAGGTTTTCTTCCTGAAACCTATTGTGTTTCATACATTTTTCTACCTTTCTCTAATAAATGAAATTATACTTCAGTGGTAAAATGGCCCCATAAGCAATCAAAGGAATGTAGTCTCTGCACATGAGACTGCAGAGTGCTGTGAAGAGTGCTGTTGTCGCATCCTCGAGATGTAACGTGAGCTGGTTATTAGTTTTATCCTAGCCTGACATGTTGGATTATCAGGATAAGTCAAATAGTCACACTGCTGTAGAAATCAAAGGGTACAAAGGAAAAAGCCCCTCCCTGGAATCCGAACAGCACGAGCTGGACAGCTAGTGTTGCATAGCAGCTAAGCAGGTGACCTGTACCTCAGGAAGTCCCCAGGCTGAACGTCACTTTGGCCGTAAACCCACTAGGACAGTGGTTCTCACAACTTTTAGACCGGGACCCACTTTGCAGAATGACAATCTGTCTGGGACCCACCGGAACTGATGTCATCAACCTGGAAGTGATGTGGTGGCTGGAAGTGACATCATCAAGCAGGAAGTGACATCACTGTTCTCACCTAGTAGTTCATAAACTGCAAATGACAAGAGAAAATAGTCCAACTCAGAAGCTTGTTTCAATTCTCACCACACACACACCCCCCCACTGCTACCAAGCATCCCACCTGTTCACCATATTAAAGGGAGATTATCTCATGGTGTTTTATTCACTTTTATTGGGTTATTTCTCAGACATTTTCCAAAAGCAAAGTATAAGGAGAAAAAACCTATTTAAACCTTAACACATATTTAAAACTATTTAAACCTCCCCCACTTCAGGGATCTGCTGAGGTTTAAGTGCCTGGAGGGAGGTGGGATGGGCAGGGCTTGGGCTGGATGCAAGTGGGGGGAAAAGAGGGAGGAATAAAAATGCTCCCACTTCAGGGATCTGCTGAGGTTTAAGTGTCTGGAGGAGGAGGGAAGGGCAGAGCTGGATGCAAGTGGGGGGAGAGGGGAGCTGGATCACAGGGCAGAGCTTGTACTGGAAGGAGGTAGTGAAAGAGAAAGCAAAACAAACAAGAAGCATGCCCCCCAATTGCAGGGAGAGCTTGCAGCCCACCTCAAGATAATCCAGCAAGGCTCCCTGAAGGCACACTCACTCCTGTGCAAGCCACTCTTTTGCTCCTAGGAGGAGCTTTGAGTACACACAGGCAAGCTGGGGCAAAGGCAGTTGTAGCTTCCAAGATGGCTGCCTGCCCTCTCTGCCAGCCTCCAAGATGGCATCGCACATATACAGAAAGCTTAGGCAAACGCAGTTCCAGCTTCCAAGATGGCGCCACCCGCCTAATTTGCCAGTTTCCAAGATGGCGGCGCCCATCTTTCCGCAACCCACCTGACCTCAGGTCATGACCCATCAATTGGTTCGCTACCCACAGTTTGAGAAACCCTGCACTAGGTAGTCATAGGCAAGTTGCTCTCTTGCTCTTTCTCAGTGGCAGTCCCCAATATTTGTCACCACAGGGTATTAAAATTGACCTGCCTTGCAAGGCTGTTGTAAGAATTTAGGGAAGCATTTTAGACACTCTAAAATGGCACAGAAAATAGGGCAGAGTAGGAAGTTATCTAAGGAGGCCCTTTGCATTAAATTTGGAGGGAGATTTACTTTCTTTACAACTGCTTGTTTTGTGGAGGTTGCAGGAGTAACCTCTCAGTAGCACCAGCTTTAATGTGATTTGGGCGATTTCATTAAATTGGGCCAAGTGCCAGGGGAGGGCACACTGTGGCAAGGAGTGGGCTGCCCTTAGCAGCAGCCGGCACTTTACATGGAGCTAAACCTCCACTCAAAGGCAGAGAGTGGAGTTCTCATGGGCCATCCTGCCTACTGCTGCTTCCAATTGGCCTGAAATCTGGCCACTCTGAAAGCAGCTCCTGCCCAATGCTGCTTGCCCGCACATTGTGGGCAAATGGGAGGGCACAAGGTCTATGCAGTGAGGTGTCTTCACAAGGAGCATGCGGAATTGGGCCCTGCACCTCCTAAGGCTCGCCCTGCCTCTCAGTAAGCACTGACAGTCATAATTCAGGGTTGGCATGACCAGGGACACCTCCTGACACCATGTTGGGTCTACCATCACTGCCTATGCCACAATGCATTGAAAAGGGAAAAAAGCCCCCTACTGTGCTCTTTTCACAAACCCAAAGTGTGTGATGTCCAGTTTTCTTTAACATGATCATGTATATAAAGGTGTCCCTGTAAATATGCAGTACCTGTAAATAAAACTTGAAGCACCAGCTGAGGCCATACCTGAATCAGTCGGATCTGGTGATGGTGGTCCATGCCCTAGTTTAGACTACTTGTAATGCACTTGTAATGCAATCTTGTTTAGACTACTGTAATGCACTCTATGTGGGGCTACCCTTGAAACCAATTTGGAAGTTGCAGTTAATGCAGAATGCGGTGGCTTAGTTGGTCACTGGGGCTTTTGCATACAGAGTCTGCTATGCTGCTGCTCCGACAGCTACACTGGCTGCCCATCCCTTTCCAAGCCTGATTCAAGGTGTTGGTGATGACCTTTAAGCCCTGTACAGCATTGACCTGAATACCTTCTTCCATATGCATATCCCCTAAAGTCATCAGAAAGTGCCCTTCTTAGGATACCACCAACATCTGAAGCCAAGGGCATGGCGGCAAGGTGCAGAGCTTTCTCTGTTGTGCCACCGTGATTCTGGAATGGGCTACCAGAAGATTTGAGGGCAGACAGCTTCCCTCAGTGTTTAAAGACCTATTTGTTTCATATGGCTTTTGAGTAAGAAATTACCTAGGGACTTTTTTAAACTCCTGGTCCTGCTTTATGTTTTAACTTATTTTACATCTTAATCTATTCTCTATAATTTTTAATTGATAATTGTTTGGATTGGTTTTTAAATGTTTTTTATTTAGCAGGGACATGTGGTGCGGGGGCGGCAGATGAGGCAGAACCACCCCATTGTAGTTCATGTTAAAGCACCGCAGCCACCCCACCCGCTTACTTCCTTATAACTCTCTCCTTATAACCAAGAAAGCAGGTATAAGAAGAGCCTCCTCAGGAGTAAGTAGGTATGGCAGCAGTGATGCTTTTCCATGGACTACAATAGTGCAGTTCTGCCTCACCTGCTGTTCCCACACTAGACATCCATGTTATGTGCAGCGCAATCCTATCTTGCGCTGGAACAGTCAGGCCAGGAGGCTTGCGTTGTATCCAGTACAAGATAGGGGCCTGAAGTAGCTCAGTCGGAGGTAAGGGAAAACTTTCAGGTTCCTGCCCTGCCTCTGGCTCCCCACCCATTCCAGGACTGCCCTCTGCCCGCCCCCCACCCCAGAATGCCTCCTTCCCACCTCCTCCCTGCCCAACCCAGAGTCTTGAGTTGGCCCTGCTAGGCTCTCACCATTCCCATTTCTCTTCTTCATGTCAAGGAAGGCTGATGCCTTTCAAGAAAGGTGTTTTTTTTTCTTTTGCAAATAACATTTGCATTTCTTTTGTAAAGCTTTTGGTGCTTTCTTCAAAGAGATAAATACAAATACAAATATCAATGCATGAGTATCAACAAGGGATGTAATTACTGAAAAAGAAACAAAGCAAAAATGAAGCAAAATTCCCAAACATTGAACAACTGAAAGTTCACCAGCTTCAAGACTGAGAAGAGATTTACAGTCCAATCCTATCCACACTTTCCTGGGAGTACGCCCCATTGACTTTAATGATACTTCTGCCAGGCTGCAATCCTAACCACACTTTCTTGAGAGTAAGTCCCACTGAACAAAATATGACTTACTTCTGAGTAGACCTGGTTAGGATTGTACCCTTAAACTGATGTAATTTATTTTCTTTTTCCCCCTTTGTTCTGACTTTTGTTCTTTCAGAATTGGCAGGTATTTTGCACAAGATTGCTAGTTCTTAGGTCTATTTAACTCAGACTTTGTATGCTGGCGGGGGGGGGGGGAGTTTTGTTTCCATTTTCTTGCCCCAATTTTTTTTTAGCTAGTAAAAATGCTTAACATTTGTATTGTGCCCTCAGAGTGTGCAAAGTAATTCACATGTATGTTTCTTTGTATCATCATAACAACCCTATAAAGTAAGTATTATTATCCCCAAATTGCAGATGGAGAAGACTGAGGCTGAGAAGGCATGGCTTACCTAAGGCCGCCTAGTGAGAATGAATAACAGAGATTCAAATTGGGAAAGGCCTGATTTGCAGCTCAGTCTCTTGCCAACTTACATCAATTTATATCAGAATAAAGGGTAGGTTTTTATTAGTTAGAGGTACTTGTTTCTGATGAGTAAGATAGTATTTTGAGGGTGGAGGAGGGAAAGACAAGAATGCTTGCAAGCATTTGTTGGGGAAGAGATGGAGAGAGAGAGCGCACGCGCGTACAAATTGCCATGGCAACCTTCTAGATGGCAACATCTTCAAGGAAATCTTCCTCTTCCCATAGACAGGAGAACACATAATACAACAAGTACTTTCAAGTCATTTTTTAAAAGGATGCATGGACTGGGGAAAAACCAGAAATATTTTATAAATTGCAGTGCATGAAACATTCATGAGCACAAAGATGCAGTTGTCAAAGACAGATCACAGAGGAGGCCTAGCTGGCATGGTCACGGAAAGCACTGCCAGGTTTCAACACAGGCAGTCAATTGCTCAGGGCAAATGGGTTGTGAGACTTCTCTGCAGACCTGTATTGTGGATGGATGTGCCACTGTGGACATCCCTTGTGTGAAACACACAGGCAGACATATGGACACAGACACACACACCCCTGGGTGTCCAAGCATCATGCACATCAAAGAGGGATACACAATCATCCACTGAAGGACAATTAGCGGAAGGGAGGCAGGAGGCAGACTTTAATCCGCTTTCTCCACCCCTTATGAACAACATACATGCACATGATCTGAGGGGGACGGACGCACATTCATATGGAAATAAGCAACAAAGCAGTAACACCAGGACCTCACTCAGAAAATTCAATTTTTCCTTTTCAAAAATTTTGGATGGTCAGCCTCAAGACAGCTCAAAAACTCACATCTTTTAAAACCTGGGTGGCCTCAATCAATGCATTCTTTTTGCAGCTCTGTGAATTTTGTTCTGATTGTTTACCATTTATGTTAGTCCCATCAGTGTCTCTGGTGCTTCAGTATGAGACAGGTCTCTGTCCTGAGGAGCTCAGATGCAAAGACCGGCATAAGAGAGGTGACAGAGGAATGGGGAGGAGGCTTCAAATCTACGTCTTCAATCCTGTTGAGTTACATGAAAGGGGCATGTATATCAACAGCTCCAGAAACTGAACAATATATTCTGCAGAACAAATAACTAAAGCAAGATTTAATCTTACTGGCTTGAGTTAATTTTGCTGCAGTTCAGCCACCCCTATAATGTATTGCAATAATGCTGTACAATTTGTATTTGGGTGCATGTTATCTCTCCCCCTCCCCTTCTCTCATTTAGTCTACATAACGATCTGTTATTTAAGGTTTCAGGGCTGTGTACTTAATGGATTGTCACTCACAGCTGGCAGCCCAGTGGTTCCATGGCTTTGCCAGCTGCTGTGGGGTGATTAGAACCTGACTCATGTTTGTATCAAGCGACTATTGCAGGGAAGTAGTAAGGTTCCTTTTCCTCCCCCTCCTCCAACCTTGAATATCTCTAAGCCCATTAGACTACAGGCACTTCTGGACATAGAAATACAAATACATACACAGACACCAACAGGCAACTCTACCCAAAGGCACTCAGTTAAGCATTTGAAACCTCCTGTTCAAATTCCCTATCAGGCTTCCCCCTTCAGGCACCAGTAAAACTGGGTGCTACGATCACTGCCACTCTGTTGCATTCAGTACACCTAATGCTGCACAAAAGACAGTGGGGATGGGGAGTGTCCCTTTAAAACAGTTCCTTTGCAGTGGTGAAGGATTTTGGACAGCTGCTGCCACCTATAGGTGGGAATTGGCACTAGCACAGAAAAAGCCATAGGCAAATCAAGAGGAACTAGCTGGTGTCCCCAGGCCAAGAGCATCTTCTGCACCCAACTTCATTTCCTCTGCTGTTGAACTCCTTATTTTTGATCACATTTGTAGCCCCTTTCATGACTGTGATGGATAATCTGGACAAATCATTTAACCCTGGTGATAAATCTACCGAAGTGTAAAGTTGTATTTCACAGAATCATAGAATTGGAAGGGGCCTAATAGGTCAACCCCCTGCCTTAGGCAGGAAATCCTCTTTGAGCATCTCAAACAGATGCTATTATTTATGCCATATCTGAGCAAAATTAAGACAAATTTGTTTTGCCTCATCTTATGAAGTTTTTTTCAGTTATGAGGATAGCTGAAATGTCCAGCACCCCAGGCATATAATCTGCCCTGAAATCTGGCCCTAAATTCACATGCAGCTGGAATTTCAGTCTGCAATGGTTACCAGCTGTAGGCCTGACTTCCCTACATAGGGTTGCCAGGTCTTCTGAAGTTCAGGCTCTGAAACGCAGAGAGCAAAGCTTGAGAGTTCAGAAGTGGTGGAAAAGGAAATGGACCACCCCTGAGTAATGGCTCCAATTGTCTCATAAAATTTTTCTCTCTCTCTTTCCATTTTGGAAAAATTTGACTGATGATTTGTCTGAGTACAGACCTCCAAACTAGCCTCAACATTTTGCTTAAGATGAGATTTGGTGGAAATTAAAGGTGAAGCTGGAAAAGGAGCAGGATGAGCTACGTTGTCTCAGATTTAGGTTGTTGGTCACAGTTCTGACAACTGCCTAGTAGGTATTGTGGGAGGCAGGGGAATCACAACCCAGAATGTCACCTGATGCCATCTTGGGTCTGCATGCACTACAAAAAACAAACAACCCCAAACCCTTGCCATGCTCATTGTGTGCTGCCATCAAAACTGCAAGCAAAGGACTTGTTTTCATTTACAGGGACAACATGGAATACTAAATGGCGAAAGGGAAATGGTGTCTTTTTAAAATGTTTTTATTTTGCTGTGTAAACCACTTTGTGAATGACTTTTCAATTAAAAGTAGCATATGAATATTCTCAATAATAATAAATGCATTCTGAATGAGAAATATGCAAAAGGACAACTGATTTACATTTATGGTTCAATTGTACAAAGGCCTTGTTAGGCCTTGTTGTTCTTGCAGTTTTCACAGCATTCAAAATATGATCTTAGAGATATTTATGGGGAGGGGAAATGTATTAATTAACCTATTGTTAATAATAATAATAATAATAATAATAATAATAAACCTTATCTACACCTAGATGTCAGGCAGATGTCCATGTGGATGAGGATTTACCAGCTGATAAATGTTGTTTTTTTTATGTATACGATCATTATCAGCTGTGTTGTCATTTTGATGTGAATAATAATAATAATAATAATAATAATAATATAATGAGAGCTACAATCCTGCTGCTTTCCCCCAATATACATTACTTGTACTGTTTCTGAACTGGTAAACCATCATTTCCACACTTCTCTCCAAGAGCCAAAGAAAGTAAATGTATTTACTACTGTACATTAGGTGCTTTGATTCATTTATAAGAATCCCCTTCCCTTCCCAGTTGTTAAGAAGTCAGATTTATGATGTAGACACAGCTGTGTGAATGCCTTTTCTTTTACAACACCAGATTAAGAGAAGGAGCATTGGAACAACGGGAGTTAGACGTTCCCAGTGTTGTCAGTTCTATGCTTAGTCAAAGATACTCTATGACAAATTTTGGTTTTTTTGTCCCTGTCCCTCCTCCATTCAGTTCATTGAAAATCACATTGATTCTTACTTTATAATATTTAATATAATACTGTATTTTTAAAAAAACCACAACCCTCTCTGTTCTACTGATGCATGCCCTGGTCATTTCACTTCCATCCTTACAATCCAATCCTAATGGGCTGTAACACTGGCAGAACACACACGTTCCACCAGCATTAACTGCCTTATGGCAGTTGCTAGGAGCACTCCAACAGCACACGCAGAGCACTAGCTGGAAGACTGCAGTCACTCCATCGGGACCCACCAAGGCAGGTAAGTTGGCAGGACCGGACAGGAGGGAGGGTGAAATGGGGAGGCAGTGGGGATAGGTGGATTGGCTTTGGGAAGCGGTGGGTTCAGTAGCAGCAGTGGCTTTGCTAACACAGGTAGACATCTCCACACTGCAGAGACTTTCCCTTAGGTAAGGGAAAAAATGCCACCCCCCCCCCAAAAAAAAAGGTTCAGGAATTTTTTATTATTATTAGGGCAATTGGGAAAACAAGAAAATGGCAGCCTCCACTGGTGAACATCATTTTTGTGGTAGCTCCTATTTTTACCCCAAGAATGCTCCTAAAGCATGTTGCTACAGCATTAAGAAAAAGAACAGGAAAAGGTGGATGCCAGCTAAGAACTGTGGCAAGTTACATTCTCAGATATTGTGCCCCTAAATTGCCAAAATAGCTTCCCAGATTAGCAGCCTGCAAATGGGGCTGTGAAACTTGGGGAGATGATTTCAATTGAGCCTTCCAGACATCTTTTATTCCAAAGAGAGTTCACTGCTCTAGGCTACACACAATACTGGAAAATAGCACCTCTGGTGAAGGGTCACAAGGGCCTCTTATGACAACCTGTATCTGTGAGAAGGCAAGCCTCTACATTGGTGGAGGCATACACCTAGCAGATATAAAAAGACTAGGTGGGTCTGGAGGGATAGGGAGAGACCACAAATAATAGAAAGTGAATACAGAGAGCCCCTGCAGAAAACCAGGAGAAAAGATGAGTGTCAGTGAAAGTCTAACTGAAAGGACTACCCTGGTACAAGGCTGGAGATTATGTTGACCTTCAAGTAAGGAAGATCCCAGGACTCAACATTGCCTGAGGTCTCTCCTATCTAGAAACATTCCTCAAGGCACCTCCATTACCTACCCCAGCCTACCTCTCTGTGGCTGAAGAAGCCTACTGCAATGTATACCCTGGAATAAACTGACAATTTTTAACTTCTAGCAGGGGCATAATGCCTCACCCCAGCACCAGGGGGAGTGATGACATCATGATGTCACTACCCCGATTCTCCATGGGGTGAGGCTTGGCTGGCTTTGTCATTTCCCATCCCAGCTCCTGTGAAGACTCCCCGTGTTCACATAAGCCAGGACACAGTGCAGCAAAGCCAGCCAAGTCCCACACTTGGAAAGAATGTGAACTGATGTTCTCCCTTGAGGGTGAGGTTTCGTGCACCTCCTCCCAGTTCCTATGAAGGCTGGGAGTCTTCACAGGAGCTGGGACAGGGTGTGCTGAAGTTACCAGCCCTCCCTAAAACCCAGAGATGACTGAGCAGAGCCAGAAAGGAGTCATGTGCTTCCCTGGCATGGTGCCTGGGGCATGTGCCCGTCAAGCTCCACCCAAGATATGCCTCTGACTTCTAGAACTGGGTCAATGTCCTGTCCCTTCTATCACAAGAGGAACCCACAGGATATTTACTAACTGGTCAAGAATGTGGGTGTTCCCATTATGAGGCAAGGAAGTGATCACCAGAAAGACAAGGTGCTGTATCTGGCCTCATGAGCAGAAGAACACAGTTACCAGATGCTGCAGGATCTTCTGGTTATTCACCCCAGCACTCCACTACAGCTGTTAAAAAAGATGTGCTTCAAAATAAGATCCCTGCCAAGCTAAGGACCAGTTAATATGAGAATAGAGCTGTCCATCACTAGGCAAGAATGACTGCAATAATCACCATGAGACCCCAAGAGACGTTTGAATCCATAAGAACTGCAGAACCATCCTTTGTTTTAATTTTATGGCTATAGTGAGAGTTAAAAACCTCCCATCTCTGTTGTAATTTCAGGGGATAATAGTTGTGCAAGAGAGTGACAGAAAAATGGAAGGCTTTGGGGAGGTGTCAATAATTTTACCATTTATCCACTCAAAACACTTTGTTGTACAGTTGTACAATGTAGTGTCCTCATCACTACCTCATCTCTTGCCAATCTGGCAGCGAATTACATAGTGCACAAGACATGAAAGTGTCTGCTCTCGTCCATCCTTTGGTAATCTTCATCCTGCAATCATCTTCTTGCAACCCCCTCACATTTTTCTTAAGAATTTAAGAAAAAAAGAAGAAGAATTGGTTTGTTGGATGCCCAAGATCTATTTAGTCTGGAAAAGTGTTTCTCAACCAGTAGTACGGGTACCACCAGTGGTACTTGAGGTGGTGTCAGGTGGTACTTGCAGGACCCCTGGATACCTGCTACCCAGCAGCAAGACCAGGAATGTGACACAAACAGTGGTAGGAGGCCCCAAAGCATGCTTTTCCATGCTCAAAAAAGCCCTCCTGTCCACCCTAAGCCTCTTACTGGTGTTTGTCACATCACATCTGGCCTTCCAACACAGAAGCAATTGGCAATGATGTTATCACTAGTTACTTCCAATAGGTGGACCATGTGAAGTGGTACGGCGAGGACAAACCTTGAGAAACACTGGTCTAGAATTCTGTTTCGAACAGTGGCTATCTAGAAGAAAGTTCTGGAAGTCCACAAGCAAGGCATGGTGGTGATGGCGACTCCCTGTTGCTCACCCTGTATCTGGTATTCAAATTTATTCTGCCTTCACACATGGAGGATCCACTGTGGCTGATATACTCTACGCATCTCTCTAAACAATGTTCCAGCAGAGGTATATTGCCCTGCCCCACTGCCTAAGGCAGTGATATCATGATATCACCGTCCTAGTTCTCCACAGGGTGAGGCTTGACTGGCTTTGTTGTGCCCCATTCCAGCTCCTGTGAAGACTCCCAGCATTCACATACTAGGCAGTAAGCTCCTCTGAACACAGAGTGACATACGTCTGAGCACGCATACTTAGGATTGCGCTGCTAGTCTTTTCAAAAGCCATGTCCAAACTGATAATAATCACCACATGTTGTGGTGGTGCATTCTATACATCCATGCTAGGACCTCCCCTTCTCCTTATCGATTTCAGTCACTTATTCTCAAGCAAGCTGAAATACAGGTCCTGCAAAGTCATGCCCTCCAAATCAGCTTGGCAGACTTCTCAACTCACTGGAGTAGCTAAGCAGATTTCCTTGCCTTGCCATTGGACAGACTCCCCAAAGTTCGATCCTAGCCTGACCTTGACCACACCTTTGCTTCTGACTCTCTGCCTGACTCATTTGCCTTCATCCCCAGTTATACCTTAATCTCTCGCTTAGGAATCTTTTCCTGTGGCCTATCCTAGCTTTATCCAAGGCATGATACCGAGATTGGCTGCCCCTTCTAGGCTTCACCCCTTCTTGAAGACTGGAGATCTCAAACTGGTAGGCCCCTGGCCTGAAGCTTGACACTTTCAACCTCCCCCCCCCCCCCCCACACACACTCTTTCCTGTGCATTTTCTGTGATGGCAAACAGATATTGGGGGAAATGAGGGTCCTGGTGCAAAGTGGGGCCAAACAACTAATGGCAACAAAAACTACTAGGGGCAGTTTTGATCAATAGGTTCAGGCTCTGTAATAGGTTCAGGTTCCTCTGCAGCCAGCACTGCTAATATT
This sequence comes from Tiliqua scincoides, assembly GCF_035046505.1. Taxonomy (NCBI): domain Eukaryota; kingdom Metazoa; phylum Chordata; class Lepidosauria; order Squamata; family Scincidae; genus Tiliqua; species Tiliqua scincoides. Next base: position 31,945,797 of record NC_089827.1, on the reverse strand, counting down.
CCTGCCCAAGTTAGCTCCTCCACCAAGTAAGTTCCTAATTCTGCACCACCACTTCCTCCCCCTGTCAGAGTCCTGGTCATCTCCCAAATCCAGTGTCATGACACTGGAGCAGTGTTTGCAGAGAAAAAAGGTATCCCCAGTCCTGTGGTTGTCACTGAACAGGCCATTTGTTCCTGTTTGTAACTGGAACACACAAGTCCCTGTGTGGCCGACCACCAGTGTAAATATGAACACAATCATCTGTATATTGACAGCACCATCAGACATTCATTTCAAGGAACACGCATTTCCATGCCTGGGGAAGCTGCAGCTGCTGGATTTCTGTCTAGCATTCCATTGTTCCCAAAGTGCCTGGAAAAAGAAGCAATCCCAGCCCAACCTGCCAAAGACGATATCATTTGAAAACTCAGCTAAATAAAGAAAAAACAATTCCATGGGAGTTAATCTCTTAATTGGGAGGGTGGGAGGGGGCTAAGAAAAGCACCCCCCCCCCACACACACCGATGCCAGGCTCCACGCGGCAACCAGAGCCCTCACCAGTGCCCGGTCAGGGCACAGCCACACACCCGCTACTGCCAGCGCCAGGGGAGCAGGGCACACAGAGAGAGGGCTCCCCTGGCCAAGGGAGGCAGCGCGGGCAGCTCCAGGTCCCGTCAGGAACCTGCAGAGGGCCAGTGCCGCTACAGCGCCTCCCCCACCTGGCCGCAAGCAGCCAGTAGCTGGGCTCCCGCAACCACATGGAGGCCGCTAACTTGGGCTCGCCACAGCTGTGGACAGATCAACAGAGGCTGCAGGGAGGCAGCCTGGGTGAGCAGTGAGGCTCCTTTTCCACTGCGTCCTGCCGGTTCCTCATCTTCACGCAACTAGCAGGGCAACCCCAGACAGCTCTGCCCCCCAGAGCGTGATTCTGGTGCTCCAACAGTCATCTGTTAGGCAGATGATATGCCCTGCTCATCTGTGCTTTGCAGAAGCCATGTACTTGAGAGGGTCGTGGATCTTGGATTCTTGCCAGAGGTCTTGACTCCTGAGACCATATTGCCATTGCTTTCGGCAGTTCGTCCCAAGGAGGCATCTTTCAAGTGCCCAGTGGGTGGTTCGCATGGCAGTAACTATGGTCTTGTTATCGGCCCATGTTTCTGTGGCATAGCAAAAAGCCGGAAGTACTATGGAGTCAAACAGGTGGGCTCTCAGCTACGGACCCTGGATCTGACTGGTGACTTCTCAGATTGATCCCATGGCAGCCCACGCAGCTTTCCTTCTTCTCCTGATCTCAATCATTAGGTCATTGGCCATGTTCGCTTCACGTCCCAAGTAGATGTAGCTGTTAACTTTATCCAGGGTGGCACCACAGAGTTGCCATTGTCACACCATTGGTTGGTCATTGTCTGAGTTTTCTTTATATTCATCTCCAAGCCAATAGCTTTACCTACTTTATTCAGCTCGTTCAGCATCTCGTTCATCTCTGTTGCATTGTTGCTGATAAGCACAATGTCATCTGCAAACCGCATATCTGAGAACTTCTTTCCACTGATCAACAGACCCTTATGGTCCCAATCAAGTTGGCTCATGGCATACTGAAAGGCTGAGGTGAAGAGCTTCGAGGAGATGGTGTCACTGTCGGACTCCTTTTTCTTTTTAAAAAACTTTTTTTTTAATTTCCAAAAACAAATATAAACACACATAACACAAAACCGTTTGTGTCGGTTTTTGTTGTTGGTCCAAAATTTCTGACAGTCCGTCCATTTCCGCCACATTCATTCTTTTCTATTAATTCATCTTTCATTGATATTCTAAAGTCCTTCCAATATCTAGCATATAAGATCCTTGCCACAGTTAAAATCATAATAACTAGGTACTCATTGTTTTCTTTACCTATAACATCTAAAGTAATATTGAGCAAAAAATAATTCAGGTTTCAGCAGAATAGTAAATCCAACAATCTTGGATTTCTTACCATCCTCCAATAAATTTGCGTTTTTTAACATGTCCACCACATATGATAAAACGTTGCTTCTGTAAATTTACATTTCCAACAACTATTTGATATATTCTGTTTCATTTTTGCCAATCTTGTTGGTGTCATGTACCATCTATAAAACATTTTTTTTGTTTGAAATTTGTTGCTCTAGTAAGTTTGAGATTATGCTTCCAGATCTGTTCCCATTGATCTATTGTGATATTATAGCATATTTTTTGCACCTATTTTATCATACATGTTTTACTGTTTCTTCTTACATCTCAAAGTCTAATAAAAACATATAATTTTTGGATATATTTTTCTTTTGTTTCTAGCAATAGTCTATCAAATGGCATCTGTTCCATATAAAAATCTTCTTGTTTATCTCTCCCAAGTCTTGAATCTAATTGTAGGCGAGTCCACCAATCCATCTCCACCCCTTGCCTTGACAATTCTTCTTTTGTCTTTAATTTTCCATCTTTCTTCACTAAATTTTCATATCTGATCATTTTTCTTGTCTCTAATAAACTTGGTTGGGTATATGCTTCCAATGGCACCACCCATCAGGGGATTTTCCCATACATCTGTCTTTGTATTTTAATCCAGATCCATAATAAGGATTTCCTTAATATATGGGTACTAAATCCCTTATATTCATTCACTTTTCCATACCAGACAAATGCATGCCATCCCCATTCAAGATCATTACCTTCCAATTTAAGGAAACTTTGATCCTCTAATGTAATCCACTCTTTAATCCAAGATAGCGCTGCTATAATATAAAAACCAATCAGGAAGTCCCATACCTCCTCTTAATTTCACATCTTGCAAAACCTTCATTTTAATTCTTGGCTTCTTTCCTTGCCATATAAATTTTGAGATAATTTGATTAATTTCTTTAAATATATCTTGCTTCAAAATTACCAGGATTGTTTGAAAAAGAAAAATTATTTTAAGCAAAACATTCATTTTCACTGCAGCAATTCTTTCCAACAATGAAAGTTGTAGTTCTTTACATTTTATCAGGTTTTTTTTAATTTCTTCAATTAATTTGTTAATTATCTTTCACTAATGTACTTGTTTTCTTCGTCAATTGAATTCCTAAATATTTTATTTCTTCTTCTTCTTTAAAACTTGTTAATTCCTCCAGCTCCTGTGTTTTCTGTGTTTTCATATTCTTTGTTAACATTTTTGTTTTTTTGACATTTATTTTCAGTCCTGTCACTTTAATATATTCTTGCAGCACATCCAAAAAATTTCTAACAGATTCTAATGGTTCTTCAATAATCACCATAATATCATCTGCAAATGCCTGGATTTTAAATTCTTCACCTCTTATTTTTAGTCCCTTAATCTCTTCTGTCTTTCTCACTTGATTCAAAAAAGTTTCCATAACCACTATAAACAACAGCGGAGAAAGTGGACATCCCTGTCTTGTTCCTTTTCAATTTTTATCTCCTCTGAAAGTTCTCCGTTTATTTTAATTCTAGCAATCTGATTCTTATATGTGGCTTTGATCATATCCATAATCGGAGTTCCTACATCCATCATTTCAAGTTGTAAAGTCATAAAGTTCCAGTTCACATTGTCAAATGCTTTTTGAAAATCTATGAACAACATCGCCATTTGCTTATCAGGATGTACGTCATAATATTCTAAAAAGTTCAATATCTTCCTCATATTGTTTCTAATTTGTCTTCTTGGTAAAAACCGTGCTTGATCTTGATGGATAATATCTATCAAAACCCTTTTTAACCTTGAAGCTAATATCGTTGCAAAAATTTTATAAGCCATATTAAGTAGTGAGATTGGTCTATAATTTGGAATCTCTTCTTGATCAGATCCTACTGTATAACTGCAATTATTGCTTCTTTCCAGGTCTCAGGGATTTTATCCTTTTGCTGTATTTCTTCTATCACTTTTTAAAATGGTTAACAACAATTCTTCAAAACATTTATAAAATTCAGCTGGTAATCCATCACTTCCAGGTGATTTCTGATTTTTTGGTTTAGCAATTGCTTCTGAGATCTCACTAACAGATATGGGTTGATTTAAAATTTATTTTTGCTACTGTGACATCTTCAATTCACTGTTTTTTTTTTTGTAAATAGTCTCTTTAAATATTATTTGGAAATATAATTATTTGGAAAAATACCTTTTTCCATATATAGTTCTTCATAAAATCTTTTGGCAATATCTGTCATGTCTTTTACACTTGTAGTCTTTCTTCCATCTTCATTCTTTGATGCAGATATATGTTTTAAGTTTCTCTTTCTTTAAAGAAAGACTTTCTTTCCACTAAGAAAGACTTGGAAATGTCTTGGCTTTCCATAAGCCAACCACTTTCCAGTTTTATTGGCATTTTCAAAGAAATTTTGTCTAGCAAAAAACAAGTTTCTTTGCTAATTCTTCAGTCAACAAAATATTCAATTTGTGTTGTGTCTCTCTCATTCTCCATTTTATCTCTATCGCTGTGGGATTTTGATTTGCCAATAATTCTTGTCGTTTCAACTCTTTCTCCAGTTCTACATACTTTTTCTTTTTCTTTTCTTTTTCTTGCGCCTTCCCTTATTGCTAATCCCCTAAACACAGCTTTACTGGCATCCCAGACCATAGTCATTGGAATATCAGAAGTGATATTATCTCTGATGCAATATTTTATCTCTTCTTTCAGACACTTTAAAATTTTCATTCTTTAAACTGTTAATAATCAATCTCCATTGGGGTGGTTTTTGGGAAGTTTCAAATTTACTCATTATTGGATTATGATCGGATAGTATCCTCAATAATATTTCCACTTCTACTAAATTTTTGGTCCAATCTCTTGGTATCCAAATAACATCAATCATTGACCATAGCTGGTGTCTATTTGAATAGAAAGTGTAATCTTTAGTTTCCCGGTATCTTGTTCTCCATGCATCTATGAAGTACATCTCTATGCTAATTGTAAAAAAGCTTTAGGAATTTGTGTTCTCTTTTTTTTTTTCTTTCTCTTGCTTGTGACAATGTTGAGTCCATTTCTCTATCAAAAACTGAATTAAAATTAAATTGAATTGAAAATTAAACTGAATCCCTAAGTCTATCCGATTTTCCTTACCTGTATCTGTAATAAATAAATAAAGCATTATGAAAATTAAACTGTATTAAAAACTGGAAATTAACTGAATTAACTAAAATTAAACTGAAAATTAACTGAATTAAAATCTCTTAGAATGCAACACTGTTCGTATTCTCTAATTCTGGTGTCTTTATATAACTTTGCAAAAACTTCTTACTGATTTTCATTTGGGGCATATATATTCACAATTAAGACTCTTGCCTTTTTTGTACTTCCACCAGCTGCTTCCTGGCAAAGTAAGAACTACTCCTATAAGTCTGTACCACAGCTTCAGAGGTGATGCCAGAAACAGAGGCCCACACAAGAAGTACACCCTAAAAGAGCATTGCTTCTCCTCATTATTGCTATGGGATATCCAAGATGATTCCTGCAGGAAAAGAGAAAGCCTAGTGAAAGACGCTAGGAAGACGCTTGAGAAAACTGCAAGGCTCTCCCTGAGAGCAAGATGTGCTGCTCTTTTGGTTCAGCCTCCTCCAGCCTCCTAAAACTCTAGTTAGCACAGCAGCCCTTCTGGCCTTTCCCTGCCTACAAGAAGGCATCTTAGGCAGCTACACACTTCAGTACCAACCTCAAAACCCATCCGAAGAGCAGCTGCCTCCAGCAGGGCAGGAAAAGAGCAAAGGACTATACCAACTCAAGAATGCAGAGGGGTGGGCAGAATAGAGAGGTCCTCCTAATTCCCCCTAAACGAAACTCTGACCCCAAGGTGCTCATTGAACTCCACTGTCTTTACATGCCAGATCTTACACATTTTCCAAACTTTTAATGTCTTTCATTCACCTTCCTGGAGTTGCAGCTACCAATCCCCCCCCCCTTCCTCTGGAATAGTTCTCCAAAGAACGATTTTGCAAGGACACAGCTGTGGGTGAGGTGCAATCTTGTGCAGAAACTCCAGGCGGGTTTAGGGGAGCTGTTATGAACCTTTTCTTCCCTTGGATATAAGCTATAGTTTTGCATGGTGCAATCTGAGCAATTTATTGTCTGGATAGAACTTTGCAGCTGAGGAGGGCACCAGCTGCACTTAGTGGGCTTCATGTGCATAACCCTCTGGCTGCAAATTTGAAGTCCTACTCACTTTACTGGGAAGTTAGGTGAATGCAACACAGTGCAATTTACTTCTGAGTAAACATACTTGGGACAGGTTGCAAGGCTGCAGTCTTATGCAGATGTCATGGGAAGTCAGTCCTTTTTAATTCAGTTAGGTTTACTTTGGAGTAAACAGAGTAAACGGGTTGTATAGCTGTACTCATTTCATCTGCATTAAGTTCAACTGATGCCCATCTGCAGCACACTCACTTGGAAGGAGATTCATAAATTTCAACAAGATGTGCTTCAGACTAAACAAATACATAGAGCCAGTCTGCATGGTTGCTATTCTAGAAACTATTAGCACTATGAATTCAGGCTGCAAGCCTGTTCACCCTTTCTTGGGAGCAGGCCCCATTGACTATAATGGGAGTTACTTCTGAGTAGACATGCATAGGCTTGGACTCATTGGGAATTTTTTTCTGAGTAAACCTGCCTGGTCTGGAGCCTTAAAATGTTATGATTTCCACTTGCCTGAACTCATCAACATTTTCCCCATTCTAAATGCCTGTTACACAAGGCTCTCAGTTTCAGTCCTTCCTATCTTCAGGAGAGGACACTGATAGTGGCAGGGCAGCTAAGGTGGTTTTAGAGATCACAATGCAATATTTAGACCCAAATCCTAACCAACTTTCCAGCACTGACACAGCTGTGCCAATGGGGTATGTGCTGCATCCTGCAGTTGGGTGCCACTCATGGAGGCCTCCAGAAAGTAAGGGAATGATTGTTCCCTTACCTTGGAGCTGCATTGCCCTTACCTTGGTGCTGGAAAGTTGGTTAGGATTGTGCCCTTAAGCTCACTGAAAACAATTGACATGGAACCTGAAGTCTGTTCTTGCTGTTGTTTCTTGTGGAGAAGCAAGGAGGGGGGAATTTTATCCACTGTTGGAACCTTATAAAGGTTCCACATATTTTGCAGCTGATAAATTCAGAGGTTGGCTCTGATGCTGCATTTAACAGTATTTCTGCTAACATAAGAGGTAAAATTCCCCAGGAAAAAGAAATTTTCCTTTTTCACATGGAGGTAGCAATGAGACTGATTACAGCAAAATATTGGAAAATGGCAGATTTACCAAGAATGGCTCATAATGCTCTGAGACTTCACTACAATGAATCAATACGCTTGCTATGTACAGAGATTAAGGTGACAGATAACAGTGAGTAGCAGAAAGGAAGGCCTGGAACCTTATGCAAAACTTAGATGTAGGAAACTTATCTCTTTTGTGACAATAGAAAGTAGAGCAGTGGAAGCTTCAGTCCTGTGCATACTTACTTGGAAGTAAGTGCTATTAAACTCAATGAGACTTTTTTCTGAGTAGACACACATAGGTTTGCACTGAAAATTATACACATTTGAGGAGAGTTGTGGTTTGAACCTATGGAGTTAAATTATGCTAAATCAGACCACTGGTCCTCTTAGCTCAGTATCACTGGCTTTCAGGTCTTTCCCAGATCTGCCAGGAAATGCTGTTTTCAGCAGGTTAAGTAGGTGTTCTACTATTGAACTCTGGCTTCTCCTTTCTACACTAGCCTAATCAACAGGTGCCTCTCTTCTTTGCAGAATTTTTTCTAGCAAGCCATCCGCTTTATTGTTGTCGCTAGGGCAGTGGTTCCCAATCTTTAGAAGCCCATGGACCACTGAGGCAAAATTTGGAATTGTCATGGACCACATGCAACCCCCCAACCCCTGCAAACAAAAATACAATTAAGGGCGCAATCCTAACCTTGTGTTAGGGCATTTACTACTCCTCAGGAGCAAGCACACAAAGGTGCCCTGGAACATGGAGGCTGCATCCAGCCTCCATGGTGGCTTGCGCCAGGAAGGCTGCATTGGCTGAGCTCAGCTGACTCAGGGGTCTGAGGAGGCAGGAGGGAAGTGTTGCAGGGCAGGGGGAGGGTGGGGGGGCAGGGAGCAATTATGCCAGATCCCAAGCCCATTCCCGAAGCAGAGCGGAGCTGCTTGAAGCTGATCTGTTCTCCTCAGACTTATGCCATCTCCTGAGCCAACTTCAAGCTGCTCCAGACTTGCGCCACCTCCAGAGGTGGCGCAGGTCCAAGGAGACCCATAGGGGTGTGCAGCCCTTACCCACGGATAAGGGGAAGAGCTTCTCCTTGCCCTTGGCTGAATCGCTGCTTGCTGCAATCCCGCGTTGGATGCGGCGCAAGCCTCCTGGCTTGCCTGCTCCAGCACAGGTTAGGATTGTGCCCTTAGTCATTTTCCTCTCCACAGTATTAAATAAAAATAAAATACCCATTCTCATACAAAGAATTGAAGAGGGGGGAAGTGTATAGAAGGGAGAGGGACTAAGTTTCAATGAATGGGCATGAAATTTAATCAGAATCATTTTCTGAGCTGTAATTATCAGTATCAATATCAGTCTCTGCTTCTGCAACTGCTCTGTTGTGTCTGTCTTTATCAGCAGCATGAATTGGATGGCAACAAAATTCTTCCCATTTTTAAATAAAATCTTTCACTTCACTTTCTTCTATAGTTGTAAGTGGAGATATACTGAGATTTTCAAAAGCAGTTGTTTTTATCTTGGTCATTAAATAAGGAATTTCTGACAAAAGTGACAAAATCTGATTCAGATGCAGTGATTGCTGCAGCAATTGACTTTAGAACAGTGATTTTCAACCTTTTTCGTCTCATGGCATACTGACAAGGTATTAAATTGTCAAGGCACACCATCTGTTTTTGACAATTGACAAGGCACACCATGCAATTGGTGGGGGGCTCATATCCCCAATGGTCCTAATAATAAATGACCCTCCACCAAACTCCCGCAGCACACCTGGGACTATTTGTGGCACACCAGTTGAAAATGGCTACTTTAGAATCTTCAGGGAATTTTGCAGCTGAACCCAGAAGACATCCTGATCAAGAACAGTGTTTCTTACACTTTTGGGTACTTTAAGAACTTCAACTATTACTGTTTCTTGAAGAGGTTCTTTGTTTATTAGTAAACTTTCAAAGGAGATCACCACTCCAGCCCACTGAGTTTTACTACAGCGCTTCAGTGTCACTATTTTATTCTTTGCATTTTTTTCTACTTGCTTCTTGAAAACTGCAGCTACAATATGAGTACCTTTTACATGTTTTATAACTTCTTTTGCTCGTCTATAACAATTGGATAATTTTTGGATGCAGCTATCTTCAGTATCTGTTTACTTGAAGATGCTGCTGATGGGACAACACTTTGTGCTGCTGCTGATGTTACAGATAGAGTAGAAAGAGGACTTCTTGAGCGAAAACGTTGAGAAAAACTATGTGCATTTTCATCATTGTGGTCCTCTTCACTTAGATCAATGAAGGATTTTTTAATATCTACAGGACACTTGTTATATACAAGAATGTGTTTTGTCATCCTGGTAGCATTTAGAAATGCATATTTCATCTGACAATATTTGCAAGTCACATTTTTCTTCTCAGAAGAACTTGTAATGTGAAAATGCTCCAATATGCTAGATGTTGGTCTCACCATTTTCCTGAGGGGAGTAGGAAAGGAAAATAATTGAATAGCTAGTTTGCAAGAAGGCACTAATCTGTGGTTGTGGGTGGGGGAAGTAAAGAACTAGATTAGTAGTAATTAAATTATTATTTACACAAAGGTTATAAAGATAAACTAATGTAGCTAAATGATTCAGTTTTCTGGAACCAGATAAATGTAAACTCTTACCTTTTTAAATTAAGGATATACTTTCAGGTCCTTTCTGTTGCTCTGTATTTTCTTCCAATGCTTTGAGGCCTAGTAAAGAGGACAGAACAGAACCAAACATACCCACCCACATGCAAAAACAAAGCTGAAACCTTTTTATTTTTTTGTGACAATAGCAGCACCTCCTAAAGGAAGAAATGCATCTTGTTCTTGCATTGGAGAGTTCGGTTTGAAACCTAGGACTTGTTTGTCCTCAGTGCACAGAAATTAGAATAATCTGATACCATCCATATTTTTCAGAAATGATTTGGAAAATATTTGAACACCTTGTCTTAAAATATTTTATTCATCATGAAATATTTTATTCATCATGTTAAAATAAAACATTCCATAATCAATTTTTTTCTCCTTTTCCCCCCCCCCCTTTTTTCAATTTTTTGGAAAAAAACAAAAAAGGCTTCAGGAAAAAAATGGGAAAAACTTTTTCTGAATTTTTCCGGTTTTTTTCTGGGCCTTCAGATCTCTACTTGATAAGTGGCAGCTTACCCTACGCCATGCAAGGGACCCATATCAGAGGTATGATCTGAACCAGAGCTTTCCAGATCCAAATCCAATGACTTTAGCCACTGAATCAGATCAAACAGCAAATATACAATTGTAGAGATATTATAAGACATTTGGTCACAGATGGAAAAATTGTCATGAAAAGAGTTAACCACTTGCCTTGTCTACAGACTATCAAATGAAAGCGTTGCCAAGTGAAAGATGGCCCGTGAACAATGTACAGTCACTTTCTCTAAAACCTAGGCAAGTTTCTGTGAAGATTTCAGTAGGTTCTCTGAAGCAGCCAGTAAATTGAAATGACCCTTTATCTGCTCCATCAACAACATGTTGCCCCTCACCAACCCCTCCCTCCACAAAACTGTCATGGTGAAGGGTGATTTAATGAAATAACTCACAAGAGAATCATACCATGGTTGTGGAATTTTAAAAAACCCCAACAACTCACTAGTTTCAAGTCCTTTTAATATAGCAGTTTTCAACCAGTGTGCCATGGCACATTATTGTGCTGTGAATTATCTGCACACGTGCCATGGGAGTTTGGTGAGGGTCATTTATTAGTAGGGTCATTTGGAGGTGTGAGTCCTCCACCAGCAGCATTGTGACAAACGCCTTGTCAGTGTGCCATGAGATAAAAAATGTTGAAAACCTCTGTTTTAATGTTTTTAATACTGGTGTTTCACGGTGAAAACTACCTATGATGTTAACATGTCTTTTCTTTCCACCTTTCCAGATCCAGACAATGACATGGAGTCTAACATTTTCCCCCTGTGTCACATCTCCAATAATAATTGCCACCCCCCACTAGCTGCTATTGCTGCAGGAGGGAACCTGCTAAGGGTCTTCATGAGGTGTTTTCCTACAGTGAAATAGGTGAAAAAGATTACAAGTCTGCTCTGCCCACCATACTTTAGTACTGATTTGCTGCTATTTAAAAATAATAATACTAATAATTTAAAAGCCCCCAGGTATGCCACTGGACTGGAGTCTGTCTGACTAGCTGGTTTCTGCTCTTGCCATGAGCTCCAGGCTGCTTACCGAACTTGATTCTTTCTCCCTATTTGTGGGCCCCACCTCTTCAAGACTGGGAAGAAGGGGAATCAAGGAACAGGTGCTGTTTTGGGAGACTGGTGGCCACTTCTGGGAAGTCTCTTTCCATATGATACTTCCATAAGAAGCAAGCACATGAAGTTGGGTGTCGCCATGTCCCTGAGGCAGAGGAGCAGCTGGATGACAGTAAATTCAGGGGCTTCAACTCTGTGGTAGAATGTGTTTGGTGTGCAGGAGATCCTAGGTTCTGTACCAGGTACTCTGGGAAGCCCCCCGCCTTGGATAGCTGCAGCCGTCAACAGACAATACTGAATTAGATGGACCAGATGACCAAAGGGGGGCAGGTCTTATGTATCTGATAAAGGCTGGGTAATCATTGAATCATAGAGTTGAAAGAGGCCTATTCGGTCATCTAGTCCAACCCTCTGCCTTAGGCAGCTGCCTTGTTGAGCCTCTGCTTGAATATTTCTAGTGAGGGAGAGTCCACCACTTCTCTCTGCAATCTGTTCCACTGCCAAACCACCCTTACCATCAGGAATTTTTTCTTGATGTCTGATCGAAATCTCCTCTCTTGCAGTTTGTACCCACTGGTTCTTCAGGTGACCTGATTGGGCAGGCAGTCTCATGGGGGAGGAGACAGACCTTCAGGTGCTCTGGACCCAAGCCATGCAGGGCTTTGAAGGGGATAAAAGGAATTCGAATTGAGCTTAGGCATGAACCAGAAGCTGATATAAAAGTTTCTTCTTTTTTATATTTGAGATAAGAGATACGTTAGTATGGGTTCGATTGATGAGCAGAGGCTTGACAGGCACCTGCTGGAGAAGGTCTACAGGCAGCGGGTTGGACTAGATCAGTGGTGGCTAACCTATGGCACACGTGCCAGAGAGGGCATGCAGAACCGTCTCTGCAGGCACACACACCATCGCCCCAGCGGCCGGGTGGGAGCTCTAGGAGCGCCACCCCAGGGCTCAGCCACAAAGCCAGCCTCCTCCTGCTCGGCAGCAGTCGGGGCAAAGGAGGTAAAGGGGGGAAAGGAATGGACAGCAGTGGGAAGAGGGAGATCAGGCGGGGCTGACGCCCCATCTAGCCAGGCTACCCCAGGAGGAGGAAGGCTGAGAGGCCCTCTGCTCAGCAGCCCAATGGGAGCGCTTCCTCCCTCCCTTGTCTGGGGTAAGGCGGGCAGCTCACATGCTGTGTGAGAGTGCAGCGTGTGGGTGGGTGGGCACAGGGAAGCTGCTGCTGTTGGCTTTGGTGCTGCACATGGTGCTGGTCCTGAAGTAAGTCTCATGAAAGTCAGTGGGGTTTGCTCCCCAGGCTAGAGCCCAGTCCTATGCATGGCTACTCAGGAGTCAGTCCATTGTAGTCAGTGGGGCTTACTCCCAGGAAAGTGAGGGTAGGATTGCAGCCCTACTCAAAAGGGCAGGGGTTTGCTCCTAGTTAAAGAGCCCAATCCTATGCATGTCTATTTGGGAGTCAGGCCCATTATAGTCAATGGGGCTTGCTCCCAGGAAAGTGTGGCTAGGATTGCAGCCTTGGAGCCAGCTCCTGTGCATGTCTACTCAGAAGTAAACCGCATTACAGTGTGCGTGTCTACTCAGAAGTAAGCCCCATTACAGTGGATTAGGCTTGCTCCCAGGAAAGGGTGGCTGGCATTGCAGCCTTGGAGCCTGCTCCTGTGCATGTCTACTCAGAAGTAAGCCCCATTACAGTCGATGAGTCTTACTCCTAGGAAAGAGTGGCTGGGATTGCAGTCTTAGAGCCCACTTCTGTGGGTGGGGCTTTTTAAAAAGAATATTTTCTTGTTTGAGAAAATGAGCAGTGGCAAGGTCTTGCAGCCACCCCCTCCCTGCCAATATTTCTTTACCCAGCATGTAATTAGTCTGTGGAACTCTTTGCCACAGGAAGCAGTGATGACAACTTAAGATGCCTTTAAGTTGTCATCTAGTGATGACAACTAGATGCCTTTAAGAAGGGATCGGACAAATTTCTCGAGGAAAAGTTCATTACAGGTTACAAGTAATAGTAGGTAAAAGATGTTAATGTGTGATTTTTTTTCTAAACTAAAACCTCAGTATTCAGGTTAAATTGCCATGTTGGCACTTTGCGATAAATGTGGGTTTTGGGTTGCAGTTTGGGCACTTGGTCTCTAAAAGGTTCACCGTCACTGGACTAGATATAGATACCTTCCAACCTTCTATGAATTAGAATTGGAATTAAAGTGTTTGAGATTGCTTTGGAATGATGATATGATAGTAAAAATGGTTAAATTTGTATGTTAAAAATATATATGTAATTGAAAATATACTTGGGGATGTTAAGTTTAGAGATAGTAAAAATGGTTATTAGTGTGGTAAAATAATGTGTTTAATTTTTAGAAAGGGAAAGGTAGATAAGAAGAATTTTATATATCATATAAAGCAACATATATTAATAAAACATATTTTGTATGTTAGGTATTGGAAGGAGTCTAGAAGGTTGATATAAACAGGAATGGTAGAAATGATGATATAGAAAGTACAGTATAAGAAGCATATATAGTATATAAGTATAATATAGGGTATGTAGAGATAATTATATATTTTCTATTTTTTTGTTTATATTCTCCCTTATTTTTTAGGATAAGGAGGGTTAAAAGTAGAAGAATAGCAGATTAGGAATGTAGAATGATGTATTAAATAATTTGGTAGATGATGTCCTGCAGCCTCTATTGTTTGTGGAGTATGTGTTTGTAGTGTATGTTTGTGTGTATTAATAAAAATTATTTAGAAGAAAAAAACACCAGAGAGCTAGTGGCTTTAGGCTCTGCCCCCAACCTTGTATATATTCCATAGTTCTTCCACACACCACATGAGGACAGGGCCTGCCAGGCTGCTTATTTCCAACACCTGCATGTTGACTTTAACATGTTTGTTTGTGTGAACACGGCTTGCACCATAAGTCTTTCTAGCCACTAATAGGGCTTAAAGAAAACACAGTGGAAGTGGCATAGTGGTAGCAGGTTCCTCATCTGACCTATGTGCCATCACTGTAGTGTGTCTAGCCTACTCAGTGGGCAATCTTTTCTGTGCTTTCACAAGCCTATTGCATCTTCTGTGCAATAGGACAGAGTTCTCTAGAGCACCAAGTCACACCAGAGACTCCTTTCTCATTGTGCAGTAGTTTCCAGTTTGGAGAAGTTTGCAATAGGACAAAAGCAAGTATACCTTCACAGAATGCTTAAGTAAGTGCAGTTGGGGAATTCATCATCCCAAGACATAGAATCATAGAATCTATGATCATATGACTGACAGAATCATAAGGGCTGACATAGGGATGTCCAGTACTTTGAAGACTTTAATAAAGAAATAGACAAATTGTGAAGGATAAGTCTATCAAGACCTACTAAATGGAAATTCCATATTCAGAGACAGTGTACCCTGAAATACTGAAAAAGGTGCTGGGGACAATCAAGGAATACCATTATCTTCATGTTTGCTCGTGAAAATCCTAGAGGCAAACAGCTGGCTAATACTGGAAGCAAGGTTACTTGGCTGGATTGACTGTCAATCTGATCTGACTAGGCAGTTCCATTTATGGTAAGATTCTGAGGGCCGGTTAGCAGCGGGTTGGAAAGCCCATGAGCAGAAACGCTGAATTATGCTGCCCTCTTGTGTCAATCGGCAGCATAGCAAGTAAACAGAATGAGTTTTCATTCTTGCAGTTGTCCACTCTGCTTGTTTATTTTTTGTTCTGAAGCCCTTTAGATATTGTGCTATGATTTCAACTAATTGACTTTACCACAGCTACATTGCTCATCACCACTACCCCACCCTATCCCATCTATGCTTACTGAATGAACCCAGAACATTTAAAAAAAAAAAAAGCAGCCTCAACTTTGAGGACATGTCAGAATTTTTAAGGTTTGCAAAGTCAGAAGGGTCTAGTTTTTAGCTTACTGCTGTTGTGTTATGATTTTTATGATTGTGAGATGGCTTTGAACTGAAAGGTGAGATAAGCTCTTTTCCAACATCACTGGATAAGGTATACAGGTATAACCTAATTATCCACAGATTTTTCACCCATGGCTTTATCTCAATGCCCTTTCAATTAAAGGAAAAGAGAAGGATGAGAAGGGCCCTTTCAATTAAAGGAAAAAAGTTGTTTAACAATAGCCTTGTTAATGCGAGAGACAGCAGCTGGCTGACTATCCATCAATCATTCTCTCTCCAAGCACTTAGACCAGCTTCACTCTGAGGCAAGCAACCCCTCCCTTTCCCCTGAGCATGTGAAAGAATGCTAAATGGCAGTGATTATCACCTCCTCCATTCATTCCCCCTCATTGCAGCTCCTGATGAAGTGAGAGATTGCTGCCTTGGAGTGAAGCCTGTCTAAGCGTCTGGAGACTGATTGTCAGCTTGGTGCATTACAAAGGTCAGCTGATCTTAAATCACTGAGCAAAGGGACATTGTTTTTTAAATGCATTTGCTTTAATGTGATTTTTGTCATCCACATGAGTTCTAGGAATAGAACCCTCGCAAATTCCGAGACTCAACCTGTAGTGAATTTTTAAAAAGTATTTCTCTAATCCAGTGGTTCTCACTCATTTAGCTCCGGGATTCACTTTTTATAGAATGAGAATCTGTCAGGACCCACGGGGAAGTAATGTCATGACCAGAAGTGACTTCATCAAGCAGGAATAATTTTATAATCCTAGGCTGCAATCCTACCCACAGTTACCCAAAAGTAAGTCCTATTTGTTAAAAGCATCTTCACAGTAGCCTGTTAAAAGTACAGATCTGTGGCATTTCCCCAAATGCAGTCACATACCATGGTAGCATCAAGTCTAATATATTAAAAATAAAATATTGGAATGAATGGGGACCTACCTGAAATTGGCTCACAACCCACCTAGTGGGTCCCAACCCACGGTTTGAGAAACACTGCTCTAATCGATTGTGCTGGAAGCCAGAGAAAAACAATGAGAGTTTCATTCACAGTGTCCTGATCAAACATACTTAAAAACAATTTGGTATCTCTTTATATGTACAGGTCATGACTAACCATACAGGTTTAACTAACCATAGGTTCCAAACCCAAAGATTTGGCCAGACCTGGACCCCGAGTGGAGCTGTGCTCTGGTTGTGTCTGGAGGGCCTTCTGAGGACCAAGGAGGCCATACTTGGCCTCCCCAACCCTCAGAAGGCCTTCTAAAGCCTCACGAAGGCTGAAAATGGTCACATCTGGTTTTTGGCAGAAAACAGGAAGTGATGGTTTTTTGCCTTCTGGAGGCTTTCAAAAGGCCCTCCAGATGTGACCAGAGGCATAGCTCTGGTAGCATTTGGAGGATCTGAAGTGCCAAGACTTGTGGATTTGATTATCCACGGGTTTCAGCATCCGTGGGGGTTCCAGGAACCCCACGCTGTGTGGAACCCCACTCCTTGTAGAATCTTACCTGGGGCTGCAGATGTCCAGAGTCCACTGGTACATGGAGCTGGCAGTCTCCGCAGCCAGCCCATGCGCTCCAGTGTCGTGTTTTGCAACTGCTGTAAAGCACCTAGTTCCACTTTAGGATTGGGCTGCAAGTCCAAACAGCAGACTGTTATAAGCCATAAAACAAAACATTTAGAAACAGCCTGCCATCTATAGGTGAAATTCAGATATAGGAGGAGAAAAATAAATAAGACATGAAGAAAAGATAGAGAGAGGGATCTGAGAGAATCCAGAGTTTGGGGAATAAACAAAATTCACATGTTGCTATTTAAGAGTGGTGGTTGGTTTATGATTTATGTGAGCCATTTTGAATAAAATAAAGTCAGATATAAATTTTTAAAACAACATAAATGCCCACACAAGGCAGAGTGAAACTGAGCAATTTCTACAGAGACACACCCACATTTGGGGGTGCACATCTCATTTTTCCTTTGGGGGCAAGTTGTCATTCAGCTCCCTCCCTCAGGTTTCTAAAACTAACTTTTCTGAGGGATGGTAATCCAGTGTGGGGTAGTGGTTAGAGTGTTAGCCTTGGACAAGGGACATGGGTTCAAGGCCCTGCTCAATCAAGAGGCTTATTAAACCAGTTTCAGCTTAACCTAGCTCAGAAAGTGGCTGTAAGGAGACAGGGAGGGTGCTCCACCCTGAGCTTTGTGGAGGAAGGGGTGGCATATAAAGTCTGAAAAAACCACGCTGTGCATTGTTTCTATGGTACATGAACAGTAAAGCAATGCAGAGTCTCTTGTCTTGCACACTGTAAGTGCTGAGGTAGATTTTGAATTGTGATAGCATATCAGAGGTGGCACCAGAAAAATGGAGGGGGGGATACAGAGTGTGTTTTGGCAGGAAGGATGAGCTTCATTTCACTTGATACATTTCTGAAGGGGAAAAAATTATGCAGACTCAGGCCACTGGTCCATTTAGCTCAGTGGTTCATCTAACTCACTGATTCTCCAAGATGTCAGACGGGAATTTCTCTGCTCTGTCTGGAGATGCTGTCAGGGATCAAATCTGCACTCTTCTGTATGCAAGCATGGACCCTCTCACTGAACTGCCACCCCACCCTGAGAACCTTGCACTGTGCCCCCCCCCCCAGCGACATACCTAGCACCACTGGTACCAGAGGTGAACTGCTCCCACCACCCCACCTTTGCCTGCTCAAAGCCATGGGTAGACCTGGCCTCCTCCTTGTGATCCCCAGGGGAGGTCAAGTCTATCCAGAATTCAAAGTAGTAGGTAGACCAGGTCTCTGGCTTGAGATTCCCCACAGTGCAGGCCAGGTCTACCCAGCATTCAAAGGGACAGGCATGCTGGCACATCTTACAGCATGCACGCTGCCTCGCCCTTGGTAAACTATTCCCCTCCCCCCACTCCCAAACAAATTTTCCTGAAGTAAGCTCTGTGATCTTGATAGCATTAGATTTCATGTAAGCATGCAATCAATTACCAGTTTAGGATTCCACAATGAGAGACGAGCCAAGCCACTTGGCAGAAGAATGCTTACCCTTCACTCACACACCCCCAGTATCAGAATATTCAGCAAATTTTCTCTGATATATCAGAAAACCAAGAAAACAAACTCCGTCTTGTGCCCATGTCAGTGGTGGCCAGGCTGTCCATAAGTGAATTCAGTGTGCAAGCTCATCCATCAGAACCAGAGAGCTCAGGAAGAGATCTTTGGAATGAAAATTGGATTGTTCAAAGTAACAATCTTTTTCCATCTGTGAAATATCTGAAGGGCCTCCCTGCTCTGCCTCCTTCCTATTACTCCAAAATATTCCACTTGGTCCAGATTCCAGCTCAAAGGTTTAAGATGGTCAATGCAATGAAACGTGAAGAGGATTAACAGAGTTCTGTGCCTTTAGCAGCTGCTTGAGAGGCAGGCAGATGGAGGCAGCTCTTCTGGGTTCAAGAAAACAGCACTGAGAAAGGCTTCACCTACTAGCCACTCATGCCAGTTATTAAAGCCACAGAGTCTTTTCCAGTAACAAAAACCCCAAAATGGATTGTTATTTCCAAGAATAATTGCCCTGTTCACACATGCTTGCATTAACCACAGTTAAGCCCTCAAACTCTGAGGATGTAAACATTTATAGAAACTAACAGCAACCTTAACAACACACCTGTGAAGGCTACTTGGGCTTTGTAGAAGATCAAGAAGAAAAAAACGTGTTTGAATGACAATTCATGGAAAAAAATCATCAATGGAGCGGCAGCTATGCTTCATGTTATTCTTTTGAGGCTTTGACTATGTCCTGCATGATAATGATTTGGATTGTTAACTACAGAGGTGCCTACATTTAGGAAATAAAAATGAAATGCAACTTAAAAAAAGATCAGGAGTCACTTCTTCAGTAAGACCTTTCTTGGCATAAAATACAGAGAAAGAACAAAACAAAACAAAAATATACAAAGACAACACAACATAGACATCAGTCTTTTCCTTACATACTGCCCAGAGTTCCAGAGCTCTGCCTGGCAATTACCCCAGATAAAAAGGCAGCGACCCTATCAAGGGTCTCAGAGTCAGGTGTGGAAAGGAGAGACTGAAGCATGATTGAGTCCTCCCAGCCCTGCATCCTAGTTAGCAAAGGGCCTAGATATTTCTTGCGTGAGATGTCATGAAGTGGGCAGTAGAAAAGGGTATGTGTTATGGTCTCAATACAATCCCTACCACACTTGCATTTCCTCTCCGAGTAGGGAATACCACTGAACCTGCCCGATAACACGGCTGATGGAAGAGCATTACATCTTGCAAGTGTGAATGCTCTCCGAGCCTGTGGGCACTCCAGGTGATAAAAGAAGGAGGCCGGTTTCCCAAAACTGATTGTAACATGGAGATAGAGTGGAGAGCATGTGGTTCTGGCGGCACTAAACAGCTCTTGTTGTTCAATGTCAAGAATTCTTTCTTTGATGATTCTGTAAGCAGCATCACAACCAATCATGCCTAGCTCTGCAGTGTCCAGCCCTATTGACTTGAGTTTGGTTAGAAGATCAGTGATCTCTAATGGCAGGACTGAATCCGACAATAATTGGAGCATTAGACCAGAGGAGGTAGGGTTAAATAAAATCCTAAACCAAAATTTCAGTAATCTTAGTCAAGCAGTCGTCTTTAGCCGAATTAACCCCACCTTGAGACACAGAACCGAGTAGGGAACGCACCTGGGTAGACCCAAAATCTTCCGCAGAAAGGAGGCTTGAATGTGTTCTAATGGTTGGTTAATAGCCTTATACCAGACGGGAGAGCCATAAAGGACCAGGGAAAGAATCTTTCCCTTAAACGCCTCCAGAGCGGCTGGAACATAACCATTGCCGCAGGTAAAAAAGAAATGGGAAATAGCTGAGGATGCCAGTTTGGATGCATTCTGCACTGCCTTATGATGAAAAGCCCAAGTGAGCCTGTAATGGAAGTTGATTCCCAGGTACTTGAAATGCTTAACCTGCTCCATTTTATTGCCATTACAAGACCATTTAAAAGCCTTCCATCTGTTGGCAAATATCATTATCTTAGATATAGCATAATTGATTTGCAATTTGTTGGACAGAAGATACTCTTCAGTGCGATTCAGCAGACGTTTTAGCCCAATCCTAGTACGGGATATCAGTACTGCGTCATCCGCATACAGAAGTAGCGGCACTTGACTTGCGCCAAGCTTCGGGCAATGGCTATCTACTTCCTTCAGGGATGGGGCAAGGTCGTTTAGAAACAGATTGAAAAGCATGGGGGCCAAGACACAGCCCTGTTTGACCCCTTTGTTGGTAGCGATGGAATGAGTTAGATTCCCACTCCAGGAGCGTCTAACCCTGCATGAGTATTTAGATGGAGGGACCTAATCAGCAGCAACAATCTTTTATCAATCCCCATGTTTTCCAGCTTGGACCAAAGAAGCTCCCTATCCACAGAATTGAAGGCACCTTTCAGATCAAGGAAGGCTACATAAAGGCGAGCCTTACATCTCCTAACCTGCTTATGGGCCAAATGAGAAAGGATCAAGCAATTGTCCAAAGTTGGTTTGCCCCGACAGAAGCCAGATTGCTCGGGGCCTAAGATGCCTTGCGAAGTAACCCAGAGAGTAAATTTATTGCATAGATATTTAGCATAAATCTTACCTATTACAAAAGCAAACTAACAGGCCGAAAATTTCCTGGTGTGGTAAGGTCACCCTTTTTATGGATAAGAATAACTGTCGCTGTAAGCCAGACATTGGGCAATAGGCCAGAACTGTCAATCACTGTAAAGTCGTGGGCAAGTAACTGGGCCCACCATTCCGGATCGCCTTTTAAAAGCTCAGGTGGTATTTCATCTGGACCTGCAGCCTTCCCTGGCTTCAATTGCATAATTAGTTCTTTAATTTCCTCAGGGGTCACAGGAGGCCAAACAGGCAGATGCACAGAGGTGAAGTCAGGGTAGGTGTCTGGGGTTTTGCTCTTATTGTAAAAAATGTCTGTGAAGTGTTGAACCCATGTAGATGATGGAATAATAGCAGGGTCGTATGTTTCTGATCTACACGAACCTGCTACAACTGCCCAAAATTGTTTATTATTTTTTTTGTTGAATTACTTGATGCAGCTTATTCCATTGAGTTAAAACAAACTTTTTCTTTTTCTCTGTCAATAAAACTCTTAGTTGTTTTTTAAGGATAGAGTATTTAACCAAACAATCGGGGTCATTGTACTTTCTAAAATCTAAATAAGAAGCCCTAATACACACCTTAAGAATCCTACATTCACTGTCAAACCAATCCTTTTTGCCAAATGCACTACAGGATTTAACCAACTTGGGCTTGGTACTCAAAACCTTAAAAAAGTGACCAGTAAAACCTTCAAAGGATTTGCTTTGAACAAGGGGATCCGGATCCTGAAGAATGGCCGATAAAAAATCTCTGCTTGCTGGTTCTGTACGACGATGGAAATTTGGGGAAAGGGCGCTGTTAGGCACAATTTTATACCTACACTCTGGATTTGTATCCATCTCAGCTTGTGATGGAACCCTCCCAGAATGGAGGTCAAGGACCAAGATTAAAGGTAAATGGTCACTAAGGGTTAGGTCCCCAATGGCAAAATCATTCACATGATGTTTCATTTTAGTGGAAACTAAAATGTAATCCACAACGCTGGCGCCACGAGAGGATACAAAAGTAAATTCATCAGCGTTGGGGAACTCTCTTAGACCGTTGAGCAAGATCATGTTAGAGCTGATGGAAAACTTAGCAAGGGCCATACCATTAGCATTATAGTATGCATCTTTGGACCGCCTGCTTAGTGCGCAAATGGGGGGGAGGGAACTGTCATCATCCACATCCCAGGCTCTGCGGAAGATATCTGCTGAATTTCCCACCCTGGCATTTAAATCGCCCAGCAAAACAATTTCAGCATGGGGGTGGGCCCTCTTAAGGTCATTCATACATGATGATAGATCATTCCAGACCTAGGTCCTTTGTAAACTATTAAGCAAAGGAGGGATATAAGTGTTGGCGCAGATTAAGTCAATGTCTGCAAAAGACACCTCAGTGCTTGTATCTTACAACAACCTGGAATGATGTCTAAAGGGCATGACTTAAACTGCTTCAGTACAAGGCTGGCTAAACCCACCAAAGGATGACCATTAGAGGTGGGTTTAGTTGCAGGTACTACAAAAGCCTTGTAGCCAGGGATATACAGATGGTCCAAAACCCATGTCTCCTGCAACAGAATAATGTCAAAGGTTCTAAGATAGCTTAAGAAGCCACTGTCATTTTTCTTATTCTTCCACCCTGCAATGTTCCAGGAAAGAATTCTTAGTTGGGAAGAAGTAGCAGGGGCTGGAGAAGCATTAATTAGTCAATCTTTGCTTCCTGATGGACACTCAGCACCAGAAGGATGATGAGACATGCAGCTACTCAGGTCTAAGTTGGTCACAGGAGATGGTGTAAAATCCCTGCAATAAGGGACGGGAATTGCCTCAGTGGCTACTTCTAAAGCAGATTGATGAGCAGATGCTGGCACTGAAAGGCTCAGAGGATGGATTTCATAGGTCAAAGTTTCCGTATTATAATTGAGAAGTTCTGCTTTAACCCTGTCCAGGGATCTGATAATATTTATTTGTTCTGGTCTTGTGAGTTCCTTAAAGGCGCTGATGGCACCCTCCACAATGTCATCCCCCTCCAGCTGTAATTCCATTATCAGATCTTTAGCCACCAATGCAGGAGGATCTGCCCTAGGGCCTTTGGGGGCTGGGAGCGCCCTTGCAATGAGTGAATGGTCGTCAGTAGGTAAATGCATTGGGAGGTCAGTAGTAATTGAGTTACCTGAACCTGAATTTTGGCCATTCACTTCTATGTCCCCAAGGAACCTGGAGGGTAGGTGGGAGCCAGGAATCTTTGGCAAAGCTTTACAGGACTCAAGAGCTGATTCCAATTCCTCATCGCAGGGAACAGCAGACGTTGCCCCTGATGGTACCCTATCCAGGGCTTTAGATAAGGAATTCATATTAGGCTGTGATGAACTTGGGGAAGATAACAAGACCTGGGCTGAGTCTCTAGGCCTGGGGTCGGCAACCTGTGTTTTCAGAGCTGCATGCGGCTCCTTCAGTCCTCTGATGCAGCTCCCCAGTGGGGGCTGGAAGCGGGGCGCCTTCCCCTTGGCCTCCGCCCAGCCAGCCCAGCCCCGAGGGCGCCTCACTCCACAATGTGCTGCAGGCGCTGGCTGCTGGTGAGTGCGGGGCGCAGCTCCTCCCTGCAAAGCTGCAGCTCCTTCCCTGCAAAGCGCCCCCCCCACGCGCACACAGCAGCTCCTTCCTCAGCAGGCAGGCGAGGCAGCGGCGCTCCCCTGCAGCGGGCAGGGGGCTGAACGGAAGAGGCGAGGTTGGAGAAGCACGGGAGACGCAGCGCTGCTGAGGCAATGGGCAGGAAGGAGCGAGGTGAGCTGCATTCCTGTCCACACTTCCCTGGGAGGAAGCCCGTTCACTCTACTGGGGCTGACTTCTGAGTAAACAGGGTGAGGAGCCTGTCCACACTTCTCTGGGAGGAAGCCCGTTCACTCTACTGGGGCTGACTTCTGAGTAAACAGAGTGAGGAGCCTGTCCACACTTCCCTGGGAGGAAGCCCCATTGACTCTATTGGGACTGACTTCTGAGGAGACAGGCAGAGGATGTCCCCTGGTTCTGGTGTTCTGTGAGAGTGTAAAGAGCATCTCTCTATCCACTCTGTCCATCCCCTGCATAATTTTGTATGTCTCAATCATATCCCCCCTCAGGCGCCTCTTGTCTAGGCTGAAGAGGCCCAAATGTCTTAGCCTTTCCTCATAAGGAAGGTGCTCCAGCACCTACAAGGGAGCTACAAGAAGGGGCTACATTATAAAAATGGGACCTGTAAGAGGGGAGCGCATTATAAAAGTTGCATATACAAGAGGTGAGTGCATTATAAATTGGAACATACAAGGGGGAGTAATAACTATAAATCTCTTTATTGTATTGAAAAATACTAGTCATTAGATTTTGTATTTCATTGTTCCTCTTTTACATTACATCCCAGTCATGATCCTGTAGCCCGGGAAGCTCAAAATGTTGCCCTGGAAGTGATGTCACAACTGGAAGTGATGTCATGCCCGGGCTTTTTAAAAAGTAAAAATTGGGAGGAACCCACATCGTACCCCCCCCCAAGCAGCTCACCACCCACTTCCTCTGCTACCTCCCCCCAGGAAGTAGCATAGCAAAGACATCTATCCACCACCCAGGGTCAAAGAAGATTTTGTAGGCCCCCCCCCCCGCATGATAAAATCAAATTTAATTAAGTAAATAAATAAAAAGTTATTGGTTCCATGCTGTATCATAACAACATCATTTTTCTTTTCCAAAATGGATAGTGGCTCCAAGGAGGCAAATTAGTCAGGCCTATGGTGAGAGAAGCTGGGTGAGATGGCAGTCTTTTTGGTTTGATTCAAATCATCTCCCCACTCCCAAATATGTCTGCTTTTTGAAAAAGCCTTCTGTAGTTCCAGTTGGCAAACCTCTCAATCTTGTTCTCATTTGGTTTACAGCCAGAGAGACCAAAAGATCTGACTGCAGAAGGCAACTTCCTATGTTCTCTCTAACAGCAGTAACTGACCAGTAGTAACAGTCTCAATTTCTGTATGCTCGCCTCTGTGACAACTTATGCGTGGGAGAAGCAGCCAAATCTGTAGTAAACACCATCTGTTTGCCCCACACCAATTAAGAAGAAGCTCCTTTGCTGTTGGAGTAAACTACCATTTGTTTGATGAACATGTGTTTATCAAACATGTCTACCCTGCCTTGCAGGCAGCTGTTATTTGAGAGCACAGGTGCCAATGCAATGCAATGCAAGCTTTCTTTCTTTATTCTTTCAAAACTTCACTGGATCTACTGTCTTGTGACAAACCAGAACTGTAACTCACGTGAGTGGGTTCAGAGGAACCTTTGCAACAGTGTTTCAAGCATATTCTCTAACCACAGACACCCACGCCCTCTTCTCGGGTTGCAGTGAGGACAGAAAGCTTCAACTTAGCCCCTGCCTCAAAACACTAAATGAAACCAGAGAAGTCAAGGTTTCTGTAATTTCTCACCTAGGAAAAAACATCACTTTGAGATTGTCAGTAAAACTAGTGACAGGCCTGTTTGTTTTAACCTAGATCTGCCACCCCAAGATGGGGGTGGGAAGCAAGATGGCCAACTCTGGCTACAGCTATTTCTGGAGATCATTTTAACCTTGTCATAATGCTGGAAATTCCTGGAGACCCTGTTAAAATGTCCAGGGTCACGTTTAGCAGGCACCTGGGGATTGATTCTGATTCCTGGAGACTCCAGGCCTACCTGGAGGTTTGGCATTGCAATGTAAGGAGGAAGCCTTTTTTTAAGAATAAAAGGGACAGGCCTGTGGAGGAAGTTCAGCCCACAATTGAATATATGATGCTGCCTCATACTGAGTCAGGCTGTTGGTCCCCTAATCCAATTCTGTCTACCCTGCCTGGCACAGACATTCTCCAGGATTGCAAGAAGCTAGCTCAAGTGCTTTGTTTACTGGACAGCTGGGGAAGGGGATGATCAAACAAAAGGCAGTAATACAAGAGGTTGCTGACCTTGGATGACTAAGCAGCCAAAAATGACAATTTTATTTATTTGAAGTATTTATATTCAGCTTTCTTTAATCCTGATGGGTAATTCAAAGTAGCTTACAAAATAAAAGTTAAAAAATTAATGACTCAATCTTATCAAGGCTCTCTGCTGGCACAATGCGGGTTCTACCAGTGTGCAGTACTGCAAAAGCACCATAAATGCTTTTATATAAATATAAACATTGCCATTTTTCTTTTTACTCATCAAAGACTATTTTCATCCAGCTTCTACTGAAACTATCCCAAGAACTCTCCATTGTGTCCAGCCTTTTAAACCATGCTCAGGACACGGTTTCTCTTTCTCCTCTTTCTCTTTCTCCTCCTGGAATTCTCTTGCACACAGTTCCAGTTGCTACAGTAAATGTTTATCTGTGGAGACCTAGAAGACAGATTTCACCTTTGGCAATAAACAACAGAGCTGCATCCTCACACTTGCTGTTAGATCCTATACAAGCTTAAGTCCCAGGAGAAAGAAATATTCACATAAAAATGATGTGGAGCAGAGATCTATAATGAGTTCACAGGCATCTAAAAAACACAGTCTGTTTCAGTAACTTTTTCCTTAGTGCAGTAGTTCAGTCAGTTTTTGAATGGCCATGTGCTTCTCCTCTTGCTTGTAGTTGTCATGCAAGGACACACTCAGAGCTTGAACAGAGCCAGAGCCCTCCTGTGCCTTCCCAAGCATCCCGGCAGTTGTCTGGAGGCCCACCAGAACAGGTAAGTTTGGTGCAAGGCTGGAGAGAGGGTGGGAAGGGGTGGAAGGGAGAGGTGATGGGCAGGGTACTAGCAGATTGGAACCAAGAGGGGGCAGGATTGTCGGCACTGGCATGTGCTGTATTAAACCCCCCTTACCTGGCCTAATTCACATGTGTGGATCAACACAAACTTGCACCAGTGATACCTCTCTTTTTGTGGAATGTCTACTTTTAATGCTGCATCCTAGGGCTGTCTGAGATTTTAAAATGGCCACTGCCAGGTTGCTATTATGCAGTGGAGCTTGTATCATCACCAATATAGGCAGTGGTGGTTAAAAGTAGTTTTATTTTTTATACAACCCTCTAAAATGAATGGAGATAAAGAGGGTTCTGAAAACAGAGCCCCATTCATCCCATTTGTACCCTGGAAACAAACACAAACCTAAATGGCAAGCAGCCTTGGAGAAAGGACTGGAATTCTCCATTCCTATTCCTGCTCTCATCCATTAAATATGACAGGCCTTCAGCTAGTAATTCCTACCATCTTGGATATCCAGTTAAATATTTCATTAAAATCCTGTGCCATTCCTGAACTGTCAAGGGCAATGTTGGTTGATTGGCAGTTACCAGTTGGGCCACTTAACAGCTGGATCAGACTTGAGCACAAAAATAGCAGACTGTTATTCTCAAGCTTTATTTTAGTGATGGCCCATAGAAATTAGTGCTGGACCAAAAGTCAGAATACAAATCCAATAAATAAATAAACTGCTCACCCTTTCCTATTGTCACAGATACGTTCATGGGTGGGGAAAAATGAGAAGGAGCATCATCACTGTCATTGGAGAGATACATGAAGGATCTGATCATTTTCAGGGATGGGTGGTTTACCTGCATCAATAGCTATCTCTCTTTAATAGTTTATCTCTCTTTAAAACTACTACTGCTCCTGAGGTAGGTAATAGCAACAGCACTACAAACACCATTTGTCTCCTTGGCAGTGTTTTGCCAGATTCCAAGGCCAAGCTCGGCCTAGAGAGTTATGCTAATTAGCTCCCCTTCTTTCCCCAAAAATGACCCTAGTTCTGCCCTACAGTACTACAAGTCCCCATTACCAGGGTAGCTCACCTGTACAACCTGCAAGAGGTCCTCCTTCCTCCCCTCTCCTGCCAGCAGTTTCTCCCACCACTACAGCATCACCTTGGTTCTCCACAGGTCTTATGCATGGCAGCCAAACACCAATCTCAGTATCTCTAGCAGTTTCTGCTCCATCAGTCTCCAAAGTCCATTTGGAATCCATCAGCAGTTCCATTACTTTCTCAGTCCATTAATCCAGTTTCTTTCCTCCTTCTACCACCCATACCCAACACTACCTTCATCAGGTGCTTTTATGCCTGAGTGCCCTATTGCCTTGAAGTGGCTACAGCTGTGCAGCACACCCTCTGGTGAATGCCCAGCCCTTAACCCTTAAAGGGGCCACTGCTGACCCCACATCCTACCTCCCCACCAGATCTTCCGCGATTCCAATACAGGCAGCCAACTCCTGCTGCCTGCCATTTTTCTTTCTGGAGTGCACTGGGAAATGATGCTATGTGGTGTCATTTCCTAGTGAATTTCTGGAAGAAGAAATGGGGGGGGGTATACATATCTTATATTTTATTTCCCCTCCACCCCTTAACTCCTGGCCCATAGGAGTTACCCCAAGAGCTGCTCTGTGTAATTTGTAGAATAAAATATGTAACTTTTCTTATACTAATTTGCAAAGAAACTTGTTAATTTGACCCCAACCCATTTTAAAAGATATCCAGAACTGCAGAGAAGAGCACAATTAAATCATGAAAATGTCTGTGAACTTTAAAGGTCAGCAACATACTTTATATGGGAATCTCATATCAATTATTTGGAGTCTGACAGCCCGATCCTTTCCACACTTTACTGGGAGCAAGCCCTATTGACTGTAATGGGATTTACTTCTAGGTGGACCAGCATAGGATTGGGGTGTTACTATTTTAGCTTGGGACAGATAGCACCTAATGAATTTTTAAAGAGAATCTCATAGTTAAAATCTCGTAGTTAAAATGAGGTTTTATTTAAACACATAAGTAGTTACAATTGCATCTCTTTTAAGGAAAGGCATGAGATAAGGTTAAGACCCACAGAAACTTAACACAAACAATATTAATATAAGAAACCTAGAGATTGCTAAGCTGTACTGAACCTATCTCTTACAAGGCATAAGCCCTTTTGAGCATCCCAAGTGGGTGGGATTCACCTGTCCTTCCAAGTTTGGTGAAACAGCACATCCATGCTGGAACCGAATGCAACAACATAGAGATGTTCTCTAAGGTTTCCAAAAACCCTGGTCCATAGGTGGACCATGCAAAGTGGTATGGCGGAGGAGAGTAATGTAGCTAGGGGCGCAATCCTAACCGGCACTGATGTAGGCATAGGAGCCCCGGGAGGGTTGCAAACATGCTGTAAAGCACGTTTGCGCCTCCATGGGAGAAAGCTGCGTTGGCACATCTAGATGCGCCGATGCATGGAGGCTGGCAGAAGCCTCTGCAGCGGCTTCCTCTCTGCCAGTGCACCCAGGGCTGACACAAGTGGCAAAGGTAGGCATGGGGGTGCAGGGAGGAGGTGGGAGGGGTTATTTCTGGGCAGGGGGAGGGTGGGTGATGGGCGGCCCTGGGGGCAGGCATGCGGGGAGCTGGGGGCGGGGCTGGGACCTGGCAGTTATGCTGGATCCCAACCCCCATCCCTGGGGAGAACGGAGCAGCTTCAAGCTGCTCCGCTGTCCTCTGACTTGCACCACCTCCAGAGGTGGCGCAGGTCCGAGGAGACCCATTGGGGCCAGCAGCCCTTACCCAGGGGTAAGGGGAAGAGCTTCCCCTTGCCTCTGGCTGAACCGCTGCTGGCCAGAAACCCGCGTTGGATGCAGCGTAAGCCTCCTGGCTTGCTCCAGCATGGGTTTGAATTGCGCCCAAGGTCATTTGATACCTGGGGCCCATTCCTTGTTTGACACGCTCATAGGACAAATTAATATTTTTCACATTTTTATACCACCCTTCTTCTAAGAACTCAGAGTGGTGTGCATGGTTCCTCTCCTTCTTTTGTCCTCCCAGCAACTGTTTGAGGTAGGTGAGGCTGAGAGACAGTAATAGTCATAACATGAAATGAATAATAATAATGACCAGAAAATAAATGCAATGAATATTTCCCCACAAGCAATAGATGAACATTCATGCCCTTTGCTGCTATTGGTCCCCTGCACATAGTTCTCAGTGACTTTCTGCCTCTACACCTGCAGATTCAATGTAGCCATCATGGTTAATAACCACTGATAGACTATAGTCCACCATGAACATTTAGAATCCACTCTAAAAGTCATCTAAGCCAGTGACCAACAACACCCAACCTTCCCACCAGTAGCATCACTAGGGTTGGTGTCACCTGATCTGGTAACTCATAGTGTTATCCTCATTAACTTTATTTTACTGTAGAACTGTATAGGTCACCCAACCAAAGTGTAACTAACAAAAAACAATGGCCAACTTGATGACACTCATATAACTGAATAGGAGTTTGAGTGTTAGCTCTGACACATGGGAAAAGAAGCTGATTCATAGCAACATCTTATTGGTTCCCTGTTGTGTCATAATTACACCTCATTAGCTCTCAGAACACTCAGACTCATTGGTCAGTTCTGAGTTAAGGAAATACTTTTGTTGTGTTTTCTTTTTCTGGTTATTTGGCCATAGGTTTTGATAGAACACAGATATTTCAATGTGGTTTGTTTATTGCATTCTGCTGTAAATTACACATTGAGTGGTATATAACATGATGGTATTATTCCTAACAACCACAATTTTGGTAAATGGTGGTGTCACTCCCCCCCATGGCACCCAAAGCGGCTTGTCCCCTGCCCAGCTAGCTACGCCATTGGCAGAGGACAGACATTGAAAAACACTGCCTTAGAGCAATGATTACCCAATCAAGAAAGAGGCCTATATCTCCCAACAGGGCGATCCAATTCCGGGATCACTATGAGTCAACTCTAGCTCGCTAATTGATATCTTCACAGCTGCAGTAAATTTCTGATGATTACAATGTCCTTGGTACCTAGCTCCACTGCTACTTCCCCAGCATTCCCTTGGCCAGAAGGAACACTGATAAGAGTAAAGTGCTTTCTGTTTTCACAGCTCAAGATAACTTCCCACCAGCTCATACTTAGGACTTCCTTTTCTCCCCAAAATGAATGCAGGTGACAAGATTGAATCAGACCATCAACCTGGTTCTGCTTGCTTCTTCATAGAATGCCTGTCAACTAATAAATTGTTTGACTGAATCTCAGTGTACTTCTTGACTATGATTTCAGGGTCTATAACCCCAACCAGTCTTGCTTTGCAGGGTTATAGAGCCCTAATGCTCCAACAAAGGTTAGAAGAGGAATGAGATTCTATGTGCCTTCCAACCCACCCCTCCCTGTCTAGAAGGTGAACAAATATTAAAGAAGCTTATTCAAGCATAATATTAAAGAAGTCCCCTGGCCTAGAAACTTGTATTCCTCCACTGCATTGTGCTCCTTCAGCCCATTTTCTGTGTTGAGATATAGCTCAGGGAAGTGTCAGGTTCTGGGTGTTGGTGAGACTGATAACTTGAAAAGCTCTGACTCAGGGCATGCTGACTCCAGGGTCTTGAACTCAGAGGGTTTTTTGGCTGGTGGGCTCAGCTCCAGGCTAGACCTGGAAGAGGCTGTGTGACTGATCTTAATACAACATAGGGCTACTAGCCTGTCTTCTTAGCTTGTGGTCAGAATAACTGTGTCATCAACGCACATCAACTTTCCAGCAGCTCTTAGGAAAGGTGCTATGCAAAGTGCCCAACCACTATTTTTAACCAAGTCAATATTTCCTTATTCAATGAAATTGTTGATATTTATGGGGCCCACAGCTCACTGACAGTCTGCAGTCTACATGCAGAAGGTCTCTGGTTCAATCCAGAGGGATCTTGGCAGGATCCCTTTCTGCCTGAAACTTTTGAGGGGCTGCCGCTGTCAGAGCCATTAATACAGAGCCCAATCCTAACAAGGGCTTGCACCAACAAAATGCATGTTCTACTGGTGCACACTGTTGCAAAAGTGTCATAAAGCAATTTGCAACACCACAAGGCCCAGGTGTGCCAGTGAAAAGGCTAGAGCCTTCCTGCAAGTATTGTCAGAGCAAGAGGCCCGCTGGAGCGGGTAAGGGGTTGGGGAGGGGTTATATAGGGTGGGGGGCAAAATGGGGCAGCAATGGGGGAGGGGGGAGGATCAACAGCACCAGCAGGCACCATATCCAAACCTCCTTCCTGACCCTGATCCACCTACATGGATCAATGCAGACTTGCATCAGCAATATTACTGACACAGGTCTGGGTTGACCTGTTGCAGCTGCTGGGACTTACCTAGCAGGGAACAAATGTTCCCTTACTCTGAGGAAACCTTCAGGATGCCCATGCCACTGCATCAACATGTTGGGTGATGGGAATTTAAGTAGGATTGGATTATAAACCCCCCAGTTAAGTGCAGTTTAGGTTATAGGGGGTCTGTACTTGTTAAAACAGCTGGTTCATTATGGCTCAGCACTATCACACCTGTGCAAAATCACCACCAAAAAATGGACTGTGCTTGAGCAAAACCACCTACACAGCCTTGAGCTGTCCTTACTTTGCTGTCCGTAACTCAGGGGGCCACACACTAGGCTAGAAGGCAGTTTGCTCTGTGTTTTTTTTTCAGCTGCTACAGTTTTAGCAGAACAATAGCTGAGTTATTTGAATCTACCTTTCATGGCAATACCCCTGGGGGCTGGGGATAAGAATAGGCCCTCAGTTTGGCTGTACTTGTGGTAAGAGGCGACTAAACAGCCACCGGGTAGGTGGGACTCGTCAGCCTGGGAAGGCAGCTCATCTGAGAGAAGGAAAACTCTGATCCCAAACCTCCACTGCCTTGTGGCTACATCCAGTTATGGAAAAGGCTTCAGAAGTCAACCTCCAGGCAAAATCTGGAAACGGAGTCCCTGAGGCAGTTCATGGCTGAACACAGTCACATTCTGGCAACTCCTACGACGCCGCTAGAACCAACCGTATTGGCTTCTGCCTTTCCATTGGACCATTTCAGCAACGTGGAGAGGGGGGATTTGCTGCATGGGTAACAGTCTATCCTTCATATCTACTTTACCCAGGCTTTGTGCACTGGAGAGGACGCTGTTCCAGAGCCACTATTCAGAGCGCGATGCCATAGTCTTCCGAGATTGAAGGATGCCAACACTTTCATGGCAACCATTAACAATTGCTGAAATAAAATTAGCAAACACTAAAACATGGCAGCTAATGATCCCTGTTTAAACCCACACTGACAGCACCATGTTGAAACAGCTTGACAAGGAAAGGGACATCTTCCCAGCAAAATCTCAATTAACATGCACAGAAACCTCTTCTTATCACTTGAGGCACAGTTATCAATTACGTCCTCATTAAACAACAAAGCTCCTTTCAAGTGGCCCCACTTAGACATCATCACTAAGCATCTTGCCATCATTTAATGGATGGAGAGACTAATTAATAATTAGCCACATTAATCAACAAGAGACTCCAGACCAGCTGAAACAAATCAGCAGGTGCAAGAGGTAAAGCTTTCCTTGGTTTGTACTGCTTCATGCTCCAGATTTGGAAGGGGATGGGAGATGTTGCTTGTTTAAATATTCCCCTGTGAAATTTAAAAAAAAATACTCTCTGCACATAGAAAAGCAGTGTATCAAAGAAAAGTGTTCTTCCTAGATTTACTCCGATAGGTTTCTTTTCTATGTACAGTAGTAGGTGGATTGGGTAGTGCAGGAGGATAAGCTGTAGGAAGAGATGGGGCAAAAAAAATGAGAGGGGTGTAGTGGAATAGCGGAATATCTGGTGAGGAGATAGAATGTGGTGTCTGCAGTGGCCCCTTTAAGAGTTAAGGCCTGGGCTTTCAGCAAAGGGTGTGCTGCACAGCTGCAGTCACTTGAAGGCCATAGGGCTCTCAGGGATATAAGGAGCACCTGAGGCAGGAAGGGTTTGTGGGTAGCAGAAGGAGCAAAGCTTGAGGAAGGAGAGACTGGGTTAATGGACTTTGGAGACTGCTGGAGATACTGGTGTGTGGCTGCTGTGCCCAAGACCTGCTGAAGACCAAGGGCTGCTGTAGTGGTTGGAGGCTGCTGGCAGGAGAGAGGACCTCTGTGGTGGGGTCCAGCAGGACTGCAGAGCAGAACCAGGGTCATTTTTGAGGAAAGAAGGGGAGCTAACTTGCTTAAAGTGGGCATAATTCTCCAGGTGGAGCTTGGACTGGGGATTTGGCAGAGCAAGGGGAAAGGACTGGAGTGGAACCTTTCCCTCTTCTCCCCCCCCCCCCAAAGTCTCTCCATTCTACCTGTTAATGTCAGGATCTAGTAACCAAGTTACCCACTTGTGCAGAAGAATCTTACACACATACATGTACTTATACTGGGACTCCCTGTATATGCCAAACACACTTAGGTCAGGATGTGTTCTGCTGCAACAGTGCCACCCTGCCCAGTATGCTTTCACTTTTGTATCTGAAAATGGACTTCTCAGATTTTTATACCATCTTTCTCCAGGTAATAAAACATGGTGCCCACCCTCTCCACCATCCATTATTTTATACAGTTCTTTAATTCCAGGCTGCTGTCTACTCTGCCTCACTTCCTTCAATGCCTTTACCTCTTGACCAGCCTTCCTAGCACTCCTCTTTGCCTCCCCTCCCCATACACTCCCCCCCCCCATTTAAGGGCCATAATGTTACATCAGAACTGCTTTCTGGTTAGCTCCTTGGTTCCTTTTCTTAGGCTTCTTTTGTCATTCACCCTTCCTATCCTTCAGGTTTCTCTTCTTTGCCCCTGTGCTAGCACAGCACTGCTCCTTCAACCCCCTTTGTCTCAAGGCTCTCTGATAGTCACTCCCTCTATGAGGTTTTAATCCCAGCCAAACAGACACTTCCCTCACAGACACTGGACATCCACAGACTTCCCTTCCCTCACAGACACTGGACATCCAACACTTTAGTCTCCTGAGAAAAGGAACATTCATTGCCACTTCACTAGATTAGATAATCAGATATAGCATTGTTCCAATCACAACACAAAGTGCCTTATGTATGCTTCTTCTTTCCAACATCCGGATTGCATAGTTCCTGTCTGGGCCTAGACTACATAAAGCCATTTTGTGGTTATGTCTCCAATTTCCCTTTTTCAGATTGCGGTTGCTCAGGATACATCTTTACCAAAGTCCTTCTGTTGCACATGATTTATTTTTAATCTGTGTTGGTTTTTGCTTATTCTCCCCTCCTCTTTGCTAATTTGTAATACAATATCTGCAAAGATCAACATGGGAAACATGAAGACCAAGAGACTCAATGAAGGACACATGCTGTGGCACCTATTTGACCATTAGTTTGCTCACAGGTAGGTGTTCCAGCTTGCCAGTGCAAGGAGAAATTATTTCCCATAATGCATGCCAAAACAATATTACAACCATTGCATAGAGCAGGGGTGTCCAAAGTTTTTGGCAGGAGGGCCACATCATCTCTCTGACTCTGTGTCCAGAGCCCGGGGAAAAATTAATTTACATTTTAAATCTGAATAAATTTACATAAGTTTACATAAATGAATATATTAAAGATGAACTTATATGAATGGATGAAGGTCTTGCAATAGCTCAAGGCCTATAAAAGGCCTTGCACTAAGCAAGACTGGCCTTTCCTCTGCTGCTGCTACTGCACCACAGACATGAAACAAGAAGCAGTGGAGGGAGCCCTCATCCCACAGCTCACGTGAGAGGTCAAACAGTCACACTCATGCTGAGAGCAGTTGTGTCGGGCCAGTGTGGACTCCAACAAATCTCCAGAGGGCCAGGGGCTCATTGGAGACTGTGGGCTCCCTGAGGGCCGCATTGAGAGGCCGCAAGTGGCCCCAGGGCTGGGGTTTGGGCACCCCTGGCATAGAGGATACTATCTCTTGAATAAAGTCTACTTTCCTACTTCAAAACATGGTTATGTGGAGAACCGGCGTTGCTAGGGGGGTGCGGGCCACACCAGGTGATGCGCTGGGGGGGTGACGCACCCTGGGGAGGATGCGCTAACTTTGTGGCATTAGGAGCTACCCTGTCATGCGATACACTGTTGGATGTGGAATGGCCAGCGGAGTGCAATGCAAAAAACGGAATTGAAATAGCTCCTTTCCTTCAAATGTTATGGCCAAAAAACCGGAAGGAAAAATGCATGGAGTCCTATGGAAAGAAAAAGTGAGCCTATCGTGCGTTTACTCATGAGTAGGTGTACTTACCATAGTCCTTCGGAAAGGGCAGGTTGAGAGGAATCCACCGACACCAGAATGGTCCCTATCCAATGAATGCAGCCCCCCAAAAACAGCTGAGAAACTCCCCCCTCCCAGCTGCAAGTCTGAGCCAGAAACAAAGCCACGTGGTCATGTTTACTTGCAAGTAGGCGGACTTGCCTTAGTTGAGGCAGGCTAAGAGGCTCCAAGGATATCAGAATGGTCCTCATCCAATGAGCACAGCCCCAAAAAACTGGAGAAGGAGGTTCTTCTCTCCCAGCTGCCTCCCTCCCAGACTGTGGAGCCCTTTGGAAAGCAAAGCAGCCTCACAGTCATGTTTACTTGTGAGTAGGTAGTCGTGCCTTGGCTGGAGTGAATCAGAGTAGATTCACTTGGTGGAACAGGACTGGCTCTCCCTTATTTAATTATTTTATTTTAATTTAATTATTTAAAATTAGTTATTTTAATTTGCTTGATGATGTCACTTCTGGCCATTACATCACTTCCAATGGGTCCTGGACAGAATGTCATTCTAAAAAGTGGGTCCCAGTGCTAAAAGTTTGAGAACTGCTGCAATAAGGTGTTAGTAAGTTGACACAGGTGTGTGTGTGTGAGAGAGAGAGAGAGAGACTCTACAAGTTTTCAAAATCACTAAAATTGGAATTTAGAGGAATAAGATCATCATGTTATATATCAATCAATGCATAATTTCATACAGAATGCAATGAAACAAACCACATTGAAATATCTGTGTTATAACAAAAGCTACAGCCAAAAAACCGATGCGGGTGGGGCGATGGTACATAACCACCTGGGGCGCTGCCCTGTCCACTACATGGGGTGACGCACAGGCCTCCTGTACCGGGTGATGCGAATCCTAGTGACACCACTGCCTTAACTGGGAATGCCTAGGGTGTTAGGTGGCAACTCAGAGATTTATACTATACCTTTAAATCCCTTGATGTGAGAGAGCATGCAGCTGCAAACAAGAGCACTCCAAGTGTGCCGCATGGCAGGCAGAAAAAGAGGATCAGGCAAAAGTGTGAACATGATTAAGATTTGAATGGTGTAACGCACAGTATCTAGATTGCAACCTGGAGATCTTGGGACCAAGAGCTGTGCTTGGGCTTGGGACCAAGCACAGATTGTATTAGCCATTCCTAATGCATTCTGAAACATATTAGGGGAAACTGCAAAAAAAACAAAATGCACACTTACCTGAGGCCTTGTACAGCCAAATCACTCCATACTATCCTAGACAACTCATTTATAAAGGTATTTGAAAATGGTGTTAAGTACCTTAATCATTAAGGTGTACATTCAGTAAGACTTACTCTTCAGAAACAAACACCCCTACTCATCCAGGTCAATTACCCCTACTTGCCTTGCTTGTTTTTTATTTATTTATTTTAACTTAACTCCCCAGTCAGTCACTATTTTTACGAGTCATTTCTTGGAATGCAAAAATGTATGTCATGGATAGAGGGATGGCCCGCAGTTTGTGAAAGCAGACCAGTTCCAGCAGTCCTGCCCTCAACTCTCACAAATATGTGTTTGAGGAATAAGGGTTTCCAGAAGTATGCAACAGCAACAAAAAAGAATTTTGAAATGTCTTTTTTTAAAGACAAGGTGTGATTTTAAAGGGATGCATTTTTCCCCTTGTCCAGGGATCAGCACATTCCTTCTCATTTGCAGGGGCTATTCTTGTTGAGTCAAATCGTGTATAAAAAATCCATGTATAACAAGGCTGGACCTGTATTATTTTGTAATCGTGACAGCAACTTTGTATGGTAAGTCACTATCCCTTGAGGCTACAATCCTATATGCACTTTCCTGAGAGTAAATTCCATTTAACACAATGAGACATACTTCTGAGTAAACCTGTATAGGATTGTGCTGCTAGTAGTAGTAAATTTGTAGCACAGGTGCAATTTTAAATCTTAATTCCTAGTTCAGCTTCTTGGTGACTGCAGTAGTGTCGAGGCCATTGGCTAAGATTGTTTTGTCTTTAATGAAGGCTCAGCTGCCTTGGAAATCTACAAAATTAGTGTCAGTATTTTTTTGGAAAAGAAGAAATTGATAGTGCAGTCCTATGCAAGTCTGCTTGTGTCTGTAAGCCCCAGAGTTATAGACTTCCTCCCAGGTAAGCGTGCATAGGATTGTAGCTTCAGTCAGTCTGCCCAGGGCTAGATGGGTGTGTTTGTGTGTATATGTGCCTTGTTATGCCATCTTTAACTGAAGAAAACCATTTTTTGTCTCTGGTCTTATGGGAGTATCCTCAAGTGAACCTGAGAGTGGAGAAGTTGGGGGTGGGTGTGTGGGTATGGAGGCTAAGGAATGACTGGAGTTTATTCTGCCCCTCCCAGGAGCTGAGGAAGGGAGCCTTGGGCGGGCAGGCGGGCTGGCTGGCTGGCAGGCAGGCAGTGGGGAGTGAGCTCTCTCTGCAGCATCTTAAGTTCCATCTCTGTCCCCGGCAGTGGAGGAGGTGGCTGTGGTGAGTGGTTAGGTGTCTGAGTGAAAGCAGCAGCTGCAGAGGCACACAGTTGGAGTGAGGCTTCTCTGAGCTTTGTGGCTGACTGAAACAGCCCTCGGGGAGAAGAGAGCTCTGTCTGGAGAGTGGGTAAGGGGGCAAATGGGGGGAACAGACCTGCACCACTGAAGTGGGAGATCCAAGACCATCAGAGGTTTCTGGTTGGCTGAGTTGGCTGTCTGAACCCAGCTAAGTTGCAGGCACTCCACTTCTGAAATGAACTGTGTCTTTCTGGAACTCTTGAATGGATAAAGCTGCCTTCAACAGAGATGGCACGCGGTCTTTCTTGTTCAGAATTCTCTGCTCTGGTGACAGTGGCTTTCTGGAGTCTCAAGCAGAGACTCCAGAAAGCCACTTTTCTCTTTTAGAAGGCTCTACCTTCTGTATGTGTAGAGCTTATGTTTTAACACTTATTCTTGTGGTGTTGTGCCAGCCCTTTAAACTGAGCAATGAATAGGGAGAAAAGTATTTTTCAGAAATACTTTGGCTGATACTCTGTACTATGGTTGCCAGCATTTGAGCTGGGCCCTGTGGCTGTCCCTCAAGCTGCAATTTGACCTGCAGCAATTCGCGGCTGAGATCATGTTTAGCTCCTGTGCTGTGAAAAGCACAGAGTGTGAGCAAAGAGTGTGATAAGCCTGCTGGCTTCTGCAGATGCATCACTGTTTGAGACAGAGGAATGGCCAGGCAAGCTTTCTTCTTGTCAATTGGCAACCCTTCTTGGAAATAATGCCTGACAGAGAAACTGGAATCTGTAGGCTGGAGCTGTAACTGCTGGGGCGGGTGGGAGGGAGAGAGAAATTTTGTGTACTATCTCATAGTGCTGGGACTCAGAGGCACCAATGCAGTGGGTGGACAGGAGACTCAAGAAAGACCAATTAGATGAAATACTTTCTCAATGTCATTAGCCGACTATTCCACATTATGTGTAATGGGGTTCACTGTTACCAGCTGTGGTGATGGCCATTGGCTTTGGTGAGTTTAAAAGAGGATTAGACACACTGGAGAAGTGTACATCTATCAGCAGCAATTAGCCATGGGAACTGAATAGAGCCTCTATCTTTCAAGGCAGTCTGGCATTGAATATCAGTTAATAGGGAACAACAAATGGGCTTCCCAGAGGCTGCTGATTGGTCACTGTGGGAAACAGGATGCTGGACTAGATGGAGCTCCATTGGCCTGACCCAGCTGACCTCTTTTCATGTCCTTGTACAAAGGAGTGTGAAAGAGGGAGCAGAATGTGACCAAATGACCATTTTTCCAAGGGGTAATTGACCATGGGGAAAAAACCATTAGTGAGCAAGGCAGTCCCCACTGCTCTGCCAGATGGTGGATGTTCCCACTTCCCTAGATGTCTGAAGAGGAGGGTAGTGAAATCTCCCTTGTCATTTGGCAGGCCACCAGAGATGCCTGGCTTCCTGAGGGTCTGATGTGCACACTGCGATAAGAGACCATTGTGTTCTCTGTATTCATGTGATGTGTATGTAATTTAAGTTCCTTGTGCAAGAGTTCAGAGTGTGACATGGTTGTGTCTGTGCTGAAAAGCTAGAAGACTGATTATGTCAACTTCCCAACTGATTATGTCAACTTCTCAGACTTTTGCTCTGGGAACTCCCCATTTCAGATTCCCTGGGGAAGGATTCAAATTCTGGAACTTTCTTAAACGTTTGGATCTAGAGGGACAGTATTGGGGGACAGGCACAGACCGGCCTGGCTGGGATGAACCCTGGCCTACCCAGATGCCTGAGACTTCTGCTCCGGCTGCAGCTGGCACCCTGCCTGCAAATGGTAGCATCCCCCAGAGGCCCCTTGTGCTTGGCGATACTCCAATTGGGCAGTGGAGAGTGCATGAGGAGGAGGAGCTGCCACATAAGTCTCTTGACTAAGAGGTTTGCATGGTAACACCTCCTTCCCCATCGGTTAATGGGCTTCCTCCTCAAAGATAACGGAGTGTAGGGAGCAGTGGGGTCTCCTCTTCTGCCTACCCCCAAGGGCAGGAAGGGAAGAAGTTGCCACTACCAGGGATTTTCCTCCATTCATCCATGGGGGAAGGAGGGAAGGAATCACCTCCCATTGTCCACCAGTGGTAAACTGTGGGGGGGATGGAACATGAAGGTCCAATATGCCATCAGGGATCCGTTGGAGGGCTTTTCTCCAATGCCCTTGGAACCCTGGCACAACCACTGTACCTGGAATACAGGGGAAGGAACCTTTGTACATGAACTGTGGTGTTGTAATGGCAGCATTGGACAGCAGTCTTGGAGATGGGGGACCGCAAGAGCAAAGTGCAAATTTGGGGGGATGAGCTTTGTCCTGCATGTTGAATTTCTGAAGGAGAAAGAACAGTATATTTCCCATTAATGGTTCCACCCTAAATGTAAACGGAAATGAACTTGTGCGGAACTGTTTATTCAATATAGGTGGAGCCTATTTATCCGTGTTAGTTCATTCCATGACTTGGCGCGATTAACAAAAATGTGTTGTGCTAAATTCCATAGAGTTACGCAAATACACTGCAGCCTGACACTTCCTGATGGAAGGAAACTAAGGCAGCTGTTATCAATCCCCTCTGTACTCAGCCCTCCCTGTTACCAGCTGGCTTCTTTCACATGGGAGGCTGATCTTTTAAGAGTCCAGCCCTATGTGTAAGTAAGCCCCATTGACTCCCAGGAAAGTGTGGAGAGGATTGAAGGCTAAATCTCAAGCTTTGCTTGGTGGGAAGTCTTGCTTGTGTCCGTGATAGCCTGCACCATGGGGAGGTTGCTTGTGTCAGTGATTGCCTGCACCATCTCAATGGGGGGGGGGGGAATTTGGCAAACAATCACTGGATTTTTTAAAGCAATCCCCTCTCCTCCCCTTCCTGCCTCCCCCTCCAGTCTCAGTCCTCCCTGTTGCCAGCTGCCCAGCTTCTTTCACAGTTGGGATACTGATCTTTTAAGAGTCCAGGCCTATGCGTTTCTCATGTTGGCATCCTTCAGTCTCGGAAGACTATGGTATCGCACTCTGAATGGTGGTTTTGGAACAGAGCGTCCTCTCCAGTGTGCGAAGCCTGGGTAAAGTAGATATGGAGGATAGACTATTACCCATGCAGCAAATCCCCCCTCTCCACGTCGCTGAAATGGTCCAATGGAAAGGCAGAAGCCAATACAGTTGGTTCCAGTGGCGTTGCAGGAGTTGCCAGAACGTGACTGTGTTCAGCCATGAACTGCCTCAGGGACTCCGTTTCCAGATTTTGCCTTGAGGTTGACTCCTGAAGCCTTTTCCATAACTGGATGTAGCCACAAGGCAGTGGAGGTTTGGGATCAGAGTTTTCCTTCTCTCAGATGAGCTGCCTTCCCAGGCAAATGAGTCCCATCTGTTCCCCCACCCCAAATCCAAAGATAAAAAAAATCTGTGGATAAATAGACTGCACCTGTATATTCGTTTGGTAAGTAATACCAAATACTCTGAGCAGCATTTTCCTTCAATAAATCACCAGGGTCCAACAGTGAGGGAGTAAGCTGCTTGTTTGAAGGTGCTTGCCACGTCTTGTAACACCTTTCCTAGTACCACAAATGCATGATTTTAAGATGTGAGAGAGTGCAGGAAAGCAAAAGAGCATGTGGAATGTCTGGGACACTTCTTTGTTTCTGTGGGCACATTGGTGGCTGGTGAGCAATGCCTCTTGGTCTCTAGCAGCCCAATCCTAACTAACTTTCCAGGGCCAACGCAGCTGCAATGCAGTCCTGGAGGAGGCTTCCATGACTGCCTCCTACCTCAGGATGCAGCCCATCCCATTGGCACAGCTGCATTGGTGCTGGAAGGTTAGTTAGGATTGGGCTATGGGTGTCTTCGGGCTGCAGCTGAAATTGTGGTGTGTGTGTGTGTGATAGGAGGATTAAGATTGGGGTATATAATTATAAACAAAGTTTGTAGGGGGAGGTTATGTGAGAGCGGAGATGAGGTAGAACTGCAAGAAATCTGTAGTGTAGAAAGCACCATGAGCAATGCATATAGTCTGGGCATTTCGTGGAGATTAGAAATTAACTTTCAAACCTTTATAGCTTAGTTCTGTTATGAGATCTTGGGGCCCAAGTAAACATGGCTTGATCATGCATTCAGATACATGTGCCTATACATCACTGACATCCATATTTGTGGCTTTGGACATGGAAGTGGTTGGATTTTCGAGTCTTGCTTCCAACTTTCTCTGGCTGCCTGTCCACCTACTAATTACAGATCTCGTGCCGTGGCTAGATTGAATGTCAGCATCCCTGGATATAGTTCCATATTACCTTTTAAGGTGAACTAGGTTGGAAGGCTAAGTGTCAGAAATTAATAGTCAACTCTCTGTCACAGTTGGATGTGGAGCAGGGCCGTTTGGTTGTGGTGCCCATGTTGTGGAACGCCCTCCTGATGTGGTTATTGTCACCCTTGCTTTAGCAGTTTCCCCACTTTCCAGAGGCACTTGCAAAAGTGCCTCTTGAAGGGTTGCTCTTGCTAAAGCTGAATTCATGTTTCTGTTTT
This sequence comes from Tiliqua scincoides, assembly GCF_035046505.1. NCBI lineage: Eukaryota > Metazoa > Chordata > Lepidosauria > Squamata > Scincidae > Tiliqua > Tiliqua scincoides. The sequence continues at coordinate 31,902,708 of NC_089827.1, read as the reverse complement.
GCTCATATCATTCATTGTACAGGTTTTTTATTTGTTTTTTTTAAAAATGGTTTTAAGCTTCTTATACAATACTTTGAAGACTCAGTTCCTAAATAGGAAGGCAACTCATAGATATTGTCAATAAATAGGCTGTAAAATGTGTAACATTTTGTAGATGTGTTTGAATGTATCCACATGGGGGGAGGTCTTGTTTGTTCACATTGGGGAATGCCTAACTGGGCAACCTGGGCCAAGTATTCTGTTAAGGGAAGACTTCACTTTCAAGCTTGGAGGGGGAGTTATGCAGAGAGCCAGCAGGGGCACCTGTTTGTTATCCCCACTGGTGGTGTCTGTCCCAGACTCTGGTAGTGTGAAATGAAGTGACAGAGAGGTGTGCGAGTGTGTGGTTCGGGCAGGAAACTTGAATGCCAGAAGGTCAGATGTTCCAGGAAACGGATCTGCTTCAATGAAACAACAACGGGCAAACAGACTTTTGTTTCTGGAAAGTATCAAGGGGGGAGGAGAAGTGGGATATAAATTAATAAACAAAACTAAACCATTCTAGAATCCATTTTCTTTTTTGCTGCTGTCAAAGTTTGGCCGTCTGCCTGATGTCTGAAACCTCCCCCCCCCCCCGTGTGTGGCGGTTAACAGGCAGTATAGGCACAAGGCTTTTGACTCAGCAGATCATCTCATTGCTGTCCTCTCCTGATGTCCTCATCCACAACTGGGCTCCCTGAGAAGAAGATGCAGGCACTGGCATTCCTGGAGGGGGGAAGCAAAATGCTAAATTTATTCAGGTGCACACACCCAGGCAGCAGCCCCATTTTTTCCATGGCAGGCTTTTTAAAGGCCTGACTTAACTAAAGACTTTTGAGTCGCAAAAGGGCAGCAATTCAGAAAGTGCTCCTGTTATGAGTCAGAGTTGACTTGACTCAAGCCACACTGGGTTTTTTCATCCCTGGAAGTATCACATCATTCTAGGGCAGCAATGTGTGCATCAGGGCCCCAGTGCAGGACTCTGATCAAGGGATCCCCAGAAGCATGCTTGTGTATAATTTCTTTGGAAAATGTTCCTTGCCTCCTAGGGTGCAATAGGTCATCCGCCCTACAACAATCCTAGCTCTGTGCCCACTCACCCTCAATGCATTGTGTAGGAATGAAGTGCAGTTTTCTATAATTCAAATGACAGATGCTGCTAAATTTAGGCCCAAATCCTAACCAACTTTCCAGCTCTGACATAGCTATGCTAATGAGGCATGTGCTGCCTCCTGCATTTGGAGGGCAGTCACAGATGCCTCCTTAAGGTAAGGGAATGTTTCCTTTCCTTACTGAAAGACAGCTGAGAGGGTTCCCAATGGACTCTGCTTGTCTGCTTTTGACAACATCTTGACATGGATTTAAAAAAAAAAATTAAGCAGGCAATGCTTTTCTCATAACTTTATCTTCCAGCTTAGAAAGCCTTCCCTTGTTCACTTTCTGAATGTCAGTCTGGTATTAGCGATCGAGGAACACAGCTAGTAAAAGAGCTGACTCTCTTTTAACTGAATTTGTTTCAGAACTTGAAAAATTAGAAACTCGCTAGGCTGCTTGAAAGGACCATTGTCAGTGAAACATTTAGCAAAGCAGTTGAGAAACATGCTCTTACTGCTTCTCTGAAAGCATGCTTGTGAAGTGACAATCATAATTTCCTATCGTTCACCCCTCTGTGTAAAAATATGTATTTCATTTACTGTGAAAAATACCCATACAAGGATTAGTGGAACGTGGCTATCTACCCTCACTAGGAAAAAAAAAATTAAAGGGGGGGGGGAACAAAACCTTCTAGATGAGGAACAAAATGAGTCCAGTGAAAAATAACACTTCTTTGAAAAAGTCATCTTTTTTTAAAAGTCCTCCATGGCAGCCCAATTTCAAATAGTACCAACAGTGTTTGATCAAGCAGATGTGCACTTACTGGGCAATGGTGGGCTGCAGCAGGCACCCTGTCTCTTTCAGTGCTGCTCTGGTGGAGGTGCTGAAGGAGGAAGATTCTGCCTCTTACGAGATTTCGCTTTCTCATTGCCAAGCACTGGGGAAGGAGACATGGCTGCTGGTCCCTCATTCTAACCCCCATAGTGCTCAGCACCAGGAAAGTTCAGTAGGCAGATGGGACTTGACAAAGAGTGCATCAAAGATGGCCTGCACCATCAGCACAACTGCTGGAGAGTATTCCTGGAAACCCCTAAGATTGGTGTCTCCCAAATCTTCTGGCTGCTTGGAGCACTCTCTTGCAGCCTTGTTGCTGCCATCTTCCAGCCTGAATGTCTCCTAATACAATGTGCCCATCATTGCTGGTGATGTCAGCACCTTTGGGGGGAAGTAGTCACTTTGGTGAGTGATATTTGGTCACTCCCCAGTGACTAGTTGAACCTGAATGTCCCATAGCAGCAAATCGCACCTGAGAGACAAAGAACTGCTTGGGGGACAATTTTTTTTGGTAGGAAAGCAGCACAGAATTAAACAGTTAAATATCCTCTCCTCTTGTGGCTGTGATTTTAAAAGGGAAAAAGCCCCCTTCCACTAGGTCAGTGGTTCTCAAACTGGTGGGTTGTGACCCACCAGTTCATGCAAAGGTTCCCCTGTCCCTTTAAGGAGCGGGGGAAGGGGAGAGGCAGGGAAGCGATTCCCAGGATCGTGCCTGTATGGGGGGGCGAGGGGGGTGCTTGTGACTTACTTTATGAAGACAGGGCTGCTGCAGAAGGTGCGGGGGAGCCCGGCGGAGTGCTCCCTGAGGCTTGGAGCATTCCGAGAAAGCGGGCACAAAGCACTTCCATTTTGCAGGAGGTGCTTTGCGCCTGCTTTCTCCAAATGTTCCAAACCTCAGGGAAAACTGCGGAGGGCTGCGCAGGGCTCCCTGCACCTCCTACAGCCTGCTGCAGCCCTGTCTTCATAAAATAAGTGCCTTCGTAAGCGGCGTGATCCTGGGGATCACGTTGCTGCCCTAGCCCCTCCAATGCAAGAACTTACTGAGGGAGTAAATCTCCCTCAAAGTTTGAGAACCACTGCACTAGATGATGCTTGATGTCATGTCCTATTTGGCCCTCAGAATCTGAGATTCTGGAATTGATTGGCCTGGGAGGCTTACATAAGCTGATTACAAAAGCTTTGGGGGCACTGATGTTGCTTTTACACTTTCTATATCTTCTTGCACCAACCCTGCTATTCAACCTGTATATGTACCATTGAGCAGATGTTACAAAAACATTACAAGTCTGCAGTACTCCTTTGTCACATGTCATTGATCCTGGCATAGGCTCCCATGAAACTTTTTGAAGAAAGGAATTCAGAATGATCATTTAGTCTTTGGTAGAGTCTGAACAGAATGCTAATAAGTAAGATGAGAAGCTTCCATGTGTGCAATGAGATACTTTTGACCTTCACCAGAACTGTGTTTTAATTAGTGGATGGACGGCTCGTTTTCAGGACTAATTTCACTTGCAGATGGAAGGTGTTGGGGTGAGCAGCACTTCATTTTCAGAAAACAAGATTTGAGCTGTGACACTGCTCTGGAAGTGCCAACTGTCTGACCTAAACAAGTCATTTGCCTTTGCATGTTTGGAGGTGAGTGAGTGAGTACAGTGGTCAGCAAGGCAGGATTGGTGCCATTGGCAGCTTCCCTCCCAGGGCAAATAGCAGTTTATCAGATTGGGGGGGATTCCTTCCTTGGTCCTTTTGTTCACCCCCCTACCCTGTGTGGCAAAGGGGGAATTCCGCTTCTGTATTATAAAGTGTTGGAAGAGTGGGGGTCTTGAGATTGCCAGCCCCTGGTGTTTTGCCTCTAGTCCCACCAGGAGAGTTTACAGGGGACCAACTGGAAGGGAAATTATAGCTGGTCAGTCCCCACTCTAAATCAGATAAGAACAGCCCCACTGGATCAGGCCATAGGCCCATCTAGTCCAGCTTCCTGTATCTCACAGCGGTCCACCAAATGCCCCAGGGAGCACACCAGATAACAAGAGACCTCATTCTGGTGCCCTCCCTTGCATATGGCATTCTGGCATAGCCCATTTCTAAAATCAAGAGGTTGTACATGCACATCATGGCTTGTAACTTGTAATGGATTTTTCCTCCAGAAACTTGTCCAATCCCCCTTTAAAGGTGTCCAGGCCAGACGCCATCACCACATCCTGTGGCAAGGAGTTCCACAGACCAACCACACGCTGAGTAAAGAAATATTTTCTTTTGTCTGTCTTAACTCTCCCAACACTCAATTTTAGCTGATGTCCCCTGGTTCTGGTGTTATGTGAGAGTGTAAAGAGCATCTCTCTATCCACTCTGTCCAACCCCTGCATAATTTTGGATGTCTCAATCATGTCCCCCCTGAGGCGTCTCTTTTCTAGGCTGAAGAGGCCCAAATGCCGTAGCCTTTCCTCATAAGGAAGGTGCCCCAGCCCCGTAATCATCTTAGTCGCTCTCTTTTGCTACCTTTTCCATTTCCACTATGACTTTTTGAGATGCGGCGACCAGAACTGAACACAATACTCCAGGTGTGGCCTTGCCATCAATTTGTACAACAGCATTATAATATTAGCCGTTTTGTTCTCAATACCTTTTCTAGTGACTTGGGCAGGCAATAAGAGCTCTCCTGGCCATATAGGAGAACTGCTTGAGATGTCCACACTGTTACACTGTCACCCCAGCACTGTCTGTTCTAGTGGCTGTCTGCTGGTATTCATTTGCATTTTTTTAGATTATGAGCCCTTTTGGGACAGGGAGCCATTTAGTTATTTGATTTTTCTCTGTAAACCGCTTTGGGAACTTTTAGTTGAAAAGCGGTATATAAATACTGTTAATAATAATAATAATACTCCAGACTGTCCCAAGACCAACTGGCACCTGAGGTAGCATGCTCCTCCCTTTGCCCATTAATATACCAGCCATTGTTCCTCCCAGGCCCTGGTTTAGAAAAGGAAGATGAATAGAAGACAAAGTATGGAGAAGGGAGTAGTCAGCTAGTGTTCTCTCCTTTACACTTCCTCTTTCACTATTTCCTCCTCTTCCTTTTCCGATCTAGGGAGTGAGGGAAGAACTGGAGGCAAGTGAGCAGGTGGAGGTGGGTGCCCTCTACCAATCTACTGCCTGAGAGCACCATCTCAGTTGAATGTCTTCCCAGTTCAGAATGCTTCAGGGGAGGCTTTGGGAGAGGGGGGAATCCTAGTAAGTAAATAACCTAATTGATTTTGCATGCCATCAAGCAAGGCTTTGGATTTGAAGGGCACTTACAAAGCAAGCCCCAAAATTCAGTTTTCAGACAGAAACTACAAAAACCTGAGCATTTTTGGATTAGAATTTCAAGGCTTTTCCATGACTTTTCAAACTTCTGCCCAAGTTCTGTTCTGCTGCATTGGCAGGCGGTTGCACCTGGAGAGAGTCTTTGCAGGAGCAGCTGCATCATATATGGGGTTAATTGTGCAATTGTCTGGACTGTGGCCAGCATGTTCAGCACTGAAGAATTAGGCGAAGGTTTCCACTGCCTTGTCACCAGATTCCGCAGCAGATATAAAGATGCAGGGCGAATCTTCAGGTTGCAGCCTGATAATGATAACCCTAACCCCCAACCCTGTTCACTTTTTCTAACAAACTACAGTGGCTACAATGTAGAGTAACTGGTGGTGTGCTCAAATGATTGCTCTCTCAAAGCACTTTTTGCTAATGTAATTCTGAACCCAGCAACTGTTGCAGCGCAATAATACCTAAGGGAGCTCTCCTTATAGGGGAAATAAGAGCCATTATTATTAAGGAGAGGGCTGATCTCGATCTGTACTGTACTGGGAAGGAAAGTACTGTACTGTACTGTACTGTACTGAAAGTACTGTATTGTACTCTCCCTTATGCCAGAGTCCTGATCCTAGCTACTCTTGGAGTTAGAAGGCACAACCACACAGAACAAACTACATGTTGAAGTTTGGGTATGAAGACAAAAGTCCTTTTTCACTATTTATTGTGCCCCCCCCCCCCCGCAACTGGTATTCATAGGTATGCTGCCTCTGACCATGGAGGTTCAATGATAGCTTACATAATTAAAGTTACCAGATACAAAATAGGACAGAGTGCCTGTACCTTTAACCAGTGTATAGAAGAGGGAATTTTGGCAGGGGCAGCTTTTCCATGTTAAGCTGCTCCTGCCAAAATTCCTTCATAGTAGTTAAAGGTATAGGCACTCTGTCTCACTTTGTATCTGGTACCCTAAACATAATGAATAGCTTCTTATAGACCTCTCTTTTATGAATGTGTCCAGTCCCCTTTTAAAGTCATCTAAACCAGTGGCCACCATACCATCTTGTGGTACTCAATTTCATAAACAGTGGTGTTGCTGAGGGTGTGTGGGACGTGTCGGTGGCACCAGGCAAGGGGGGGTGATGTGCACTGGGGGATGATGCGCTAAAATCGCGGTTTTAGGTGCAACCCCATCATGCCATATACCGTTGGATGCAGAATTTCCAGCGGAATGCAATGCAAAAAAAAGTGAAATAGCGCCTTTCCTTCAAAAGTTATGGCCAAAAAACCAGAAACCAAAAAATGCATGGAGCCCTATGGAAAGTGAAACCGAGCCATATTGCACATTTACTTGCGATTAGGCATACTTGCCTTAGTACATCAGAAAGGGCAGGCTGAGAGGGATCCAAGGACACCAGAATGGTCCCTATCCAATGAATGCAGCCCCCAAAAAATACCCAAGAAGGAAGTCCCTCCCTCCCAGCTGCAAGTGTATTGAACCCTATGGAAAGCGAAAGTAAACCATGCAGCTGCATTTGCTTTCAAGTAGGCAGACAGGCCTTGGCTTGTGATCAAGCCAGGCAAAGGGGAAAGTGAGGATACCAGAATGGTCCGAATGCAATGGAACTGGAGCTCAACAAATGCTCTAGAAGGCAGCTTCTCCCCCCCCCCCCAAAAGGACAAAAGAAGAGACTTGAACTGGTAAGGGGAATGTTTTCTATTTTGCATTTGTAAAGCCAGGTGGGTCTTTATCTTGATATACTGGAAATAGAAGAACTTTAAAATGGGCACTGGGGAGGGCTGGAAATCTCACTGATTCTTTTTGGGAGGATGTTATTGCAAGCAGGCTACAGAGAAAATTCACTTGGTGGAACAGGGCTGGCTCCCCTTATTTAATTTCTTTTATTTGAATTTAATTATTTATAATTTTAATTTGCTTGATGATGTCACTTCTGGCCATGACATCACTTCCAATGGGTCCTGGACAGATTGTCATTCTAAAAAGTGGGTCCTGTTGCTAAAAGTTTGAGAACTGCTACAATAAGGTGTTAATAAGTTGACACAGGGTGTGTGTGTGTGTGTGACTCTACAAGTTTTCAAAATCATTAAAATCAGAATTTGGAGGAATAATACCATCATGTTATATATCAATCAATGCGTAATTTCATGCAGAATGCAATGAAACAAACCACATTGAAATATCTGTGTTCTATCAAAAGGTACAGCCAAAAAATCAGTGGGGCCGGGGCGATGGTTGCCCTGCCCACTGCATGGGGTGACGTGCAGGCCTCCTGCACCAGATGATGCGAATCCTAGTGACACCACTGTCCATAAAATCAATGTGTGAAAAAGTATTTTCTTTTGTCTGTTCTAAGTTTCCCGCTAATCACATTCATGGGATGGCCCCAAGTGCCTATATTGTAAAAGGGAAAGAACCCCCACCCCCCCGCACACACTTTCTCCATATCATCCCTCTTTTCTCTCTCTCCAAAAATTTCTTTTATTATTTATTTTGTTTCTACCATCCACTTCCCACATTTCCATTGATTTTATTCCCCCTGCATTTAATTCTTATTACCCCCTTTCCATTTCTTGCAAAAGAAAGCCCATGGTTCCTAAGAACAACAGAAATTCGGAACAATTGCGATTAAAAACAAAGTAAGAAACAGACAGAAGTAGCCGATTAAAATCACCAAAACCAAAGAAGCCAAAATAATTGTATTTGGAAACGAAACAGAAAGCAGTTGGGTTGCCATTGGAGTATCAACATGGGCAGGGCCAAATGGATTTCCTGGGATAGGGAGTACCCCAACATAGAACCTCAGGTGGGATTGAGGTGGGAGATGCATGAAGGTCCCACTGTCTGCCCTAAGTGGGCAGGATCATACAGGAGGAGAGCATCCTTAAGTCCATTTGTGCTCTGGGAGAGGAGCCACAGCTCAATCTAAAGCACGTGTTTGAGGAAGACCCCAGGTTTGACCCCCAAACAGTTCCATTTAGCAAAAAGGGATCAGCTAGACCAGAACTGACAAACAAGCCCCACACGCTGTATCTGGCCCCCATGATAATTGTGCTCTCCCAGAACTGCCCTTTCAGCAGAGCCACTTCTGCTGAGGCTCTGAAAGGGAGAGATGGAAGGAGACCTCCAAAAGCAAGGAACTCTCTGGGGGAAGGTGTGGACTGAGAGAGGGGGATGCTACTGAGGCACTAGGGGAGCCCAATTATCACGCAGAAGCAGTGCAGCTGAAGGGATGGACTGTATGATAATTGGGATTTCCATATCTTGAGAATATGATCAAGATTTGCATGTTTTCTCTTCTGTCATTTGCAACTAATGAGAACAAAGTGCTTTATTTCTGACTGTCTACTTCTCAGTGACATCACTTCTTAATGATATCACTTCCAACACTCAGCAGGCACCATGAATGCTATTCGGTTCAGTGTATGAAACGAGTGTGACACCCCCTGAGGTGGACACTGATGGGAATTTTGTGTTCCTGTGATGCTGGAGGCTTGCTACCAGTCAGAATAGATGGACCAATGATCTGATTTGGCACAGGGCAGCTTTCTGTGCCATTTGTTTCAAGGTACTAACTAACACTTTGAATTGACCCTGGAAATGGAGCAATAGCTAGTGAAGTTGCTATGAAAAAGGAATCACAAGGGCCAAGAAACCAGCTTTGTTGGGGGGGGGGGGGCGGGGGGACAGAAGCTGCTACATTTTGTACAGGAGAAGATTCCAAAACAGGTCCCCTGTTCCTTGCCCTGGATGTAACCACACCAATTCTGGAGGGAATTTGACTGGTGAAAGCATTTGCCAACCTGCCCTACATTTACAGTGTGTTTCACATGTTTCGGTTTGATGAAATCTTGAACTTTAAAGTGTTTCAAGCTAGATGACTCACACACATTAGGGCAGGAAGTGCTGTGACACTGTATCCCACTTGCTTGGTGTGGTTGGGTATTTCTGGCAAGAGGCATGACTTTACCAGTTGGTTTTCCTTGCAGAAATAAAATATCTCTGGAAGAATATGAAGAGAATGTCACAAGCCAGGAATGACTGCTGCCAGGCTAGCAAGCAACATTGGGGGGGGGGGAGAAGTTTTCACACCCATATATGAGTTGGGGGAACAAGCGTTCAGGTTGCTAGCTGATTGGGGGGAAAACAAGTCTGGCCTGCTCCTGGATCACAGCTTGATCTGTGATAATTGGCAGGTAATACTTGTCACAACATGGAAATAAATGTACTAATACTGTACCTGCAAATCAAGATGCAGTGAAAGGCACAGTAGTTAAAAGGGCTGATTAAAAGGCTAGGAAAAAGCTACTTACATAAGGGGTATTTGCATAAATGGGCGTAAGTGTCAACAGGCTGACACATGGCTTTTCAACCTCTTCATAAATGACCTGGAGACAGGGGTGAGCAGTGAGGTGGCAAAGTTTGCAGACGACACCAAACTTTTCTGAGTGGTGAAGACCAGAAGTGATTGTGAGGAGCTCCAGAAGGATCTCTCCAAACTGGCAGAATGGGCAGCAAAATGGCAGGTGTGTTTCAATGTAAGTAAGTGTAAAGTAATGCACATTGGGGCAAAAAATCAAATCTTCACATATAGGCTTATGGGTTCTGAGCTGTCTGTGACAGATCAGTACAGAGATCTTGGGGACAGGTCGATGAAAGTGTTGACCCAATGTGCAGCTGCAGTGAAGAAAGCCAATTCTATGCTTGGGATCATTAGAAAAGGTATTGAGAACAAAATGGCTAATATTATAATGCTGTTGTACAAATAGATAAGGCCACATCTGGAGTATTGCGTCCAGTTCTGGTCGCCACATCTTAAAAAGGACATAGTGGAAATGGAAAAGGTGCAAAAGAGAGCAATTAAGATGATTACGGGGCTGGGGTACCTTCCTTATGAGGAAAGGCTACGGCATTTGGGCCTCTTCAGCCTAGAAAAGAGGCTCCTGAGGGGGGACATGATTGAGACATACAAAATTATGCATGGGAAGGATAAAGTGGATAGAGAGATGCTCTTTACACTCTCACATAACACCAGAACCAGAGGACATCCACTAAAATTGAGTGTTGGGAGAGTTAAGACAGACATAAGAAAATATTTCTTTACTCAGCGTGTGGTTGGTATGTGGAACTCCTTGCCACAGGATGTGGTGATGGCATCTGGCCTGGATGCCTTTAAAAGGGGATTGGACAAGTTTCTGGAGGAAAAAATCCATTACAGGTTACAAGCCATGATGCGTATGTGCAACCTCCTGATTTTAGAAATGGGCTATGTATCAGAATGCCAGATGCAAGGGAGGGCACCAGGATGCAGGTCTCTTGTTATCTGGTGTGCTCCCTGGGCCATTTGGTGGGCTGCTGTGAGATATAGGAAGCTGGATGGGCCTATGGCCTGATCCAGTGGGGCTGTTCTTATGTTCTTATGGCCCAGCCAGCACACTCGAGAAACTGCAAACTCTCGATTGCGTTACTTTAGCTGGATGGAGGCTGCGGACTTTAAGACCAAAGTACATGCTGTGACTGGGGAGAGGAGGAAACTCTTGCAGGACTGAACTATGTGTTTCATGTAATGCATAGTTTGGCCCTCAGAAAATTGTTTATAATAACTTCACAACAGTTATTATGAGGAATAAAACCAGGAACCATTGGTCATAAAATGCAGTGTACTCTTTCTTTCTTTCTGCTACAGCCACAAGGGTACATTGGGCTTCCTCCCAACTTCACAGTCTCTAAACCAAAATGACAAGCAGGCACATCAGCATATCAAATCCTGGCACAGCTGTCTGCCTTGCCCCTCCCCCTTATACTTCAGGCAGGCTAACTATCTTTAAACAAACATTTTAAACCACTACATGTATGTTAATGCACTTATAATAAAAGATATTTCTTCTTTCTTGAGCACCTAAAAGAAAACATGGCCCTGTACCATATGAAATCATAGGCTTGATAAGAACCACAAAGCTCTGCCTGCAGGCTTTCAGCCTGAATAATACTGGTATGTAAAGAAAGAGGAAGAAAATAAAGCAATGAAAGGAGAAGAATTAAAATGTCTCAGGGCCCAATCCTATCCAATTTTCCAGTGCCGGTGCAGCCATGCCAATGGTGCATGCACTGCATGCTGTGGTGTGGAGGCAGTCACAGAGGCCTCCTCAAGGTATGGGAACATTTGTTCCCATACCTTGTGGCTGCATTGCGGTTGCACCAGTGCTGGAAAATTGGATAGGATTGGGCCTTCAGTCATTTGGAGAATGCAGGGGATTTATCCATTCCATTTATCCATTTTTTGCAAATATGTTATCTTGTTTTTTAATTATGTTTTTAATCTATGTTTTTAGCCATTGTTGCAAGCTGCCTTGGGTCCCTCTGGGGAGAAAGGCAGGGTAAAAATAAAGTTAATAATAACAACATTCATTCATTCCTTATTAATTTTTTTAACTGTTTCAAAGTGTCAAACTGCTCTCGAGATTAGATCTCATCTACACATGCAACAGAAGGAAGTAGCAAAGTCTTGAGATGGTATTATAGACTCTACCACGAGTCCAGGGCCTAGGAGAGGGAAGTAAAGAGGGTAATTTGTACCCGGGCCCAGGAGCTAAAGAAGGGGGCCCAGAAATTTCTTGGGATCTTACATTTTCCTATCTACTCAGACTTGTTGCCCACATGGGATGCTGGGGATACTGTCACCAGTGGTGTAGCTAGTGAGGGGTGAGGGGGCAGTACACCCTAGGTACCAGCCTTGTGAGGGGTAACACCACAAATGAACAAAATAGCTAAAATTGCCGTGGTTAGGAATAATACCATCATGCTATATACCGTTGGATGTGGAAGTTAGAGCATAATAATAGTAATAGTAGTAGTAATATACCGCCTTTCTTGGTCGTCAGATTTCTCCTTGGACTTTAATTCATGGGCAGGCTGTTCTAAACTCCTGTAGGGATTTTTACAATCAAAGAAAGGTTCTGTCTTTCAAGAACTGCACAACATTTCAGATGGATCTTTTCTGGTCTGGTATCACTTCTGTCCTCCAGTTGCCTCCCACACAGGCTGACAAGCAGCTCCTTCATCTCTCACTTGAAGGGCGGCCAAGACGCTTCTTTGCTCACACCAAAGAGCAGGTGGAATAACTTGGCTCAGCTTGTCAGCTGCTTCAAGTTCTCGCTGTTCACGGAGCTGCCGGTGGCCTCGAACTGGCGACCTTTGGATGTTACCTTCAGGCTAACGGAGGCTCTACCCTCTAGACCAGACCTCCTGCCTTCAATTCAATTCATTGGAAAAAAAACCCAGAGTGAAATATCTCAATTCTGTCAAAAGTTATGACCGAAAAACCAGAAAACAAAAAAATGTGTGAAGCCCTATGGAAAGTGAAACTGAGCCATATTGCTCATTTATTCAAGAGTAGGTGAATTTGCCTTTACCATTGGAAAGGGCAGGCTGAGAGGAATCCAGTAACACCAGAATGGCCCCAATCCAATGAAGGCTGTCCCCACAAAACACCCAAGAAGGTAGTCCCACTCTCTAAGCTGACAAATGTATTGAGCCCTATGGAAAGCAAAACTAAGCATTTGCCCACGAGTAAGCAAACGTGCCTTGGCTCATGGTCAGGTCAGGCAAAGGGGAATGTGAGGCTGCCAGAATGATCCCGATCTGATGAAAATGAAGCTCAACAAATGCTCCAGAAGGCAGCTCCCCCATAAAAAGTATAAAATATAGGTTTGAGCTGGTAAAGTGAATTTTTTCTCTTTTAGACTTGTAAAGGTAGATGGGTCCTGATAGTGATATGCTTGAAATATAAGAACTTAAATTACTGGGCACTGGGTAGAGCTCAACATCTCACTGATTTTTTGTGGGGGTGGGTGGGGGGGTGCTATTGCAGGCAGGCTACAGAGAAAATTCATTTGGTGGAACAGGGCTGGTTTTGTATTTGTTTTTCTTCAATTTATTTATAATTATTTATTTTAATTTGCTTGATGATGTCACTTCTAGCCAAGACATCACTTGAAAAATTAATTGTGTCTTATGGGGTGACAAAAATTTATGGGCCCTGGGTGTCAAATGACCTAGCTACGCCACTGACTATCACCAGTATGCAGTTGCAGCTACCGCATCTACTGGCAAGCTCCTTTGCAAAAGGGCCCAAAAGAAACTTGTACCCCCTGATAAAATTCCTCTCAGAGGCCCTGCTTGAGTCTATAGATGAAAATTGCATTGCTGAATGCTCCCCTACACCAAAAAGACTATCATATGTAATAGAAAAGTGTTTCCCAAACTGTGATGGGTGTGAAACTGACAAGCTGATAGCTGACAAGAAAAATGTTTTGAGCCATATGGAAAGTGAAACTGAGCCACCTGTGTGCATTCTCTTGTGAGTAGACGATTGTGCCTCAGTCCACTTCAAAGGGCAGGCTGGGTGGAATGCAAGGCCACCAGAGTGGTCCCAATCTGATGAATGCAGGCCTAAAAAAATACGTGAGAAGGAAGTCCCTACTCCAAGCTGACAAGGAGTAGGTATTGAGTCCTATGGAAAGAGGAACAGTGCCATACACATTTACTCCTGAGTAAGTAAACATGGCCAGGCAAAGGGGGATGCAAGGCCACCAGAATGGTCCCAATCTGATGAACATGAAGCTCAACAAACACTCCAGAAGATTCCCCTCTATCATAATAAAAAGGATAAAAACAGAGGCTTGAGCAGCTAGTAAGGCAAAACTTTTTTTTTAGTGCTGTGAAGCTAGGTAGGTCCTGATAGAGTGTCATTTTTAAAAGTGCTAAAAATTTGGGAATTACTCCTATAGAAGCTAGCTCAGCAGAAGGCAGGCTGAGCCAGAACCTTTCTCTCCAAATTGAACTCTTTTGAGAGGGCAGATTGCAAACAGATTTTTTTTAACATGGGGAAGCTTTCAAAAATATGACACATACCACAGTAGAAATGGTACAGTCTACCACCTCAAAATTCTTCTCCTTCATTTGCTGCATGTGTAGACCAGGCTTGGTGAAATCATGCAGCAGGACAGCCAATCAGTGTCGTGCAATGTCAACTTATGCTTCCAACAGGGTTCTTCACAATTGGACCCCAGAGATGAAAGGTCCACTTGGACTGAACACAGCTAAAGAACTTCACAGTAAACATTGTACCTCTGCCTTCTCTCTTACAATTCTGAGATGAACGGATCCTCTCTGTTGTTGTTTTCTATCAAGGTTCACCCACCCAAGGTTCTAGCTGGCAGGTTTCATTTCCACCCAGTGTATAAATAGCACATTAAACACTTGACAGGATCATACATTTAACCATCAAATACACATGATACTTTGCAGTATACTTTGCATGATACTAAACTGTAAGTGACATGGCTTTTCTCATCATTTTTTAGGGGGGGGGGGCACATTGTGAATTTGCATTATTAACTCTTGTAGCATTCACCAAGCAATGCCTTTCCCCCCTCCTGCAATGTCCAATATCTGATTTCATGCCTTTTGCAGTTTGCTGCTGCTTTCATTGAGCAAAGTCAGTCTATTGCCTGGTGACCACAGGTGCCCCAAGCGATCTGGTGGAGGCAAAAGTTCAAACAGTGTTACTGATTCATGTACAGCTGCACAGCCAACTTTTGCTAACTCGGTCGGGATACAAAGAGGGGAAGTGCTGTTGGAATGGATAAGTAGCTATAAGTTTTTGAATTTGCCACCAATGATAAGCAAAAAAGAAGAAGTTATTATTAGAAACAGCGCAGCATAATATTTGCTTTCTGGTTGATGCAGAGCCAGCCATGTCTCCTTTTCTTCGGATTGGATTGTCCAACTATGACAGCGGTCCTTACTTGCCTTCCCAAGGGGATGTGATTGATCCCTACTGTGCTGTGATGGTCAAAGAAGCAGTGGAATCTGGTAAGGATGTGCAACCATGTTTGGGAGTGTGTGTGCTTCTGTGTTCAAGTTGCCAGCCAATGTTAGGTGCTTTTTGAGAGACAGGGTGGTGTAGTGGTTTGGGAGGTGGACTCAGACCTGGAAGATCCAGGTTCAAATCCCCCCTCAGCCACGCAGCTTCCTGGGTGACCTTGGGCCAGTCACTTTCTCTCAGCCTCACCTACCTCACAAGGTTGTTGTGAGGACAAGAAGGAAGGGAGCAGCTGTGTACACCAGGTCTTTGAAGGAAGGGCAGTATAAAAATGGGAAAAATAAAAAATAAAAATTTTAAGTTCCAGTGATTTCAGGGGAACAGGTTCAGTTCTGTTCTTTGCAGAATAAGGACCAAACTACATGTCCCATAGTGTCACATGTTATTTCTCCATGTTGCTTTGTTTTTAAACCTGGTCTTCAAGTCAGGGCAGAAGAATGACAAATGGAATGAGACCACTGAACCCTCCCAGTCATTTTTCTGCTCAAAATCATCCTATGCAAACTGCCTTTTCATTCCCAAGGAGAAAGATCCAGGGTTCCCTGTACCTTTTTTTTTTCCTTGCAGCTTGGGGAGGATGGCATTTTATCTGAAAAAGGATGAGAGGAGAAAGGAGTAAACAGTCTCTCTCCAACAACATTTCCTCTGGCTATACTCAGTCTACTCATGTTCATTTTGGCTTTTAACAATTGCAGAACAAAATAAGATTCAAAAGTGCTAAGGCTTGTCTGAATGGCATGCACCCTTTTGCTTTTAAGCATATGAGTGTAAGAAAGTCATACAGTTTTAGCCTGGATAAACAATCCAGGTTTTTGGGGGGAAAACAACCCAAAAGTCGAACCTAGGAAAAAACAACCACATGCCTGCCATGGAGATCATCACAACACATTGAGCTGCCTTAGTTTGAGTCAGACTGTCAAGTACTAACAAGTCAGAAATGACTACCACAGGATTTTTCATGGAAAAAGTGTTCCAAATCACAAGATGTGCCCCAAGATGTGGTGATAGCGCACTGGCCAAGATGGCTTTAGAGGAGGTCATGCATATTCATAAAGAATGAGTTTAGCAATGGCTGTTATTAAAAATAACAAACAAGAACTTAATGAAGACTTTAGAGACATATACTAGATAGAGCTGCTGTTTCCATGTCCCAATTCTGGGCTTTATGTTACAGCTGTCTGTTGCAACTTGCCTTGTGAAAAGTCAAAACCTAAAATATTGAGAATAACTAAAATATGTTTTTAGTTTTAGATGTGTATTTCAGCCTGAGGAAGTGTTTTCTACTTGGGGTGGGGGTGGAGGGATCCTTGTGTTTGAGTGTCCTGCGATTTGTCCTTAATTGTTGTATCCTGCCGACTATGCCAATTTGTCCTGTCCAGAATGTTCCATCTCCCAATGCCCACTTTTTGCCTCATTAACCCCTTCTCCAGAAACAGCAGCTGTGGTTTGCAAAGGAACTACAGAGCACCCTTATCAGTCTGAGCAATTCACAAAACTTATTGGAACACAAACATTCCCTGCAATTCCTCTTGTCCAGAGGCTTTCCCTTCCCCCAAAACTTTACTTAATTTAGTGGGTAAAGGTCTGAAGCATCTAGTCCACGTCCACAAAAGCTTCAAAGCACAATCTTCCTAGTCCAATCCAGCAGCATCTCCACATCCTCTTCCTTGGATGGGTGCAACACAGATCTGTCAGGCGGAGTCCTGGCAGCCCACCAGCAGAGTCCCTCCTCTGTGTGTGTGTGTGCATGCACTCTCTCATCCCTTCTGGGACTGCTTTTTATTCCTGCAACCCCTTGTTAAATCCCAATGAAGCTCAGCTGTGAGCTACGTTGTTAATCCATGTCCATGCAAAGTCCCATCAAAGTCAAATGAAGCTCAGGTGTCCGTCAAAGTCTCCATTGGTCTTGATTGATTGCAGCTGTGGAACCAGCCCTACCCTTCCCAGAGCTGTCAACCAGCTGTCAAAACATGGGAATCGATGTCAACAAAAGTGCTAAGGCTTGTCTGGATGGCAGGCACCCTTCTGCCCAGTGATCTCCTGATCTTCCATTACATTGAGCCCCTGCTTTGTGTACAGAAGATCCAATGGTCAGTCCCTGGCAGCATCTCCATGTAGGCCAGAGAAAAATTCCTGTCTGGATAGCCCTTGCTAGTTAATGTTGATAGTACTGAGTTAGATAGGCTAAGGGCCAGTGTTTGTATGAGGTAGCTTGCTATATTCCTACTGTATGCTACTTAGGGCTGGGACTTTCCTTTTAGTTCATAGACATCTGTAGATAAATAATAACAGTACAATTTCAATTGTAGAGAATGGTCAAGTCTCTGTCCAGAAGAAGCCCACCATGTATCCCCCCTGGAACAGTACTTTTGATGCTCACATCCACAAGGGCCGGATCATGCACATTGTTGTGAAAGATAAGAGCGCAGAGATGGTCTCGGAAACTACGGTTGAACTCAATGTGGTTGCAGACAAGTGCAAGAAGAACAATGGGAAAGCTGAAATCTGGGTAAATGCTGGAGTTTTGGACCCTCTGTTTGTCTTTTTAATAGTAACAAATGCCTTTGAATTGACCCAGATGAGATTATGGAGATGGCAGATAACAAAGCAGCAAAAGCTTACTTTTGGCAAAGGAATATGCTTTGCCATAAAAACTGTCCATGATCATCAGAGTGGAAAATGCATCACGTTTAAAGTGCCTGTTCCTGCATGATTGAAACATGTTCTATATAAACAAGGAGTGCATTTGCCTAGTCTGAGAAGGATGCTGTATAACGCCCCTTGCCTTGAAAGAAAACCCCTTTGGGAGGAGATCATAATCAGCAAAAACAAAAATGAATAACATAATACAAATGTATTATTTGTTGTTCCTCTGGTGATTTATAAACAAATGCAGTCAAAAGCCTAATGCAGAAACATTGTGATCTGTGTAAAGTGTGATGCAATGCTATTGGAGTGTAAAGAAATGCATGTGTAAAATCTTCTTGTTAACATTACTTGTTTAACAAGTACATTACTTGTTTAGTACTTGTTTAAGTACTTGTTTAGTACTTGTTAACAGTACTAAAATATTCCTGGGGTCTTGAAATGTGCTGACTCTTATATTTGTGATCACCAAATTGAATCTGAAAACTCACTGATACCGGTTTTTGCCACTCGAGGGGTGGACTCTCAGGGCCAAACTGGATGTGACTTTAAACTTGTAGCCATCTTGTTTGGAGGTTATTTTTAACTTAGTATAGCAACCATAGTGGAAATGGAAAAGATGCAAAAGAGAGCAACTAAGATGATTACTGGACTGGGGCACCTTCCTTATGAGGAAAGGCTATGGCGTTTGGGCCTCTTCAGCCTAGAAAAGAGGTGCCTGAGGGGGGACATGATTGAGACATACAAATTATGCACAGGAAGGATAGAGTGGATAGAGAGATGCTCTTTACAATCTTGCATAACACCAGAACTGGGGGACATCCACTAAAATTGAGTGTTGGGAGAGTTAGGACAGACAAAAGAAAATATTTTTTTACTCAGCATGTGGTTGGTCTGTGGAACTCATTACCACAAGATGTGGTGATGGCATCTGGCCTAGATGCCTTTAAAAGGGAACTGGAGAAATTTCTGGAGGAAAAATTATGTGGAGGAAAAAAGCCATGATGAGTATGTGCAACCTCCTGATCTTAGAAATGGGCTATGTCAGGATGCCAGGTGCAAGGGAGGGCACCAGGATGCAGGTCTCTTGTTATCTGGTGTGCTCCCTGGGACATTTGGTGGGCCACTGTGAGATACAGGAAGCTGGACTAGATGGGCCTATGGCCTCATCCAGCAGGGCTCCTCTTATGTTCTTATGTAGAGCCCCAATCCAGATTCTGGGTTCGTTGACCCTTAAATTCCATGCTATTTTTCTACTGAAAAGCCCTTCCAAATTTGCTAGGGGCTCCTGAAGGTGTCATTGCAGTACATAGCACTGGAATGAGGGAATTTTGGATCGGAAAATAGTGCTGAATGAAAGAGGTCCATACTACAGGCCCTATTCAGTCTGGAACTCTGTACAACTCTTATATTATGATAAAAACCATCTCCAAATTACCTGATGACATGTTTAGAGTCACATCTTGTTTGGCCTTTGCATGTGCAGATACCCACACCTAGATATACAAGCACACATGCAGGAGAACATGCTGGGAGGGTCATTCCTGGTAATCAATACCCATCTCTGGAAGCAGCCATACCATCAGAGATGACTGCTTTGCACCTCTGTCTCTTCATTGGGTGAGGGACAGCTAGGATGAGAGTTGTCCCTTTATTTCATTGGGTACTTCCACCTCCCCACATATGTTCATACATTCAGGGCATTTATTCACCAAAACGAATAAGTTATTTTCACAAAGCAGAACCAAATAATTGTTGTGTATCACATGCATATACACTGTTATACATTGTGCACTTTCTTATTCAAAGACACAGGCAACAGTATTGGGAGGAGGGGATTAAGCATCACATGTAGATTTATTCATTAATATATTCATCCTACCCTTTATTTTTTTTTAAGTTAAAAACTGAATTATAAAAAAAATTGAGAATTGGTCCAGAGATTATGGGGCAGGGGAAGAAATGTCTTCATGCCATCACAAGTATTAGCCACTTTGTGCTGTCCACTGTCTGCTTTTGCTCCATTTTGCAAACTGTAAACAGAGTTGGACCCTGAGGTGGAAAAGGGACTTTTGGACTGAATATGGTGAGGGTGCTTCCAAACCTAGCCCACTGCTTTATAAATTTCACTCCTCCACCAAAATGTTTGTTTTTAGAATGCTTTGCTAATGAATTCATCAGTAGATCTTGCTGTTAAGACCTTCCCTGAAGTGGGTTTTGTCTTACGTCATTCTTTGTTTTTCAAAATTTTCTTCCTTTTTAGCTAGAATTGAAGCCCCAAGGCAGAATGTTAATGAATGCAAGATACTTTCTGGAAACTACTGGCAAGTGACAATATTACTACTTTATTAGTTTTTAGCATGCCTTCCCAGCACCCCACCCCACTCCATCTCAAAGGCTCATGTTGGCAACAATTTAAAAAGTATACAAATCACCCCAAGGTAATAAAATACTTGAAAATAGAAAGCCCCATGTTCCAGAAGAAATTAGATACTCTACTGCAAACAAACAAGTGTGTTTCTTTATAGGGCACAATTAAGCTGGCAACTGCAAGGAGCAAGAAAAAATATCTGAGAGTGGAGGCTAGCTCCATCCCACAATAGATGATCTAAGTTTAGCTATTTAGTGGCCATGTTACTACAGCACTAATTAACAAGCCAGCTCATCCTCAATAGTTTGAAATTCCAGCTTCAGGCTGCAATCCAAGGTACATTTACCTGGAAGTTGGTCTCACTGAGCACCTAAGACTTACTTTTTTGAGTAAAGCTACATAGGTTTCTGCTATGTGCCCCAAGACCAGCCCAGTGGCTGGCGTTAAGGAATGGTGTAATTGAAATTGACATTGATATAAATAGTCCTTTTAATTGGGTATTCAGAGTGCCAGAGGACTGGCTCACAGTGTGTGCAAACATCTCTTGATGTCTCTTCTTCTCTCAAGAGATTTATGTGGGAATTCCAGCCATGAAAAAACACGGTGCTTGTACATGATGCAAGATGCATGCATGTACATGATGCATGCATGTACATGATGCATACTGGGAGGCGACAGGTTGTTGGAGGCCCTGGGACAAAGCCCTGCACTGCAGACCCAAGCTTACCAGTGGCAGGTGATGGATACCAAAAACACAATCTGTAGGAATGCATCATGCAACACTTTCTGGAGCATACCACATCAAACTGGGGAGAAGAGGGGAGAAGAGTTTCATAATTAATGGCCCCTCCATGGCTCCTCCATGTACAGCTTCCCTGTTCTTAGAAAACTAGCATGTCAAGAACCAATGTAAATTAAAAACCGTCTTTTGACCAGCTAGTTTTCTGCTGGAGTTTTGTCTCATAGAAGCATTCAAATATGTCATCTCCCTCCCCATGCAATTTCTAATGGAGCAGTCTAGCCAGACCTCTACCACATGATCCTGCTGATTCTATAACTCAGCACTGAGAAGGATGTGTGCATTCCTATTTTCATCTTTGAGCAGGCACCTTTCAAGTTGATTTAAATATGTGTTATTTTAGTTTGCATAGCCTGACCACAGAATTTCTTCATCTCAAGAACTTATGACTTCTGTTTCTCTTTTCTCCACTCAGATGATCCAGAGTTTATCGACTGTGAAAAGGAAGGCTTTTTCTCTTTACATCAGCGCAGAGGAGCCATCAAGCAAGCTAAGATCCATAATGTCAAATGTCACGAGTTTGCAGCCACCTTCTTCCCCCAGCCCACGTTCTGCTCCGTTTGCCACGAGTTTGTCTGGTATGCCATTTGGTTTCTGCTCAGCCTGCAGTCTGGATGTGAGGAAGAGGCTTCACAGTTCTCTTTCATTGACAGAGAACCCCTTTTAGCATGTAAATTCGAAAGTCCACCCTCCCCCGAACCCAAAAATGCTCCGCAATTGATGTGTCCCCAAATAGCACATGTAAATTAGGATAAAGAAGGGGATGTTGATGTGTGTTCTGTAGAACTGTCAGGTGACTGTAACATCTTGACAGATGTTAAGACGTCTGTCAGACAGATCTGTAACACTGTCAGGAGATTGTAACTCAGCAAGAGGCTGTGCACAAAAAAGTTGCACAGTGGAAGGAGGCAGAGTGTCACTTCTAACTACTAGTGTCTTTGCAGCTTCAAGATCCAGCTTCCCTCATCTGCAAATATCACAAATATGGGCCTACCACTGAAGAGGCCCTAAGGCATACTAAAATGTGTTGTGTCACTGAGCTATGGCCTCCTCCCCTTTCTTGTATTCAAGAAGCTCCAGATCCATGGGCATAAGGAAAACTTGTGTACCTTGCTAGAGATTATGATGATGAGGATGAGTCTTCAGGCAAATTCACTCTCTGTGCAAAAGTCGTGTTAGGATATGAAACCAGGGTTGGTTCTAGAAAAAAAATCAGCCAGAGGGAGAAGTGAGAATGTAAAATTGAAAACATTTTCCACTATTCCTAACCGCCCTTGGTAGGAGGGGGCCTAACTCCTCTGGGTCCCCAAACACGATATTTGTCCCCCATACACGATATTACTCCTCTAATACTCACATATGATATTTGTTTTTTGAACATTTGATTTTCATGTTTGCTGACATATATGTGATAGACATTATCTGTATTCTGTAATAACACATTGTCCCCTCTTTATTCCAGGGGTCTTAACAAACAAGGCTATCAATGCAGGCGTAAGAAACTTTCTTATATTTCACTAATGGTGACGACCACTCTTATAGCTACTGCAGTATCTCTTGCACATTGCATTGAAAAATGGAGAATGAAAAAATAAAGAAAGGCCAAAACCCAACCATGGAATTGAAGCATGTATGGAAACTTAACATAGTCCTCTTCTCAACGTTACCTACAGGATTCTGTCATCCAAAATTCTCTCCCATAGATCTCAATGGGACTTTAAAATGTGCACCTTTAACTGGATCGAGCCCATATTTTGTCAAAACCAATACTGAAAGACAGAACAACAACAGCTGTAGACACACTCTTTCCCCACACAGGTACAGCTCCAAAAAGGTTTGCCAGGTCTCAGGTTCTGAGACCTGGCCATTTTAGAGTTTCCCCTTTTCCTCATGGTCTCCAGTGAAACAAGCGTAATCACAACACAAAACACCAGACTCGAGGAGCATGAATATCTTCTGCTTGTCTTGAGAGCTTTGGCTATGTGCTTCACCACCACCCCACATCCATCCAGCTCCACATGGGCACCTGGCACACTCCAAGCCTATCAGCTTCTGTTCTCTTCCCCACCAGGTGCCAAAAGATTCCATCTCCTCCCCATAAGCCTAGAACTGCCTTTTAGCTTGCATGCTGGACCGCCATGAGACCTGGCAACCCTAACTGCAAGGACAAGCAGTTTGTGAGCTCAGTGCATGAAGAGAATAGGGAGGGCTGAATGAATGTCCCATTGCACATAAGTGCCTGTGTGCCATGATGTGCACCAGGGTGAGAGTGAACCAGTGCTGATGTGTTCCCATGTACAGAGCTGTGCCCAGGCAAGGACAAATTATGCATATTATCCAGTATGTCTATTTTTCAGTTGTTATAGTGTCCAAATTCTTTCATACTATTTCTCATCTCCCTTGTAAGCTTTTTGAATTGTATTGTAGCTGCAGGTGATGTTATTAAATATACTGTACAGTATTATCACTATGTTCTTGTCTTTTCTTTTCCCCAGAATGCAATGCCGCCATCCACAAGAAGTGCATTGACAAAGTGATTGCTAAGTGTACTGGATCTGCTGTCAACAGTCGAGAAACCATGGTATGTATTGAAATAAAACATTGTGAATCAATTAAAGATGGTCAAATGTCCAGGGTGGCAAGAATTTCAGATCTTTCCTCATGAAAATAAGGGAGACTTACAGCGTTTCTGTTATACTTACTTACTCCACTGGAAACAAACTGCAGGCTGACCATTGCCCCAGATCAGATCCCCTGAGGGTGCTCCTGTACCCAGACTCTGTGGTGTGGTACTTTCACACTCTCTCAGTCTCTCTCTGTATAGCATCTCCTTTCAAACATTCCAGTGATATCCCCAGGTATTATCAAGGAATCGCCTCCTATCAGTTACCAGTAGTTCCCATCAACTACCCATTCTGGGCTGTGTGCATACATGTCCATCCAAAGTCACAAAAAGATTAGTCCCAGGCAGGGCCTCATCCAATTAGCTTCACAAGCCAGGCTTGCATAGCATCTTTTTCACCAGACCTAGTTTGCACATTTGCTCGTGCACCATAGTAGGAGAGGCACACCTGTTTCTTCTGTTGGTAGACCTCCTATCGGCAGCTATGGCTAACATGTCCTGCATCTGATGAAGAGAGCTCTGGTCCATGAAAGCTTCTGCCACAATATACATTGTCTTTATGGTGCCACAGGATCTTGGTTGTTTTTGCAGTGACAGAAACTTGTTGCGTGCCTTCAGCCCATTTCTCTCTCCACAGTTCCACAAGGAAAGGTTCAAGATTGACATGCCTCACAGATTTAAGGTCTACAATTATAAAAGCCCAACATTCTGTGATCACTGCGGCACACTGCTCTGGGGCCTTGCAAGACAGGGTTTGAAATGTGACGGTGAGTCCAGGTACTTATTGATGTCCCCAGGATCAGCAAGGCAAGCCTTCTCTATCCCCTCCAAAGTAGTGGTGGCTGGGACACCAAAAATTGGTGGTGTGTGCATTTTCAAGTCCCTGCATCTCTTGCATGCACCCCTTTCTCTGTCGTCATCCCCCTTTGCTGACTATAACATCTGTTGCAGGAGGGAGTTTGAAATGGAACATGCCAGGTATCCCCTGAAGAGGCCAAATTTGACCCAAGAGATTGACGGTCTGCACCTAACATAGTCGAAACCTGGGAATTGTTCCTGAAGCATACAGTCTTACTGCTTGTTTGTGTGAAACCCATAAACTAAACCCAGAAACTATTAGACGTATAAGAAGCTGCCTTATATGGAGTCAGACCATTGCTCTATCCAGTATTGGCAACACTGCCTGACAGCAGCTCTCTAGGGCAGTGGTTCTCACACATTTAGCACTGGGACCCACTTTTTAGAATGAGAATCTGTCAGGACCCACCAGAAGTGATGTCATGACCAGAAGTGATATCATCAAGCAGGAAAATTTGTAACAATCCTAGGCTGCAATCCTACCCACACTTACTAGGAGTAAGTCCCATTTACAGTCTTTGTTAAAAGAATATACATAGTAGCTTGTTAAAAGTACAGATCTGTAACATTTCCCCAAATGCAGTCACATACCACAACAGCATCGAGTCTAATATATTAAAAATAAAATATTGAAATGAATGGGGACCCACCTGAAATTGGCTCACAACTCACCTAGTGGGTCCCAACCCACAGTGAGAAACACTGCTCTAGGGTTTCAGGCAAAGTGTGTTGTGCCAGAAGGTGCTAAGGACAGAACCTGATACCGTCTGTGTAGGAAGCATGTTTTCTATCATTGATTCTGGACTTGACACAAACAAGCAGCAAAGGAAGATGGTATGATGCTTGAGGAACAATTCCCAGGTTTAGGCGTTGACGCATCCCTGTAGTCATTTAATATGGCTTGGATATGGCACAGAGAATTGTGAGTGGGGTTATCTTCCTGAGGATAGGAAGATATTCTATCTTTTTCATCCCCTTCTCTGTGGCATGGACCCAGCTCCCCCTAAAAGTATAGTGGCAAAGGGCTAAAGGAGCTGTGAATCAGGAGTCCCCAGTTCAAATCAAACTCAGTTGATGGTCTTAGGCAAGCTGCTCCCTCCCAACCTTTGATCCCCACCTGCAATAGGGGGGAGAAGTGGAATATCAATCTTTTTGAGTAATAATACTTGTTTCAAGGATTATAACCTATTTTGCATACTCAGAAAGCGCTATACAAATGCAAAGTATTAATTATGGAAATTCATAATTTCCTTAAGTGCAAGGCCTCTCTATTTGTTCACCTCCCTTCTGGATTCAGCCCTGTGTTTATATTCTGCCATCATATACCATTCTAAAGCATGTTCAACACAGTGTTAAAAGAATAAACAGCATTTAGTTCTAAAGCAACAATTGAAACAACATTGAGTGTAATAGAGGCAGGCTAAGCAGCACTAAAACCAAGTGGTAGATAAAACAACATGTACGTGGTATTAAAAAACTTGTAGCATAAGCCTAAATGTGTTTACTCAGAAGTAAGTTCCACCAAATTCATTGGGGCTTACTCCTGGGCAAGTATGTTTCAGATCGTAGCTTTGGGCATTGTCAACTGATATTAAACACTTGTAAGAGTGAGCATCAGGAGCTTAGCCTCAGGAAGGTCACCCTAAAGCTAGGACTATGCACCTTACTATGACAGTTCAAATCTGGTCCTTAATCACCACCTTCCACCTCCAGTAGCTGCACCAACAAGGTACCTGCCAGACCCCTTGTTTTATTTGAATACATTCAGCAATTTCTATCACACAGAGTGCATGGCTTACACCAGTCTCACAGTTGCCAACATCTCTGTTGTAGTTGTGCAGGGCATGTGGACATCAAGGGGCTGCATAGGCATATCAATCCTTTGCCACAGAGAAACAACTTTAGCATGGTGCCACAACAATGAGCAGCAAGCAGCTTCTAAGCAAGGCATAAAGCCCCTAACAAAATGTCTTCCTTGCAGCCTGCACCATGAATATCCACCACAAGTGCCAAACCAAAGTGGCAAACCTTTGCGGCATAAACCAGAAGCTCATGGCAGAAGCACTGGCACTGATTGAGAGCACACAGCAGGTGGGTAAGCCATATTATCCTTTGCCAGAGCTAAGAGGTTCCTAACAAGACTGAGGCATACATTTCTTCATCCTCCCAACTCACCCAGAAGTAGGACATTCCTCGGGTAGCTTTCCAATGGCACCATTCTTGTGAAGACAGAGTATTAGAGGTGGGGGGGAAGGGGAGCAGACAGTGTTTGTTTTAAGATGGCATCAGTCCCCCCAAAGCAACAGCACATCATTGCATCTTATCCAAGGTCAGATTCTTAAAAATGGTTTGTTTTCAGTTTTCCCTTGCTAAACTGGTTCTAGCTCCACCCTGGCAGGAGGATGCAACCTGCATCCCAATTTCAAGGGCTAGAAATTTTTATTCTTCTGATTTTCAGGGTTGCATGAGCTGTGCCTCATACCCAGTTCCACATGTGTGATGCTCACAAGCAGGTTACATGGCCATGTCATTTGTTTGATTGTTTTACCTGTGAACCAGGCTCGAAATCTCCGTGACACAGAACAGATTTTCAGAGAAGGTCCACTTGAAATTGTTTTCCCTGACAAAGAAGCATCTTCCACCCCTCTCATGACAGGAATTCCAACAGGAAAAAAAGGTACTGTGTTCAGGAGACCCTCTCCAGTGTGTATATTTGTTACTGGATTTAAATATTCACTGTGAAATTTAGAAATTTAAAAAGGGGACTACAGCAGCAATCCTATACACATTTTCCTGGAAGTAAACTCCACTCCAGAAGCACAATGGGATGTGCTTCTGTATAGACCTGCATAGGCTTGCACTGTGGTCTGTATCTACATTATAAACTTTTACTAGTTTTATAGTCATTCCCTATCCCTGAGGGAATCCTAGATATATATCCTTATAGCTGGTATATATAATTCTGCAACCAGCCTGCACACACAAATAAGTGCTTTCTCAGGTGTTCTATTTGCATTAGCAGTGTAAAATCACATAGAAATTGCCCCTTCCCCTTTGTGAACAGGAAAATCCCAATCTGCCGTGCTCCAATTCCAGAAGAAAAGTATCAAGGAAATTATACATTGTAGCTGTTATTGCAACGCCACTAGCAGTGGAATTAACAGCCTAACTAGACAATCTCAATGGATCAACAAGCCAAGTATCCTGTCTCCAACACTGACTAAATCCAGATGAACTCTTGAACATTAAAGAGCAGAATTTAGTTTTAAGAGTTCCAATAACTTTCACTCACTCCCATCTTCTGGCTGTTTAAAGTTTGGAGATATCCTATGCATTAGACCAGGGGTGTCAAACTGGTTTCATACAAAGTGCCAAATAGCATTCATCATGCCTGCTGAGAGTCGGAAGTGATGTCATTAGGCAGGAAGTGATGTAATTAAATAGATCATTACCAAAAATAAACATTTTTTACTCACTTAGGAACTCATTAGCTGCAAATGACAGAAGAGAAAACATGCAAATCTTTCAAGATATGGGACAGCCCAATTTTCATGTGGACTGCCTTTTCAGCTGAAACACCTCAGCACTGATCAGCAACTGAAAGTCTGAGGGCTGGATAAAAAGTTTTTGCAGGCTGCATCTTTTAAGATCTTTTAAGAACACTGCTTAAGGTGCCCACTTCTGGAATCAAAGAGCTGAAACCCCCTCCATGCAACAGGACAAAACCATCACTCACAACTCCTCTGTGCAACTGATCAGCTCACACAGTTCAGATCTCACATAGTAGGAGCAATGAGCACCACCTCAAAATGTTAACAGTTTCAGATGATTCAAGACAGCTAGCCAAGTGAATCAGTCTAAGATTACAGTTTGCCATAGATGGGGTGGTAGAGATATTGTGATGCACTGCACCAAGCGGTTGAGCCATCATTGTAATTGTGATTTGAAGTTGCCTAATTTGACAATGACCTGGGATTCCTTATAGAGCCTCAAGGTGTTTCCTGGGAATTGCCAGCAGAAGGCATCACAAGTTCTGATTCTCCAGTAGAACTGGAACCAAAGCGAGATCTCCAATCAGAGCTTCCAAAATTCACCATAGATGATTTTACCTTGCACAAAATGTTGGGGAAAGGAAGTTTTGGTAAGGTAAGTAATAAATGAGAAAGCAGGAGACATATCGGCACTTTTCAGGGATGGGAACTCAAGTCAAGTTACTCAAGTCAGAGTAAAAAAAACATGTTTTTTGCTGACTTGTGCAATCTTGAGAGACCTGCATCAATGACTTGAGCATTGATTCATGTCTGAGGCCACTGACTCGGCACTCAGTCTTCATGCATGCACTCGAGTCTGTCTGTGTCTGGGTGTGCTTGCTTACTTTATTTGTAGCATGAAAAACCTCTTGGGGCCATCATTCAGACTGGGCAAGAAGCAGGGAAGTTCCAGGTAGGAGGCAGGGAAGGCTTAATGTTTTGCTTTTGTATTGAGCAGGAGGGGGGGAGGCGGGAGCGGGCTTTCTTGTTCATCTCTGAAGGAACCAATGGTCTTTGGACAAAGGATGGGTGGTCTGATTTGTTTCTTTGGATGGTGTAGGAGGAGGAGCCCAAGGGGGTTCTTGCCTTAGAATTGGCTGGACAGCCAGGGAGGGGGAAAACCAGGGATGCGGGGAAGCCAGGGGAAGGCTGTTCGTAGTGATCACTTTCCAACTGCATGGCTCCTGTGGGCTCCGTTGTAACTTGGGAGAAGGAAGCCTCTTTGAACAACTGGCGCAAATAGGACTACTTCTGCATAGAGCTGCAAAGGATTGGGTCATACTGATAAGCCTCCCAGCTGCTGCACATGACCCTCCTCCCTCTTGCCACTTCTGTCCCCACTCTCACGCAACTTGTCCCACCCCTCCCACTTTGTTTACAGATGGGATGGGGACATCAGGGGAGAGATTAAAGAGAACTCTGACACATACATGCACAGCCTGGCAACAGAGCCTTTTTTTGAGGAGCTGCAGCTGGCTTTTTAAAGGCAAAAACTCGTGACTCGATTCTTCAAGTTGCCAAAACACTTTGAGTGACTCAGAAAGTTTGCTTGTTAGGACTCATTTTTGACTTGTTGTGGGAGCAGAGATTCAGGACTCAACTCAAGTCTAGTCATCCTTAACTCGCCCATCCCTGCTTGTTTTTAGAAGTTCTGAAATGAGCTGTATACATGATGCAAATGGAGTAAGATAGGCGTGTTTCTTCAATTTGCATAATTCATTCTGCTGCTATTCTTCTAAATATGGGAAAGGGTACTGAGCTATGAAGGGCACTGACATCCTGACAACTTGCTATCTTACTGAATGCTCTTCAGACTTTGGAGCTTTCACCCATTCCCTATGAAACCAAAAGACCTAGAAACTTACTTTTGAAATAAATATTTATTTAGTCAAAGATGCTTAGAACACTGATAGCACAATCCTAGGCATGTCTACTCAGAAGTAAGCACCATTGCATTTTGTGGGACTTACTGCCAGGTAAGTGTGTATAGGATTGCAGCCTGAATTTGTATCTGCTACCAAATTCTGTGACTTAGGCCCAAATCCTAACCCACTTTCCAGCACTGGCCAATGGGACCCATGCTGCATCCTGCAGTTGGGTGCAATTCATGGAGGACTCTTCAGAGTAAGGGAATATTTGTTCCCTTACCTCGGAGCTACATTGTCAGTTCTGGATTGCCCTTTTTGGTGTTTGCTCGGAATCATAGAATTTCACACCCCCTGCACATCTCTGTTTCCTCCAGGTCTTCCTTGCCGAACTGAAGAACACCAATGAGTTTTTTGCCTTGAAAGCACTGAAGAAGGAGGTGGTGCTGATGGATGATGATGTTGAATGTACCATGGTGGAAAAGCGTGTCCTCTCACTTGCTTGGGAGCATCCGTTTCTCACTCACGTCTATTGTACATTCCAAACCAAGGTACAAAGTGGTGATGTCCATTTATGTAGGAGACAGTGAGAAGAATGTTTGGTTTGGGCATTTGGGCAAATATTAACACTATTTACTCTGAGGAGGGATTAATTTCATGGATGGTAGAATAGAATTTTGTAGATTTGTGGCCCAGTCATTATGACAAATCCTATGTCATTCTATGTCACCAATGAAAGCTTGAATGAAGTACTCTGGTGGGAGACTGAGAACAGACAAAAAGAAATATGTCTTTACCCAGTGCATACTTATCTGTAGATGCCATTCCACAGGACGTTGTGATGACACCTGGCTTAGATGCTATGGAAAGATTTATGGAGGAAAATTCCATCACAGGGTACAAGCCATTTTGACTATATGCAACCTTCAGGTTTTAGAGGTAGCCGATCTCTGCATGCCAGATGCAGGAGGCAACAGGATAAGAATAGCTTGTTGTCTGCATGCTCCCTGAGTCATCTGGTGGGCCACTGTGAAATACAGGAAGCTAGAGTTAATGGGCCCTTAGCCTGATCCAGCAGGGCTCTTCTTATGCTCTTGTGTTCTGGGCCTTCGTGATGTTGCCAAGAACTCCCCCTGTTCCCTGCAGCAATTCTCCATCTTTAAAAAAAATGGTTCCCTTTTTAAAAACAGTAACAAGGTGACAAATGAACCAATAAAGGGAACTATTTATTGATTTATTTTACTATGTAAAGTGCTTTGTGAACTACTCCTGTTGAAAAGCAGTATATAAATAATCTTAATAATAATAAGCATATAAATTGTTCATGTGATATGTTGGGGAAAAAGTTAAAGACAGATTGCCTGCCTGAATAGCTGAAGCCACCTCAGTTTAACATTTCATAAATGATAAATAATCTGAGCATGAAGTGAAAGGGATTCACTTGACTGTGTAATCCTATTCACTTGTAGCACTCATGCAGCAGCTGCTGCACTGGCACTGGTGTGGTAAAAGCACCATAAAGAGCTTTTTGAGTGTAAGCAGTGCTGGCAGGAGGGCCTGTGCCAGCTGGTTCTGAATCTGGGCCAATGGCCACCAGAGCAGGTAAGAGCTGCTTCATCTGGGGCAGGGGGAAAGCAGGGTGGCGGTGTTTCTGAGTGGGAGGAGGGCAGAAAGGGGGCAGATCAGGCCTCCACCATATCCTATTCCGCCTCCTGAGCATTTTCCCACAACACATTTTCCCTTCATTGACTTGTACCTGCAATTTTGCTCACGCAGATCTGAGTAACCCCATTGGTCAGGCTGGGGCTCTACATGGGGTGAGGGAAAATATGTTTCCCAGGAAGATTCCAACCTGCTCCTGCCCAGTGTTGGATATCATGTGGGCTGTGTGGCCTCACTGCACCAGGCTGAATAGGATTGGGTTGTGAGTTTCTCCAAGAGAAAACTGTTGTTTAGGCAGTGATTCAGTTTTTGTTTTGGGGGTCTCTATTACCATTATTAGTGGTAGACAGGGGGGCCTGGTGTGCTGTGGTCCATGGGGTCACAAAGAGACTGAACAACAACAGCAACAAAATTACCTCAGATGATGCTTTGTGGTTTGAAGTGATATTATCACTTTTTTAAATCTTTTCCTAGGAGAACCTCTTTTTTGTAATGGAATATCTGAATGGGGGAGACCTGATGTTTCATATCCAAATCTGCCACAAGTTTGACATTGGCAGAGCAAGGTAAGATGGCTTCTGTCCTGTTGCGCATGATGCGGTATGGTCCTTACAGGAGGACACATGCAGGGGGATTAACTTGTATAAAAGCTCACGTTGGAGAAGACGATCCTTCAGGTACCCAGGTCCCAAGCCATCATGTTCCCAGTGTGCATAATGTACAGAAACATCAAATGTACAAAACTGAAGATAGCAGTATTCTACTTCTGAGAATATATAAAGTAAAATTGCGATGGGAGGGCAATGGTTATATCCTTGACAGGCTTGGGTTTTGGCTGCAGGTAGAAATGCAACAGGTGCAGGGTTTCCTGCCAAGGAGATAGCATTATAGGGGAGAGCTGTACCTGTTGAATTTCTGTCATCCAACTGTTAAACAGCACTGAGTCTCTGTTGGGAAGAGAAGGTGGAAGTCCCTACAGTCTCTGGCCTTAGTGAACTGCCTCACCATCTCCCACTGGCTAAATATATTGTCTTAGTTGAATCATCTCATGTTTTACTACCTGCTGGGGATGCCTTGCTCCAGCTCCCATGCACTTTTTGAGGTGAGGTTGTGTGGTACATGGAGTAAACATTCTCTACAGTACTCCACCATGAAAGGAGCCAGCCTCTACCTTTCATTTTACTTAGGCACCAGGTTGAAATATTTTGGTTTTGCACTTCCCTGAATGGTAACTGCTGCTGGATGTTCCAATGTTGCCTATTTTTAAATTGCTGCTGGATAGTCTTTTTTCTGGCCACTGCAACGTTTTCAGCTGCTTCGATTATGGTTTTCTTCCCTTGTATAGCGCTGTGGGTGCTTGCAGAAAGGTTCTTCATGAATGTCTGCCAAGGAAACTGTTGTGCAGTCAATTCAGGGTAGACAAAAGCAGGTCCTTTTCCACACAATGCAACATTGATTCATAGAAATAACTGCCACAAAATGTCGTGATGGACACTGGATTAGATGGCTTTAAAAGTGGGTTAAACAAACTCATGACAGAGGAGAAGTCTGTTGGAGCTGGGAATCATGAAGGTTCTGGAATCTTCATTATTTGAGGCAGTCCACTTCAAAGTACCAGGCCCTGGCGACTTAGAACATGAGTTTGGTTGCCCTCAAGCCCTCCTTGTGGGTTTCCCTGAGGTATTTGTCAAGCCACTGTTGGTATCGGGAAGCTGGGCCTTTGCTCTCATCCAGCAGGGCTCCTCTGATTTTAAAAAGAATGCAGTAAAAATGAAACTGGCCTATCTCTGAACATTGCAGGTTCTACTCTGCTGAAATCATTTGTGGCTTGCAGTTTCTCCATTCCAAAGGAATCATATACAGGTAGGCCTTTTGTCCTTAAGCAGAAGTCCTAACACAAATATTGGTAAGTCCCATTCCTTCTTTCCAAGTTAGTGTGTTTTGGATCAGAGTGCAAGAAATTTTGTGACAATTGGTGGGGTGACAATTGGTGACAATTGGTGGGGTGACCAAATATCTCAACAGAAAATCGGTGGTGAATGTAGTGGCATAGCTAAAGCATCTGGCACCCATGGGCACAAAAGTTTTTAACACCCCCATGCCTCCATAACACTCCCAAAATTTTAACACCCCTGATATGACATCTTAGAGGCCCTTCTGGGGTCCTGGGTACCATGAGGTGAAAACCCTGGTAAAAAGCAGAAGTGGCTTTCTGAGGTCTCTGAGACATTCCCTCAAGGCATGGTACCTGGGGCAATGTACCCCTGAAGCCCCTTAACTATGCCACTGGGTGGGTAGAAAGAATTATCTAGATCAGGGCTGCCCAAACCCCGGGCCCACTTGTGGCTTGTGGGAGGCCCCAATCCGGCACCCAGGGAGCCCCCCCCATCTCCAATGGGCACTCGGCCTGCTGGAGCCCTTGTTGGCCCAATGCAACTGCTCTTCGTGGCAACAGCGAGGAAAAGGCTAAGCACTCACAGGAGCGCAGGAGCCCCACCCATCCACAACCCTCCCAATAGATTGGGGAAGCTGCAGCTGAGTCCAGGTGTCGGATGGGGTGAGAAGTCCTGGGTCTGTTTGCCCTGCTGGGCGGGGTAGGCACTGAGGAGGGATGGGAAACTGTGGGTCTATTTGTGCTGTTTGCGTGTGCTGGGGGGCAGGCGCTGCAAGAGAGAAATTGCAGGATGTTTGAATGCCACTGGAGAGCATGTCTACTCATTAGTAAATCCCATCAGTGGGGTTTACTCCCAGAAAAGTGTGGATCCGATTAGGCTGTGAGTGTGCTTGCAGTCAGGGACTGGCACTGCAGGGGAGAAATCCCGGGGATGCTTGAATGCAGCTGGAGAGCATGTCTACTTGGCAGTAAGTCCCATAGAGTCAGTGGGGCTTACTCCCAGGAAAGTGTGGGTTGATTGCGCTGTGTTGGAGGTGGGCGCTGCAGGGGAGAACTCATGGGATGTTTGAATGGGGAAGAAACCTACTGCTTTTGCTTGTTGGGGTTGCTGGCAGAGAGGGAGGAAGATGGGGGGACCGTTTGTGAATGGGGAAATACACATAGCTCTCTGCCTGCTTCTAAGTTTGTTTGGTGCTCAGTTCAGGCTGGGGGAGGGGGAGGGACTGAGAGAGGGAGACAGGACAGCTCCCTTCTCTGTGTGAATGAGGAGAAACAAACAGCTGTCCTGAGGGGGCAGGTGCCCAGCTCCCTGGCTGACTGTGTTCCTTTGCTGCTGCTTGTTGCCAGAATTGGGAGGTGGAGAAAGAATGAGAGTAAAACCATGCTCCTGCATGGGAGGGGGAAGGAGCCCATGCTGACTCCTCTTAAGTTTGTTCTGTATTTTCCCTAGGAAGAGGTGTATTATATGTGTCAGGAATTATTTTAACCCCCCCCCCCCTTTTCTGGATCTCATGTGTATTATAAATAAGCTCAGTAAAATTCATTCATTCATATAAGTTCCATCTCTAATATATTCATTTATGTAAATTTATTCAAATTTGAAATGTAAATTTCCCCAGGCCCCTGACACAGTGTCAGAGAGATGATGTGGCCCTCCTGCCAAAAAGTTTGGACACCCCTGATCTAAATGCACAGAATAGAATCACTCTGTGTGTGTGTGTGTGTGTGTGAGAGAGAGAGAGAGAGAGAGAGAGAGAACAGGACATCCAAATCAGTATCAAGCACTTGATGTAACTGTTTTAGAAACACACCATAGTTAAACTGAATCTCCATTTTGTATTGAGGTTTGTTTGCAGATTATCAAGACAACACATCAGGATTTGCTGGGTTGGCATATCATGACAAATTCTATTTTGCCCTAAATCACCAGTGGAAGTTGAATACTGATAGCCCCTAGCTTAGATGGCTTTTAAAGGGGGTTCAAGAAATTTATGGAGAACAAGACTGTCACTGGCTACTAATCATGCTGGCTGTGCACTACCTCCAGGTTCAGAGGCAGTGCCTCTGAACACCTGTTGCAGGTGAACAATGGTGGGAGAAAGAGGGGGTCTGCCTTCATCTCCTATTTGTGGGCTTCTCCAAGGCAACAGCTGGGCCACTGTGGCAAACAAGATGACAGACTAGATGAGCCTTTCACCTGATCCAGCAGGACTCTTTTTATGTTGAAAACTTCCTTCCTTCACATGTGGAAGGAAGGAGGCAGTGTTCGAGCAAGGGTCGCAGTCATTGGCCCCAGGACATGAGAAATGTGTGAATTGTGTGACCTGCATTGTTTGAAGAGTCCTTTCAGCTAGACAGCATTTTCTGAGAAGAAAACTAACTGGCTCTTATCTTGCAGAGACCTCAAGCTTGATAATGTTCTCTTGGACAAGGAAGGGCACATCAAGATTGCTGACTTTGGGATGTGTAAGGAAAATATGTTTGGAGATTCTAAAACAAGTACATTCTGTGGCACCCCTGATTACATTGCACCTGAGGTAGGTGTGAAATTGTTTGCAGTGTCAATTTGACAGGTATTAACCAAAACAGTTCAATGGCATCTCCAAATCCAGGTGCAATATACCCCAGGAGTGGAGGACAAACAGAGTAAGGGTGAGATCTTCATGCCTTGCTGATAGGTTTTTCTGAGGCATCTGTAACCAATACAGGGGCCCCCTGTATCCATGGATCCTGTTCATTCTTAATCCTTGCACCCTGTATTCTTTCATCTTGTCTGATATCTCTACACAAAACTTCCAGGGCAAGTATAAACAACAATGATGATGATGATGATGGACATCCTTGTTGTGTACCCTTTTTCAAAAACTTTTGACAGTTCTCCATTCACTGTGCAGTTTGTGACACATAAATTGATTTTATCCATGTGGTAAAGTTCTCTCCAATTCCATTTCTTCTAATATCTTAATTAGGAAAGGAACAAATAGCATTGATATTTTAGATTTTGAAAAAATGTTCAACAGTCTGGACTGGACTTTCCTAACACTTCTAACATCTGAAAATATCAGTGCTATTTGTTTCTCTATCCTTTTGTCAAAATACTCCAACAAATCTAATACTATTCTAACATTGTCACTCTTTACTGCAGGAAACCACATTGATCTTCATGTATAAAATTTTGTAATATCTTCTTCATTCTGTTTGCTAAAATTGCAGAAAATATCTTATAATCATTATTTAACAACGAAATAGGTCAATAATTTTTATATCCATTAAATCTTGCCCTTCTTTAGGCATCAGAGTTATATTTATGCCAGTGCTGGACAGCGCCCTTTGTCTCTCTTTTTTACATTTCTGCATTTTTCTGAATAAAACACCCTCTCATAAAAACTTTGCTAGCGTCCCAAACTATTCTCGACTCAGTTTCTTTGTGCATGTTCAGTACAAGATACAAGAAACCTTTATTGGCATATTTAAAATCCAAGCAGTATAAAACAAAAGACTGGCTGGAGGGATACGTGAATCAGACAATCACCTCCAATTGCTGCCACGTATCAACCATTTGTGACCATCATAGAAATACATTTCTTAATTATCATATTTATATATTTAGCCACCACCCCAGAAAGGTCTTTGTTTACCCTTAGTGTATACATGAAGTATACTTAGTGAAGTATGTATACAATTTATTCTGGTCATTCCGACCCTAGAGAGTGGCCAAGATTGGCGATAAGTAACCTATACGAAGATCCTGATATATTGGACAATATAATAATATATGAGAGAGTTTTTCTATAATACCCAGCCTGCATAGGCAAACTCTGCCTGCAGCTGGAATACCTCTATATCTTCCAAATAGCTGCTCAGATGGAATGACATTACATCTCGCTAAGGTAAACGCCCTTTGTTCTTGGGGGCATTCCAAGAAGTCAAAATACATAGGCCTCCTTCCAGGTAGAATAGAAAGATGATGTAATGGAGAGCAGATATTGAAGGCATTGCTATAAAGATCCTGCTGCTCACTGTCAAGGAGCCTTTGTTTCAAGGCTCTGTAGGCCTGTGCTGAGGGTAATGCTGAGGGTAAGTCTGAGGAGAGCCCCATAGAGCAGATTTTTTAACTCAATAGAGTTAAGCCTGGGAAAAGTGGGGAATCGGGCAAGAGACCCCGTATCAGGCTAGCTTGACTGGTGATACACTCTAAGCCAATACCTAAAAGTCCTAAGCCATGCCAGGGTTTCCAATCTGTGCTGTCCTGCTTCCAAACAAACAGTTGCTTTCAAACAAACAGTTGCATAGTTATCAAACATCTCAGACCTAAAATCATATCATCAGCGTATAAGAGAATAATAATAATAATAATAACAACAGGTATTTATATACCGCCTTTCTTGGTCTTTATTCAAGACTTTATTCAAGGCGGTTTACATAGGCAGGCTTTTTTTAAATCCCTTATTAAATAGGGATTTTTACAATTTCAAAGAAGGTTCTTTCTTTCAAGAACCACTACATTCAAGGTGTTTCATTCCGATCTGGCTTCACATTCTGGCCTCCATCCTCCCACGCTCAGAGCAGATGGAATTGCTCGGTTTCAGCTTGTCAGCTGCTCCAAGAGAAGTGGTATATGATTGGAGCCTATTTTGGGGCTGTGGCATTGATCTCTTTAAGATGTTTATTGAGGTTGTTTATAAATGTTAAACAACATTGGAGCTAGAATACAACCCTGTTTCACCCCCTTATTAACAGGAATTGGCTCTGAAAGGTTGCCTCTGAAGGTCTTACCTGGCAACTATTATCTGAATATAACTTCCTAATTAGTATGAGGAGTCTTCTATCCATTCCCAAATGGGAAAGTTTACACCACAGAATATCTCTAACAACAGTATCGAAAGCACCCTTTAAGTCCAAAAAGGCCACAAAGAGATTGCCATTAGCCTGGGGTGACTGTTGATAAGATGAAAGATGACCATACAGTGGTCTAAGATGGATTTGCCCTTTCTAAAATCCCACCTGTTCCAGGCCCAGGATATCATTCACCTCGATCCAATCCAGTAATCTAGTTAATAAATGTTTTGCGTACATCTTACCAATAATTGAAAGCAAGCTAATGGGCCTGTAACTTCCTGGTGCTCTAGTATCCCCCTTTTTGTAAATTGGTATTATAATAGCTTTAGACCAAGCCTTAGGCATTTGGGCTGTTTTATCCACCAGAGTGAAGAGTTGGGCAAGAAGTGGAGCCCACAATTCCGGCTGTGCTTTTATCAAGTCAGAGGGTAGCACATCAGGGCCAGGCACTTTACGTGCTTTAAGTTGACTGATAAGGTCCATAATTTCAGTGATGGAAACCAGTAGCCACTCAGGTATATTGTCAAGGGAGGGCCCCATCCAAATAAGTAGGTAACGTAGTGCTCTCATAGAAAATTGTAAGAAAGTGCTGTTCCCAGGTCTGATGAGAGATCACTAATGGATCATGCACTTCTTTACACAATACACCCGCCAGACCTTCCAAAATTGTTTGCTATTATTTGACTGAATGGCCTGCAATAGGCAATTCCATTGATCTTGAAAAAAAGAGATAAAAGCTATTTATCTCTAATGGCTATGATTAAGACGTGCTTAAAGTCAAGTACTGGGCTGGCATGACGGCTTGCTCAGAGTCCCTGAATTCCCTATAGAGCTTCCTCCAATTAGCTTTTTCACTTACAATCACAATTTTCTTTTTTCCACAAATTACCAACAGCAATCCATAAAAATTCTTCGTATATGACTATTTTTTAATCTTATTCCCAGTATTTAGAATTTAAAATAATTGATGAACAATTAAACTACTGCATATCACCAATTCTCTGAGTAAAACTCTCTCCTTTGCTGTAGTCTCATTCTGATGTTTCTATTAGTTGGTAGCTCTTTAATTTTAATTATTCCTTATCCCAGCTGTTGGTATTGCTTTTACCTTTTTAATCCATATGCTTTCTCTTCATCTCCTAAGTACATCTTCTCTTCATCTCCTAAATCCATTCTCCACTACATGCCCAGCATGGTGGAGGTCAGACTTACCTTCTGTCTGCTTCTTGAGCTCAATGTTTTCCTTCTCTCTTGCTCTAATCTGTATTAGAACCCTGGAACCTTTGTTCCAATTGGACAGAACAGGAGCGCTTTGGAATATTCATGGTTGATCTGATCATACACCTTTCCATCCAGGGGTATCTTGTTTGTTTCTGCAGATGTACCCTGGCGATGCAGAGCCATCAGCAAGAGTGTCAGTCCACCATTTCTACCCAAGTCAATTCAAATGTTTGGTCTGGGGATCCTTTTGGACCTCGTAGCAGCTTTCAGTTAGTTATCTCTGCCTGATAGCTTGGAGAGTTGCCACCAGTCAGTACCCATGTCAATGCACCAATGGTCAGACCTGATAGAGCTGCCTTCTCTCTGGCCTTTGGTCCTTCTGACCCAGTATGTCTGCTCTGACTGGAACCAGCAGTTCACATTTTCGGGCACGTAACTTTTTACCTAGCACCGCCTAGAGATTGGACATAGGATCTTCTACATGCAACACAGGTGCCTTTTTCCCTGAACTACAACTCATTCCCAGATGGCCCAGACCATCTGACCGGACCATAATAGTGATATGTGATCAGGGGAGGCAGAGCTTTTCCTTGTCCTGTCAGCTCAGCCATCTCAGCCTTCCTTGTGATTGCACAAATGCTCCACCCAGTGGTTGCACAATTACCAGGGAGACTGAGATGTTACTGCCACAAGTTGTAGTCTTTCAGAGAGACTCTCTGAGATTGTTCATGTCTCTCCAAGAGACTAACAGCCCAATCCTATCCACACTTTCCTGGTAGTAAGCCCCATTGACTCTAATGGGACTTACTTCTGAGCAGACATGCATAGGATTGGGCTCAAAGGGCACAATCCTAACCAGGTCTACTTAGAAGTAAGTCCTATTTTGTTCAGTGGGGCTTACTCTCAGGAAAGTGTGGTTAGGATTGCAGCCTAAAGCTTGTGGAAGTGGAATCTCAGCCTCTGCTGTGATTACCCAGGTGCTGGGCTTCCAGGTAGCCCCCAGCCCCCCTAGAAGTATGCCACGCTGGAGTTACACATGCTGTGCCTTCCCAGCTTTGGATCTCAGCCCATGTCACTGGACCATAAGGCTGTTTCTTCTGTTCAAACTCTCCTTTTCCTTCCATCACAGATTCTGCTGGGACAGAAATACAACATGTCAGTGGATTGGTGGTCCTTCGGTGTCCTCCTCTATGAGATGTTGATTGGTCAGTCTCCCTTCCATGGCCAAGATGAAGAGGAGCTCTTCCAGTCTATCCGCATGGACAATCCATTCTATCCACGCTGGCTTGACAAGGATGCAAGAGACCTCTTAGTAAAGGTGAGGGGATCACCTGAGCCATAGCCCTTTTCAACAGTATTTTTCTCCATAGTTTTTTTTCCCCTTCTCTTTATCAATGGTATAGCTGGATTACCATAAAGAGTCCCTTTCCAGATGGAATTGGCTTCCCTGGAGGAATATCACTTAAACCAGCTTCACATTTTCCTTATTTTTGGGCTAAGATTTATCAAATACACTCTCTGCCCTAAGGCATCCAAAGTGCTATTCACCATAGTTGAAACACAATCAAACCTTAAAATATGTAATAAAAAAGAGCCAATAAAACTAACATCCAGTTTGTTAAATAGCAAAATGATAACTGTATACCAATGATAGTCAAAAATATTCTGTAAATAAGAAATCCTGTGTCTGCCTTGCTGCCATGGGTCCCTGGGGTCCCCAAGTCAATCATACTGGCCCTTCAGGTTTCCCTGCCTGTCATCACACCCAAGGCCTTTCCTGTTACGTTACATCCTGGGCCAGCCTGGTCCTTCAAGGCCTCAGAAACTGCCCTAGGGGAGGAGGTTTCACTGCACCCCGCAGTCCTCCTCCTGTCACTGGGCTTCCCCCCCAGCCTCCCAGAGCTCAGTGGCCTAGCTACTCTCAGTTGGAGACTGCTCTCATTGGCCACACCTAGGTATTTATATCCCCTGGAGTTACTGGTTAGCTCCACCTCCTCCTGCCCCCCTTCTTAACAGCCCTCTCTCACATGCTTTTGTTTCTCCAACCCCAAGTTGGTGGTCATGCTGGCTCCCTCTCCCACCTGATAAGTTCGTCCCCTGACACTGCTTAGAAAGATCAGAAGCACAGAACTGTGCATATGCAACAAGCAGGAAAAACAAGAGTTGTGAATGACATTAGAAAGAATGCACTCAACTGTTAATATCACAATAATCAAAAACAGGCATAAAACGCATTTTTATCCAAACTGAACTTTCTACAGACTTTCTACAAAAAAATATGCAAATCTAAAGCACTTCATGCCCATGGATTGACCCATAACCAATGTTCCATCACACAAGGTACTATGATTGCCAAAGGCACAAGGTTAGCTAGAAGTCTTGTATGGGGACTTGCATGGGTATCCCACCTCAGTGAATGCTTCTTCAGAAAGTCTCTTCTCCTCACAGTGGAACTCTCAAACACTACATTTTGAACAATGGAAACATAGAGCACCATCCATTTCTTATTTGCCAACTCATAAATTTC
Source organism: Tiliqua scincoides (assembly GCF_035046505.1). Classification (NCBI taxonomy): domain Eukaryota; kingdom Metazoa; phylum Chordata; class Lepidosauria; order Squamata; family Scincidae; genus Tiliqua; species Tiliqua scincoides. The sequence goes on along the minus strand of NC_089827.1, from coordinate 31,860,730 downwards.
TTATCCCAATGTAATATCTGCTTTCTAAGATGACCCCCTTATTCTATTGCCATCCAATTGTAAAATTGGGCATCTGGATGTGCCTCACCTATATTTACACAAAGCTCACATTAAACTATTTGATGCACACTGCTGCAAAATCAAGAGAAATCCAGCCTTGAAATAAATTATATTGACAACCCCCTCAGAACCTCAAGGTCCAACCCCACAATCCTTCATAACAAAATGCAAACTCTCACCACATCCTGACAGAGAGATTGTGAGGCTGGACCGTGAGGGGATGTCAGTGTAATGTTCATCACACAACCCTGATTGAATAGAATTTTCACTTTCTGTCTGTGGGTTTACTTCAAGTATACAGTAAACCATATTCATTTAACAGTAAACGTATTGATGTACAGAAAACCAGACTACTGAATGATGAAATGAATGAAGAAATGTGTTAAATGAATAGTCCTGGGTTCAACTTGTTTTGGAGCAATAGGCATGAAAGACTTTAGTGTGAGATTTGTGTAAATACAGTGGGCTCTCAGTATCCAAAGGGGATCTGTTCCAGACCCCCCACAGATACTAAGTTGAGTGTTGGGAGAGTTAGGACAGACAAAAGAAAATATTTATTTACTCAGCGTGTGGTGAGCCCATGCCCAGCCCTCTGGAGGTTGTGCGCAGGTGTCCCCCACCTCCGAAGGCCTCCCAGATGCTTCCAAGAGGTGTTCTGAGGCTCTCCAGCTGCAGGCTCAGTATCCACAGATACTCAATTCTGAAGATGCCAAGCCTGCTGATCAGGAGGTTCCACTGTATAGGTGAGGCTTTTATACATGCAGATACTGTGTCAACCCTGATCTAGAAGAGAGGATAACTCAACTACCTGACCACTGCTTTGAACCAGGAAACACTGTTCTTGTTTCATTTTCTGTTGATGTCTAGCTTTTTGTAAGAGAACCAGAGAGTAGACTGGGAACCAAAGGGACTATCCGCCAGCATGCCTTTTTCCAAGAAATCAACTGGGAAGCTCTGGAAGAAAGAGCAATGGAACCACCTTTCAAGCCCAGAGTGGTGAGAACTTTCCTTTTCTTTCCTGCTGTTCAACAGTCTTTGGTTCTCTGCACAGTGAATGAAGCAAATGGCGGTTCATTTTTCTACCCAATTCTTCAAGGGTTGAACTTTCTTGTATAAGTGTCCTATGTGACCAGATTGTCACCATATTTGGAATGTGGTAAAAACACAAGCTTTTTCAAAAACATGGTTAAAATAACTCTGTCTACTTGGAAGCACCTTTGCAGGGCACGCTAATAAGGGAACAAAGATAGGGAAAATTCACCATAGGGTGACCCTTTCCTATAAGTTTGTGTGTGTGTGTGTGTGTGTTGTTGTTGTTGTTGTTGTTGTTGTTGCTAAAAGATGTTAAGAGGCATAGATCTAGCACTGAGAATCAACAGGGTTCAAACAATCCCAGATTCATCCAGGCTTCTGCAGATAAAACAAATATGGATGCCTCTTCATGTACATGAATGCATTGCTTAACGATGGGAATACATTCCCCAAAGCCTGTTGTTAAGTGACAGTGTTGTTATATGAACAAGTCTTCTCCACATCACCTCCCGAGAGTGAGCATACCCAAATAAGTCCACTGAGAGAGAGCACTCCAAATCTGCCCTGCTGCTTGTGTACGTGAAAGGCCATTCCCTCCTGCTCACGGACTGCACGGCCATTGCTGCTCATGCACCTGAAAGGCTGAGCAGCAGCAGTGGGGCAGTCATAAAGCAGCAGGGAACGGCCTTTCAGGTGCATGAGTGGCAGTGGTGGGGCAATTTCGGAGCACTCTCGTTGGGCTTATTGGGCAGGCTTACTTTTGGGCAGGCTTACTTTTCAGGTGAGGGGTCATCATATAGGCAATCCGTTGCTGGTTGGAACATCACTAAGTGGCACACTTGGTATATGTATTGTGGATGATGTTGATGACTATGTCATTATGTTGAATTCTGAAGAGCATTCTGGCAGGAGGAATGGAGGCTGCCAGCTGACAACTGGGGGCGTCCGTTTTTTCTCTAGAATCCCCCTTGGAGCAACAGAATGTGATGACAAAGCACCTGCTGGAGAGCATTTTTTGGGTGGGGGGGCAGTCACTGAGAGGAGTACTGCTGCTAATGTCAAAGAAAAAGAGGTGGTAGAAGAAAAAGCAACCATGAAAAGTTAGGCTGATTTTGCCTTGGAACCAGGGCCAGCCTTAGAGGCTAAAGAGCCCAATTGGAAACATTCTTTTTGGGGGGTCCCAGGTTCACAGCCAAAGTCTGCAGAATCTTAGAGATATAAATACATTTTATTATTGACTTTATATCTCTGTGGTAGAATGGAAAACAATCAAAACATATGCTTAAAATTGCAAGTGAATTAATGGAACAAATTAATCTAAGCACATTTTAATACAAAATTGTATTCAAGACTAGAATAGATTATGCTAGTACTGGGCCCCCTAGACGTGCATCCCAGTTGGGAGCAACTGGTCCAATTGGCTTAAAGCCAGTCCTTCTTGGAACTCCACCCCCCAATCGACTGAAAGTTCCCCTCGGAAGCAGGCAAAATCAGTCTATTCTTTGTAAGTTGAAATGCATTTAGCAGTTTTTGTCAGGAAAGGGGAGTACAATCTCGGCAGCGAAGACATTCCCATAGATGCTATTTCTGACTCTTGTGCCTCTCTCCCTCTTAAAGAAATCGCCGGGCGACTGCAGCAATTTTGACAAGGAATTTCTGAATGAGAAACCTCGGCTGTCACTTGGAGACAGAACCCTCATTAACAGCATGGACCAAAACATGTTCAGCAATTTTTCATTTACCAATCCCATAATGGAGAAGCTGCTATCTTGAGAGAAGAAAAACTGGTATCCCGTTTCCCCATCAGCTGAATGAACTCTGTGGCTGGAGGCAATATGATTCACTTCATGGCTTCAGATGGAAACACTCAGAAGGGAATGTCAAAAATAGGTCTAGGGCCTTTCATCCAGTTCCATACAGTTGCAGATTCAGACTATATTTCCGTTAACTTTGTAAAGAACTTTGTAAAGCACCTCATTCAATTGTGAGGTTTCTGCCATGAGCACATCCGTCCCTAATTTCCATCCTGTATGATGATTCTTGTGAGATTTTTTTTCCTCACTCCCCCAGGATTCTGGGTCTTAAATTCCTTGATGGTAGTCTTGCAAACCTAGCCCCTTTTGACTTTAGAGAAATCTGGGAGTGATAAAACACTCAGATTACAGGAGAACAGAGGGAGTCGGAACCTCTTTTGTGGTGGCCCCCCCAGCTACATATAGGAGGGCATGATTTGGCTAAAATTAGGGAAGGGGTCAGTTGGGGATTGTGCATGTCATAAAGAGCCTCCTGTCTTTTCTTCCATAATTCAATCACTGATAGCACAGTCAGTTTCTTCATCTGCCAGAGGCAACAAGAATCAGGGCCTATGTGTCTTTCTCTTTCAGTGGACCTTTTTCAAATAATCATGAGAAGGGAGAGGCTAAGGGTGCAATCCTCACCCCTTATGTCAGTGCTTTCCAGCCAATGGGACATGTGCTGCATCTTGCAGTTGGGTGTCACTCACGGAGGCCTCCTCAAAGTAAGGGAATGTTTGTTCTTACCTTGGAACTGCATTGCTGCTGGAAAGCACTGACATAAAGGGTTAGGATTGTGCCCTAAACGTATTTCTTATTTGTTTTAATTCAGGCTTTTTCTAAGGTTGCATTTCAGTTGCAGGGATATATTTTCCAACCACTCAAAAGCCCACCATGTCTTCTAAATGGGAAAATCCATTTCGTTCCCCCGGGTTGTAATGACAGTCGCCACATAGCCTGCAGCTATACACATGTTACAGGCACCACTTGGATACTGCCTATAATGGAACTGGTGATGAAAGGCACATCTCCCCTGCTGTTCTGTGAACTTTTCACCTTTTAGATGATTTATAGTGCAATTCATTTATTTATTTATTTTGCTATGTAAACTGCTTTGTGGACTTCTTGTTGAAAAGAACCCTTTGAGTTCAATTGGATGTACTCTCAAGCTAACTGTGTATAGCAGTGGTTCCCAAACTGTGAGCTGTGGCTCCCTGAGGAGCCTCAGAAACCAACCAGGGGAGCCATGGAATTCTCGTGAAAAACCCACCATATACAATGTAACCCAAATGGGGAGCTGCACCCAACGGCCCAGTAGGTTAAGGGAGCTGCCAGTTGAAAATGTTTGGGAACCACTGGTGCATAGGATTGCATCCTTATTTCCCTGAAGGCTCTGCACTCCCACTCTCCATGGAGGAGTGCACAACTAACCTTTTTTTTTTTTAAAAAAAGGAGAGAATAGTACAACCATCCATCAAACTGTAACATGCAGCTTGGATCCTCTCATGTTGTTTAGTCCATATCTGGCATCTCCAGGTGGGGCTGTGGCGTTGCCAGAGCATCCCCCCACACCACACTCCCGCTGCATAATACCCCCCTCACCATGCCAAGCAGCAGGTGTTGAGAGCAGGGGTGGGCCTTGGGATGCACAGTACCCAGAAGTTGTTTGGCAGTGACATGATGACATCAGCGCATCATCACACCACCACCAATTGCTTCCTGGGGGACATGATTTCTGGCTGTTCAGTGCCAAGGACTGGCGGTAGGGCCCATCTTGCACCAAACACAGCACAGAGCTCCTCTCAGTGGGAGCTCAGGCTGCATGCAGGGCTTGGTACCTGTGTAATCTGCCCCCATCCCCACCTTAGCGATGCTACTGGGGAAAGGGTCCTTGCCTGGAACCCTGGAGCAAACCCACCATTTCCTTTTTTAATATATGAATTCCAAAGGGGATCCAATTTCACATGGGGCTAGGTTGACTAGGAGAGCAAGGGCACAATCCTAACCAAGTCTACTCAGAAGTAAGTCCTATTTTGTTCAATGGGGCTTATTCTCAGGAAAGTGTGAACTGTGCCCTAAGACCATGCCTCAGGACAGTAGTAATCCAGAATCTGTTGTTCTTACTTCAGTCACTAGAAGAGCTGTGTGTGCGCAGAGACCTTGCACCAGGATTGTGACGTTTAATATATATTGGTAATATGAATTTTGTAACTGTTTGTACAGGTTAATAAAATGTCACTCATGAATATGGAAATGCCTGAAAATGTGTTTCTAGGGAGACAACAGCACTTATAACTGCCATGCAACCCTGTTCCCTGCACTTAGCAGATACTCCAACTGCCCCTGTTTTCCTGTCCTGCTCCATGGTCAATCAAGGCCCCAAGGTTGTACTTTTGGGGAGGGTCCTTTATCAGTATTTTGCTACTGGGAGGACCAAGCTACATATTGCATTCAATATGCATATTGTATACTATATATATGCATATTACTTATACACACACACACACACACACACACACACACACACACACACACACACACATATCAGCTGAGGAGAAAGGCTAATTGAACCTCTGTCTGTGCAGCCTTCCTCCACCACCACCCCAAGCCATTGTCCTAATCTGCATCTGGCCACCCCAAACAGATGCTAGGAAGCAAAATTAAACGAGCACTCAAGGACTAGTTGCATCCTTATCATCACATGTGGTTTGGTTAAAGGTTGCTAGAGTTGTTTTTCATCCAGAATCCAATTCCCTTCCCAAGATCTCTAGATGTTAAGTCAGAGGCAGCCCAATCCTAACTTGCACTGGGACAGGCAGACCAAGTGGCCTGTGCTCTGTTCAGTGCAAGGTAGGTGCCCGCTGGAGTGCAACTTGGGGTAAGGGGTTATTTTTCCTCTTACCCCGAGTAATAACCCAGCCAACCCTATGGGGCTACTCAGATCTGCACCACCAAATTCGCTGGCGCAAATCTGAGCAGCCTGTGTAAGGCTGCAGGGCCCAGGAGTGGGAGTTAGGATTTGACCTGCACTGCCGTGGCTGATCCTACCCCCTCCTGGGCCTGATTTGCCTCCCAGCTTGCCCTCCCCCACCCAAATTCACCCTCTCCCAGCCTCTGTTCCACTCTCCTGCCACCCTCCCCTACCCCTTGCACCAGCCTGCCTTGGCCGGCACTTATTTACCCTCTCCAGGTCCAGATCCAATATGGGGAGGCTGATGCACATCCTCACACTGGCCTAGCTGGCTTAATTGCAAATGTAAAAATGGCACAGGGGGCTTGAGCCAGCCATTTGATTGCACTCTGATTGGGAGAGGGATGCACACAAGCATATCAGAACATGTACATTATGGTGCCATGAACTGCACAGCCTGTAATTTCACCCACTGCAGGTACTCAAGTATGTTTCAATCATATTTTTCTAGTCACATTTTGATGTTAATCAAAAGAGCCATCACTCTCTGCTCTTAAATCAGGGCCAGCACAGAGTAAATGTATACGGTGGGTGAAGTAGAACAACATGTGTAGTGGGACGGGTAAGGCTTGCCAAGCGATGATTGGAATGGCATCATCCACAGTGTGACAAGCATGTTTCTTTATTGGTGAAATGAGGAGTGTGCCTCAGACTTGGTTGCAACCAACTCCTTGGCTGGCTGGCCCCATCCATTTTTAGAACTGAAGAGGGATGGAAATGTGTTTAGTTGGATGGGCACAAGTCCTGCTGGTCTGTACTAGTACATCTGGAGCTGCTGTGATCATCTAGTGGAGAGAGGTGGTCTGAATGTATGACTTGGGCATACATCTCACTTGATTCAGGGCAGCACCCTCTCCCCTGTGATACTCTGAAACCAGGCCTCAAAGAGCTACATTAGGGACACTTGAGAACTTGGCAACTTTGGTTCCTTTTGTAAACACTCCCCTAAGCCCTGTTTCAATCTGCTTTTGGAAGTTTCAATTTACTTTTGGAAGTAAAGAGACTAGAATTGGGCAATACATGACCTGCTTATAACAGGCACCTTCAGCACTTCCAGTGTAATAAACCAATGTAAAGTCGCATTGCTTATTAATACAAAACGGCCAATAACATTTAATAATTGTTTAAAATGATTAACGATGTTTAAAAACTGCTTTTGCATGTCAAAAGCTAGTTGTCATGTAGCATGGGGTAGAAGCACTGCAAGTCCCAAACACCCAGAGTTGCAAACCAGAGACCCTGGCAACTGGGCCTCCTTCCAAGCAGACCAGCAACAGGCACCAACACCTCTTCTCCACACTAGTTATAGGGAGCATCCTCTAGAAACCCTGTAATGACACAGGGGCCTCCAGGGAGGGAAACTTGAGTCAGGTGACTCAAGTCCGAGGCGCAAAAACACATGTTTTTGCTGACTCGTGTACACTCAAGTCACCTACATCAAAGACTCTGGCACTGACTTGAATCTGAGGCCACTGACTTGCGTCTGTCTGTGGGTGTGCTTGCTTGCTTTTTTCGCAGTGTGAAAGACCTTGTGGAGCCATTATTCAGTCTGTGCAAGTAGCAGGGAAATTCCAGCCAGAAGGCAGGAAATGGTTAATGTTTTTGTTTTACATCGAGCAGGAGGTGGGGGAAAGCTCTCTTTTCCATCTCTGAAGGAATTGATGATCATTGCATGAAGGCTGGGCAGTATGATTTTTTTCTTTGGAAAATGTAGGGCAGAAAGAGGAGCCCAAGAAGTTCTTGCCTTAGAATTGGCTGGAGAAGCCCAGGGAGGGAAAGGAGGCAGGGAAGCTGGGGCGAGGCGGTTCATAGAGATCACGATTTCCAAACACATGGCTCCATTGTTACTTGGAAGGAGGAAGCCTAATTGAACAACCGGGGAAAATGGAACTACTTCTGAGTAGAGCTGCAAAGGATTGGGTCATACTGGTAAGCCTCCCAGCTGCTGCACATGACCCTCCTCCCTCTTGCCGCTTCTGTCCCTGCTCTCCCGCAGTCCCTCACACCCCCTCCAGCCTTGTTTAGAGATGTGATAGGGACATCAGGGGAGTGTTTAAAGAGCACTCTCTCTCTCACACACACACACATATCCCAGCAGCAGCTCCATTGTTTTCTGTGGAGCCACATCTGGCTTTTTAAAGGGAAAAACTCGTGACCCAAGTCTTTTCGAGTCACCAAAACACTCGGGGCAACTCAGAAAGTTTGCCTATTAGGACTCATTTTCAAGTCTAGTCACAGCAGGTGGAGACTAGTGACTTGACTCTAGTCAAGCCACTTCAGTTTTGGTCATCTCTGGGGGCCTTCTCAGCAGGAGAAGCTCCTAAAACTATTTGCTAGCCATTTCAAAACATTTGGAACAAGACAAGAAATAACATATCAGGACTGCATCTCATCCTCTTCAAAACACTAACCAGTTTAGTATCCCTTCCCTCTTCTTCTGTGGCACCCAGTCTATATCATATTAAAGGTATATTTTCCGGTTTTGGTCATAAGGGGGCAGTGTTGTCTAACCATTGAAATTGTTCCAAGGTAAGGAAGAAAAGGAGCACCCAGGAGAACAAATTTACCACTCTCCTATTTATTAATTTTACTGGAAAGCTGTCTAAGAAATATAATTGAATGAATTACATCTGGCCACAAATTCCAGCAGAAGGCTTGGAGAAAGACTGCTTGATCACAGCTGCTTATTGTTGTTCTTTTATTGTAATTTTTCCCCCACTTCTGTTGTTTTTAATCTGTGAACTGCCCTAAGGATATTTGTCAAATGTGTAAAATGCATACATGTATAAAATAAATGCATATAATTTAGAAAATTAATTGATTGATTTACTAATAAGAGGGTGGAGCTATTTTGGTTGTTTCATTCTGCCACAAACCACAGTGCCTGGTTACAGACATGCTTGTTGAGCTACACCAGGGCTCCCTAACTCTAGAAAGAGTCAGTCAAGCCTTTGAATGGTTCGCTTGTAAGTACTACCTTTCAGAATCAGATCATCCATCCAGCCCAGTATTCTGTTTCCAGCACAAGCAAGGCATGAGCCCCTCTGACTGCCTCTGAACATGGAGGTTCTATTTTGCTGTCATGTCACTGTCTTGTCTGAACCTTGTCTGACAGACCCAACCTCCACTAATTTGTCTACAATTTTTGTTAAGATCAATTTTTGTTAAGACTGCAGATGGCAGTCACCACATTTTATGCTAGTGAGTGCCATGTGTTATTTAGGCATTGTGTGAGGAAGCATTTTCTTTTTGTCTGCCCCTAACCTACTGACAGTCAACTTCACTGGGTGAAGCTAATTTCTGCTATTAAGCATGATAGAAAACATGTTTCCTTCCATCCCTACTTGATAATGTTATCGACCTCTATTAAGTGTCTAACTGCTTTGTCTATTTCTCTCTGAACTGAAAAGCCACAAACACTTTTGCCTGTCCTTGTCATGAAATTTGCCCAGTGCTCTCTGTGGTTTTACTGGCACTTTCCCATGTCACTGCTATTCTTGCTAGCCCAGCCCCATGAGGAGAGCCTACTGGCTCAATGGGTACTCAGCCACTGCACCATTGTGACTCAGGCCCTTGTCTAATGAATAAGTCACAAGGTTCCCCTGACACAAAATGAGAATAAAATGACAGTTAAGCCACTAGGCTTTGAGTAGGCCCAAGGCTATTGTGTGTGTCCGACGCTTACATCAGCAAAGCCCTGACAAATGCTTGCCAAGGTACATCAATAACTTCTGTTTGCAAAACCAGCCATCCACAGTTGCAAAACTGTGAGAGTCACCCAAAAGGGCTCTTGGGGCTTTACCTCTCATGTGACACTGAGCAGCTGCAGCTTCGACCCTGTGGAAGGTGAAGTGCACATGCAACACGCTCCTGTTGAAATCAATGGGACTTGAAAGGGTTGGGTTTTGTTTTGGTTGATGCCCCTATTTGTTTATTTGTGGCTTGGTCAAAATAAACATATATTTACAAGAGAGGAAGAGCTACTTTGTCAGCTGTATGATGGAGCAGGGTGTTTTAAGGGATGGAGACCCTTTCCTATGGGGCTTTGCGTTATAAAAAAGTCATTTAAGGAGGGACATGACTAAGGAGAAGTGAATAAAATGTTGAATAATACCAGGGCTTTTTTTCTAATGGAAAGCAGGGGGACGGAGTTCCGGCACCTTTTTTCAGGGGCCCCTCCCCTTTGGAGGCATTCCAGGAGGGAGGGGAGCAAAATAGAGGCATTCACTGGGTGGGTGCTGGGGGGTGCAGGGTGGGCAGGCGCCTGGCCCCTGCCTGACCGCACAACGACCCCCTCCTGCCCCATCTCCAAGCTCTCACCTGAGCCCAGCCTGCCTCCCCTCCCCCCCACACTCTGCTTCCCAGCACAGCTTCCAAGCCGGTGGAGGGCGCGGGGGACACGTGCTGATGCCGAGGAGGAGGGCGGACAGCCAGCCAGCCAGGGAGATGGGCTGCGGCACCCACGGAATGCCCAGGTACTGGCTTGGTGGAGGAGGAGAGGAAGGAAGCTGGCTGGTGCAGTCCCCGTGCCAATCTGCAGCACGAGCCTAGGGGTGTCTACTCAGAAGTATGTGCTCAATGGGGCTTGCTCCTGGGAAAGGGTGCGTAGCCTTGCAGCCTGAGAGCCCAAGCATGTCTACTCAAAAGTAAGTTCCATTGTGTTCAATGGGGCTTAGTCCCGGGAAAGTGTCATAGCCTTGCAGCCTGAGTAGACAGGCAGAGGAGGGGCTCTGTGGCTGCAGTCCTCTCCACACTTTCCTGGGAGGAAGCCCCACTGCCTCTAATGGGACTGACTTCTGAGTAGACAGGCACAGGATTGGGCCCTGAGGCTGCCATCCTATCCACAGTAAGCCCCATTCACTCAGTGCATGTCACTGAGTAGACATGCATAGGATTGGGCTCTTAGGCTGCAATCCTAGGCACTTTCCTGGGAGTAAGCTCCATTGACTAGAACGAGACTTACTTCAGAGTAGACATACCTAGGATTGGGCCGCTAATCCTGGCAGAGATATATATCTGCACCCGTTTTCACATGCTAAGGGCAGGTGAAAAGGGATTCTGTGTGTGTACAACATGCTGTCCAGCCTTGCCAGAGATCCTCCTCATCCTTCCCCCACAAGCATGCCCTCCACCAGCCAGCATTTGCAGCTCCTCCAGCAATGCACAGCAGCTGCTCAGGGCAGCAGAGAACATACAATTGCATGCCAAGCACCTTCCCAATGACACAGAGTATTCTGATACCTGAATTAAACCATATTTAATCGCTTGTTTGCAAATGTAGCTGTTTCTATGTGCACCTAAGGACGCCTCTCGTGTAAGAATTCCTTTTTTGTTCTTACTCCACAGTCGCTTAGAGTAATTTTACTACATGGAACTCATGTAAGCCATTTTCTGGAATCCATTCACTGCTTCCTCTCCTCGAAGTAGTGCCACACTACATACTACACGCTACAAGTGCACCTTGTAGCGTGCACTACACACTACAAGTGCACACTGCAAGTACACACGCTAAAGTGTACATTATTTTTCCCCATGTGTAGAAAAAGTAGCTAGGGGGAAGGGGATGTGGAGATTGACAGCCCAATCCTATGCATGTCTACTCAGAAGTAAATTCATCTTTAGGGAGGAAGCACATAAAAAATATTTTATTTCTCCAATAAAAAAATGGTTTATAAATAAATAAAAGATTAACAAGTTTTGAGTTCCTGCACCTTTTTATTTACAAAAAAAGCACTGAATAATACTATAATTCAGGGTCACCCAAGAAAAGTGACTGCCATTTGGTTCAGAACTGACAAGTACATCTTCTTGCATCCTGTAATTATTATTAGCTTATAGAATTGGCTACCACAATGCTGGTGATGCCACTACCTTAGATGGCTTCCACGAACAAGATGAGACATATTTATGAAGGTGGATCTATTAATCATGACCAGGGCTGGCTGATCCATGAGGCCAACTGAAGTGGTTGCCTCAGGCAGCAGACTGGTAGGAGGTGCTCACTTCTGTACACCTGCTCACTTCTGCTGAGAAGTCCCACTCACTAGATTTTTTTACAATCCAATCTTTTCCAATTAGATTTTTTCCAATTTTTAAGGATGAGGGGGACCGAGCAAAAGTGTGGAGGAGAGGAGAGCAGTGGGCAGAGGCTGGCACATTACCAGCTAACATTTGGGCAACGTTTGCTAACATTTGTTAGCAACCAGCTAACAACCAGCTAACAGAGCAACATCTGGTGTGCTCCCTGGGGCATTTGGTGGGCTGCTGTGAGATATAGGAAGCTGGACTACATGGGCCTATGGCCTGATCCAGTGGGGCTGTTCTTATGTTCTTATGTTTCCCACATCTTCTAGGTTCCAGGAAGTCTTGGACTGGCCCTGATCATGATAGTAACTCTGTGTACAGAGGCTGAATACCAAGTGCTGGAAGCAAACAAGAGGGGAGGACCCTCACCCTCATGTCCTGCTTGTGAGCTGCTGGCTGGCCAGCTTGAGGCATAATGCTGGGAGTGATAGTGGGCTTGGTCTGACCCAGGCAGGGCTTATATTATTAAAAGGTACAGACTTAGGATATTGGCTACATGTATCGTGAAAAAACCTTTCACCCTCTCTTCAACAACCCTAGGTTGTTGGCCATCCTAGCTCAGTATTGTCTATATTGACTGGTAGTGGCTCTCCAGAGTTTCAAGACATAACTTCTTCCCAGGCCTATCTGAAGATTCCAGGGATTGAGTCAAGGATCTTCTTTATCTAGGCAGGAGGTCTGGTCTAGAGGGTAGAGCCTCCATTTGCCTGAAGATTAACATCCACAAGGTCGCCAGTTCGAGGCCACCGGCACCGTGCGACCTTGAAGCAGCTGGCAAGCTGCAGCTGAGCTGTTCCATCTGCTCGGAGCGTGGGAGGATGGAGGCCAGAATGTTAAACCAGATCGGAGTGTAACATCTTGAATGTGGTGGTTCTTGAAAGAGAGAACCTTCTTTCAATTTGTAAAAATCCCTGCGTGGATTTAATAAGCCTGCCTGTGTAAACCGCCTTGAATAAAGTCTTGAATAAAGACCAAGAAAGGCGGTATATAAATACTGTATATTATTATTATTATTATTATTATTATTATTATTATTATTATTATTATTATTATTATCTACAGCATGTGCTCTATCCCGTTACAGGTCCCCTTAAATTGATGAACAAGTTCATTTCTTCCTTCAGGCCATCAGGATGTTGCATTCTGGCATAGTGAATTCAAAGCAATTTAAGAGAACTATCACACTTCTTCTTGTGAATCTCCAAACCAATCTGATCTTTCAATTGCCTGAGTAATAAATAAAATAGAAATAAAAGTGTTAAAACTGAGAGAAAGGAGAAAGCATCAAACTGTACATTCTGAATACATGAAGGAATTATCATGCATAAGAGGAGGAATAATGGTTTTCAAATCCACTTCAATCTATGCAGGGAGCTACTTTCTTTAGTTTTGATTTGACCTTTGAGGATTCAACTACATATTATTATGAACTGACTTGGAACAATGTACAGCAAAAGGCAGAGTAGAAAAGTAAAATATGTTGCATGCAACAATGTTTTATAAAAAAACCCAACCGATAATTTCTTTTCTGCTAAGCATTATAGGGAGGGAGTAGGTGGGAATGGAAATGTGCACGGGGGGGGGGGTGTGATACTTGCCACTCTCCTAAATCATCATTGACTTGCATAATTTTCAAATACTGTATCTGTAATATATACAAATTAGAATTTCCAAATTTGGGGAACTGGCTCGTATCAGACCTGGAACTGATGAACCTCAGGATTCCAAGAAAAAATAAAGTTGGTCCCTCAAGCCTAATGTTGGCCCACCCCAACCTAAAATGCAATTTCAGTAAAGAAAAAAAAAATCCATTGCCATCCTGGAGGTCCCAAATAGTACTGAACGTCATCAGTCACAATGATGTGCACCAGAGTATAAATCAATGTTGCCAGTAGCTATGACTAAAAACTGTTATGAATGGAAGCATGCCCTGCTACAACCTCACTCTCTTTCTCTGCAAGGCAGAGGGGAAAGGTTGTCTCCCTCCTTGTCCCTGAGTTACAACAGTAATCAGAGAAACAGGGTGGAGTTGAGTATAAATGGCTATAACCTCCCTGTCTCTGGGTAGTCTGTATTCAGGCTTATTTCTGGTTGCAGAGTTTCTAGACAGGGTGACCAGATACAATGGAGGACAAAATGCCTATACCTTTAACCAGGGCTTTTCAAACTGGGGCGTCGGGCCCTGGCCCCTGCCCCCTTAAGGGGGGCACTCAGCGCAGAGAACCGTGAGCTAGCTGGACCAAAGGGCCAATTCAGTAGGTGGCAGCTCAATATATTCATCACCTGAAGTAACTCCAAAAGGCAGAAATAGGTACCAAGCAGGACCGATACAGTAATAAGAAAAACAGAGATAAATGGCACCAGATGGAGCATATGAGAGAGTCCACATGTAAACAGATTGAGATTATAGCTTGGTTGTTTCTCTGCTGCTTTCTCATCCAGAATTCTGCCTCTGAGCACCAGAAGCAATTTAGAGGCTGAGAATTCCGTTCAGTTCAGCAGCTTGACAGACGTGTCTCACCGGCCTGATAACCAGGCCAGCCCTGCTACCTGGACAGGACTGTGATGCCCAGGATTCTCATGCACGAGTGACTGGCAGGGAACGAGCACATCCCTTGCATCTGTCGGTATTTCTCCATTTCTCCAATTATTACATAACAAGAGTACATTTTTAGAAACACAACTCAAGGGCAGCGCCCCAGCCACTGCTCCTGTGCCAGGGTCCCAGATCGCTGCAGACTTCAGTCAGATGACATGGGTGGAAGTGGGGAGGGGGGAGAGAATCAATGTGCATTAGTCTGTTTAAAAACAGTCTTAAAAGGAGTGGATGGGAGAGGTGCTTTTGATGTGTAAACAACAAACACCATACTTTGGCAGCAGGAATATTAGTATAGCAGATCCTCCATTTACAAAAGTTCAGATATACACAGTTTGGGAATGGGATAATTGGGGGTCTGTTCCCAGGTCATTTTTCCAGCAAAATCTTACTATATTATAATGGAATATACTCCTATATCAGGCAAAATTAGTACCATGATAGATTTTCTTCTGATGCAACATTAATCCCTTTTTGTTTTTTTAAGTTGTACTTCTATCTTGCCATGTGGCTGAATGCATTTCAAAGAACAGATAGGTTTGGGAGAATTGAGATTCTCACTTTCTGGAGGGCTTTCCAGGTGGGATCTTGGTATCCACTGATTTGACTCACCAGTGACACCAAGGCCTGCCTTTAAATGCCTTGTTACAAGGAAAAAAGCACCAAAATCCAATTTCCTACCTTCATGCTGATAAAGAATTATAATTTCATTCCATTACATTCCTTTATTCCATTATTCACCCCATCTAGTGGCTGAATGCAGTACAGTGTCTATACCACTTCATTCTGGAGTGATAATAGAGGAGCAAGAAACCTGGAAGTGGGTCTTTAATGCTATTTTGGTATCCACTGATTTTTTTTTTTAATCCGCTGGTGGTTTGAGAATGGAACCCCCATGGATAACAAGGCATAACCTGTAAAAACAGAGATAAATTCAGTCTAAGATGCTGAATGGAAGCATGACCTTAAATGGAAATTAGTAATTTTATGGTTGGGGGGGCACTTGCAGTTTTCAAGGTCAGCTTCCCATGGGAATTGAGGTTCACCTCTTGTGTGTTTTATCAAAGGGGGGTAATGTTTTTTAGCATCAGTAATATTCCCCCCCGACACACACACACACACACACACACAACTGGAAGACAGTTTTAAGTGGGGTGCCTTGGGCCTGGTTCTCTTTAACATACATACTCACATATAGTACCTGAAATTTTTGCCAAGTAATCAAGCTCCAATTATCACTTCGCCTTATCTCCAGGTTAATCAGAGGGCAGAGCCTTTCAACTCAGTTTCCTTTGTCTGCTAAGCTCAGGCAGACAGCTCATTTCCATAAACTGTACCCTTCATATTAGCAAAATGTTTGTAATTAATAATACAAGCCCTCATCTACTCTATATGAAAGCTTCATGTATTTATTACAGTGTTTTCTCTTTTTATCTGGTGGGAGAATAGAAGACTGTGCCTTTGCACTGTTTTGCACCAGAAGTGTGCTGAGAGATTCTGGGTGATTGATCACTTTCCATATTATGTTTCAGTTTTTTTACTGCGCTGGTTTTCAATCACTGGTTCATAAATGAATTGATGACCAAGAACTAGCTATTGGTGGGGCTTTCACAGCCAACTAGCTACCTCCTTTCCTGCCCCTTGCAAGGCATTCCTGCCTTGAAAGGCATTCTGGAGCACGACCTGCCTTTTTCTGCCATTATTCCATTCTTTTTCAAGTATCCCTAAAGGTCCTGTTGAGTGTCCCTGGGAGTACATGAATAGGGGAGCCCGTCTCCCTTTAACATCCAAAGTGGGAGAAACAAAGATAACAACTAATCATCCAGGACTGCTGTTGGCACCAGATCCTCACTTCGATAATATAACAGCTCTCCTTGCCCCAGACTTGCTTCTCTCACCATATAAGCCACAGCCTGCAACTGAGGGGGCAGACAAAGAACACACTAAGGAACATTCTTTAAGGACTCTGCCCAGCTCCGAAGAGCCTTCAATCTTTGAGAAAGCCTCCCAAGGTTTGTCCTATGACTCCTTACAAACAATGAGGCCATCTTTAAAATCTGGTTCTTGCAGCTGTGATACAAGCTTCCAGCTTATGGACCTGTTGCCTCAACCGGATGTGGATGAGGACAAGCTGACTAGGGCGGCCTTGGAGGCAATCAGAGCTCTACCTCATCAGGAACAACAAAAGACCGTGCAGAAAGTGGGAATGCTCTGGAAGGAGCTATTGATAAATAGTAAGAAGCAAGATTCTAAGCTTACTGAAATAAGTTTGGCTTCTCATATATGTGAGGCTACAGAAAAGAATGATCAGCATTGACTATCTTCCCCTCCATATTCTTATAGATCCTCCATTAGAGTCATTTCATGGAATACTGCTGGTTGGTGCTCTAAATTGTCAGAGAAAGATTTTAAAGACTTTTGTTCTCACTTTGAAATTATTTTTTCCCAAGAAACCTGGGTGTCCTCATCCGCCTTCCCTTCTCTCCCTGGTTTTGCAGTATGTTTTCACCCTGCTGCAAAATCGGAATCAAGAGGACAACCAAGGGGGGGCTTGGCTACTTTAATTTCAGTTGATGGAAATCCAACTCTTGTAGAGTTGAATATGGGCTCTAGTTCCAACATTTTAACTTTACAGGTTTCTTGGCCTGTAGGTTTTAATCTTTTCTTGTTGAATATGTATTGCCCTCCAGAGATCTTAAGGTGCGATGGTAATTTATTATTTTATGAATTAGATTTGGTTCTCTCCAATTTATTTGACCAGCATAATGATCCTTTAATTTTGTTGGCAGGAGACTTGAACTCCAGAATAGGGGAAAACAATTATGTTATGGGTGCAAAATTGGGCCTTTCACCTGAAGATCTCACTTATCTTTCCACTAGGATTTCAAGGGATTCGGGGATAAATGGAGCTGGACACCTTCTTTTTAGTCTTATTTACAACTTTATAATATCAACTTTATATTTGTAATGGAACAGATATAGATCCAGATTCGGGCTTGTATATGGTTTTTGGTCCAAGGGGTAAAAGTGTGATAGATTATATGATAGTTTCTCACTCGATGTTACCCCATTTCAAAAGTTTTAAGGTACTTATTAGACCTGAAAGTGATCATATGCCAATACAGTTATTTCTCTCCCTACCTATTAGTAAAGTCTCGGAAAAGAGATTATTTGAAGAAAACTTAGTAGTGCAGGGAGAGAGAAGGCTGCATTGGACCGGAAATTTACAAGAAAGAATAACTTCTGTTTTATTGTCCCCTAGATTATTATCTTTAAGAGATCAGGTTCTTTTTTCTCCAGATCCCTTGGAAGCTTTTGGAAAAATTGTTCAAGAAAATAAACCTTTTGTAGTAACTTCTAAGCCCGTCCATACAGAAATTCAGTCTTATGGTGGATGGTTTGATGCTCAATGTGCTGCCCAAAAACGTATCTTGGCTGGGGCAATAAGGAGACTGAGACAAGAGGATTCACGGGAAAATTTTTCTTCTTATGTCCAACTGCGTAGGGAGTATAAAAATTTGATACAGATGAAAAAGGAAGAGTATATAAGGAAAACTTGGCTAGAGCTTGGTTTGGCAGCTCTGGAAAGAGATTCGGCCAGGTTGTGTACATTAGTGTTCAGGGGAATGAAGAGATATTCTGGAGCCCTAGATAATCAAATAACTTCTACACAATGGCGTACCCATTTTACATCGCTCTTCAGTTCCTCCTCCTATGGGAATAGCCCATGTCTGTCTTTGGGTTTAAATTATCACCTTTTTTCATCCTTCCCTGAGTGGGATCCAGTCACCTTGGATGAAGTAAAAAATCTGATTATTTCCCTGCCAAATAACAAAGCGCCAGGGGAGGATATGCTTCCCGGTGAATTGTTTAAGTCAAACTTTAATTGGTGGAGCGCAGTTCTTGCTGTTTACTTATATAAATCAGTCCGGGAAAATTCCACAGGGGTGGCAAGTTAGTGTTATTGTCCCTATCCATAAAAAAGGCTCTAAGGCTGACCCAAAGAATTTTAGGCCTATTAGTCTTCTTAGTATAATTTCTAAATTGTATTCTAAATATTTATTGAGTAAACTAGAGCATTGGGCTGCTGAGAATTCAATAATTGCAGAAGAACAGGCTGGGTTTCAAAGGGGAAATCCACTATAGACCAATGCTTTGTAGTCCATCATTTGATTCAAAAATATTCCCAGTTGGGTAAAAAGAAGATTTATGTCACTTTTGTGGATTTTAGTTCGGCTTTTGATCTTATTAATAGAGACCATCTGTGGAAAAAATTGGCTGTGACTAATATTGATAGAAGATTGTTGTTTTTAATCCAGATGCTTCATTCAAACACCAATCTTAGAGTCAGATTAGGGGTGAATGGTTGCTTTCTGAGGCAATTCCTGTAGACAGAGGAGTTTGGCAGGGATGCCTGTTGGCTCCCTTTCTTTTTAACTTTTATATTAATGATATTGTACAGGAATTGAGTGGCCCAGATTTTTTTCCACCTTCAATTTGGGATGTTAAGCTCTCAATTCTTTTATATGCAGATGATATTGCAATGATTTCTACCACTCTTGTGGGTATGCGGAGGCTTTTGGTCAAATTGAGTAAGTATTGCATAAGAGAATATTTGGCTATTAATTATGCCAAAACTAAAGTTGTAGTTTTTGGGAGAAACAGAAAAACTCATAGATGGAACCTTGATGGAAAACCTATAGAACAGCTTGGTGCTTTTGGTTATCTTGGTCTCCATTTTAGTGCTCAACTCTCATGGAAGTACCATTTTAATGCTGTTAATTTGAAAACAACTCATTCTACTCAATCTTTACTCCTATTTACTAGAGTTCAAGGGGGAAGTTTAGTTGCTCCAGCTGTTGAGGTGTTTGCTAAAAAAATAATTCCTCAAATATCCTATGGGGCTGAGGTCTGGGGATATACAAAGTCCCCTATTTTGGAATTGGCCCAGAATTCTTTTATACAATCTCTTTTATCTGTTCCCCATACAACGCCAATTGTATATTTAAGAGCTGAGGTGGGACTGATTTCAATTGAAGCTAGCTGTCATATTGCACTCATTAGGTATTGGTTAAAATTGAACTCCATGAATGATTCCTGTCTTCCAAAGATAAGTTTTTTAGAACAACTTCAAAATCCTTTACAAGAGTCTTGGGCAAACCTGGTTAGACCTATAATGGATGAATATGGACTTAATGTAGAGTCCCTTCCTACTCTTATTACTAATGAAATCAAGAAATTGCTCAAAGAAAAAATTAGCCTTTATTCTAAGAGGATGGATTTATTTCCAAAATGTCATCTGCATTTTGGTTTCATGTTTATAAAAGATGTTTTGGTTTGGAAAATTATTTTATAAATTTAACTGCTGCTACATTACGAAAAGCATTTACGGCCCTTCGCTTTCAATGTATGCCATTGGCCTGATTGGAGGGGAAATACCCCCTTTTATCAAAGAGTTTGTCTATGTGGACTAGGGGTTATTGATGATATCTTTCACTATTTATTTAGTTGTCCCTTGTATGAACATCCTAGGAATCACTTCCTTGCTGGTATACTTAGACTACTGCATGATAGACCCTTGCCTGTTCAGCTATGCTGTTTGCTTGCGGGTACAGATGTTACTATCACCTATCAAGTAGCAAAGTTTGCTAAAGCCGCAAAAAAGATCCGTGCAAAACTCCATAAATCTTAAGGATGAGTGCTTTTATTGGTTATTGTTATAAATTTTGTTGTTGTTTTTCTTTTAATGTATTGTGACGACCTATGGTTTTAAGTAAATAAATTGAATAGAATAGGACTCCAGGGCTAGTCATGACACAAGAGATGTGCTCCTGGGCTTTCAGGGGAGACAATATGTTTCCAAATGGAGGAAGAGTGGCTTATAAGTAGGGAGACTGTCAGCCAAAACTGCACCTGACTTGGAGCTCCATGACTGGAACTTACAGTTTAATTTTCTTCTCTCGAAGGCAGCCACTGAGGGACAGCACTTTTAGGCCCATAGCATGCACATGGGGAGAGAGAAAGCAAACCAATTCTTAAGAACATAAGAACATAAGAACAGCCCCACTGGATCAGGCCATAGGCCCATCTAGTCCAGCTTCCTGTATCTCACAGCGGCCCACCAAATGCCCCAGGGAGCACACCAGATAACAAGAGACCTCATCCTGGTGCCCTCCCCTGCATCTGGCATTCTGACATAACCCATTTCTAAAATCAGGAGGTTGCGCATACACATCGTGGCTTGTACCCCATAATGGATTTTTCCTCCAGAAACTTGTCCAATCCCCTTTTAAAGGTGTCTAGGCCAGACGCCAGCACCACATCCTGTGGCAAGGAGTTCCACAGACCGACCACACGCTGAGTAAAGAAATATTTTCTTTTGTCTGTCCTAACCCACCCAACACTCAATTTTAGTGGATGTCCCCTGGTTCTGGTATTATGTGAGAGTGTAAAGAGCATCTCCCTATCCACTCTGTCCATCCCCTGCATAATTTTGTATGTCTCAATCATACAAAAGCAGAGTGAGTAGTGACAGCTGCATCGTCGGCAAAGAGGAAGTCACGCAGACATTACACGCAGAGAGTGTAAAGAGCATCTCTCTATCCTCTTTATCCTTCCTATGCATAATTTTGTATGTTTCAATCACGTCCCCCCTCAGGCGCCTCTTTTCTAGGCTAGAGAGGCCCAAACACCGTAGCCTTTCCTCATAAGGAAGGTGCCCCAGCCCTGTAATCATCTTAGTCGCTCTCTTTTGCACCTTTTCCATTTCCACTATGTCTTTTTTGAGATGCGGCGACCAGAACTGGACACAATACTCCAGGTGTGGCTTTACCATCAATTTGTACAACAGCATTATAATACTAGCTGTTTTGTTCTCAATATCCTTCCTAATGATCCCAAGCATAGAATTGGCCTTCTTCACTGCCGCCGCACATTGGGTCGACACTTTCATCGACCTGTCCACCACCACCCCAAGATCTCTCTCCTGATCTGTCACAGACAGCTCAGAACCCATCAGCCTATATCTAAAGTTTTGATTTTTTGCCCCAATGTACATGACTTTACACTTACTGACATTGAAGCGCATCTGCCATTTTGCTGCCCATTCTGCCAGTCTGGAGAGATCCTTCTGGAGCTCCTCACAATCACTTCTGGTCTTCACCACTCAGAAAAGTTTGGTGTCGTCTGCAAACTTAGCCACTTCACTGCTCAACCCTGTCTCCAGGTCATTTATGAAGAGGTTGAAAAGCACCGGTCCCAGGACAGATCCTTGGGGCACACCACTTTTCACCTCTCTCCATTGTGAAAATTGCCCATTGACACCCACTCTCTGCTTCCTGGCCTCCAACCAGTTCTCAATCCATGAGAGGACCTGTCCTCTAATTCCCTGACTGTGGAATTTTTTCAGTAGCCTTTGGTGAGGGACCGTGTCAAACGCCTTCTGAAAGTCCAGATATATAATGTCCACGGGTTCTCCCAAATCCACATGCCTATTGACCATTTCAAAGAATTCTATAAGGTTCGTGAGGCAAGACTTACCCTTACAGAAGCCATGCTGACTCTCCCTCAGCAAGGCCTGTTCATCTATGTGTTTTGAGATCCTATCTTTGATGAGGCATTCCACCATCTTACCTGGTATGGATGTTAGGCTGACCGGCCTATAGTTTCCCAGGTCCCCCCTCTTTCCCTTTTTAAAGATCGGCGTGACATTTGCTATCCTCCAATCTTCTGGCACCGTGGCCGTTTTGAGGGACAAGTTGCATACCTTAGTCAAGAGATCTGCAACTTCATTCTTCAGTTCCTTAATAACTCTTGGGTGGATGCCATCAGGGCCCGGTGACTTACTGATCTTTAATTTATCAATGAGGTCTGAAACATCTTCTCTTTTAACCTCTATCTGACTTAACTCCTCGGTCAGGAGGGGCCGTTTGGGCAGCGGTATCTGCCCGAGGTCTTCTGCCGTGAAGACAGATGCAAAGAACTCATTTAATTTCTCTGCCATCTCTAAGTCTTCTTTTATCTCCCCTTTCCCTCCCGCACCATCCAGAGGGCCAACCGCTTCTCTGGCGGGTTTCCTGCTTCTAACATATTTGAAGAAGCTTTTATTATTCCCCTTAATGTTGCTGGCCATACGTTCCTCATAGTCTCGCTTGGCCTCCCGTATCACCTTCTTACATTTCTTTTGCCACAGTTTATGTTCCTTTGTATTCTCCTCATTAGGGCAAGACTTCCATTTACGGAAGGAAGTTTCCTTGCCCTTCACAGGCTCTCTAACTTGGCTGGTTAGCCATGCGGGCACTCTCCTTCAACTAACTGCCCCACACCAGAGGCATAGCTAGGACATTTGACGTCCAGGGCCCATAAATTTTTGTCACCCTTTATGACTTAATTAATTATATTGTTTAATTAATTAATTAATTCACTTTTTATACCACCCTTCCTCTAAGCAGCTCAGGGTGGTGTACATGGTTCCTCCCCTTATTTTGTCCTCACAAGAGCCCTCTGAGATAGGTGAAACAGAGACAGTAATAGTCATCACATATGCAGTGAATATTTCCCCACAAGCAATGGATGAAATTCTGCATCAAATGGTATATAACACAATGGTATTATTCCTAAAAGCCACAATTTCCAGAATTTTAGTCACTAGGGTGTCAGCCCCCCCCCCCCCCCCGATGGCTCATTGGCCTGTTTTGAGTTAAGGCAGTGGTTCTCAAACTTTTAACACTGGGACCCACTTTTTAGAATGACAATCTGTCCAGGATCCACTGGAAGTGATGTTATGGCTGGAAGTGACATCATCAAGCACAATAAAATAATTATAAATAATTAAATTAAAGAAAAACAGATAAATAAGGGGAAGCCAGCCCTGTTTCAACAAGTGAATTTTCTCTGTAGCCTGCCTGCAATAACACCCCCCCACACACACACACAGATAAATCAGTGAGAGTTTCAGCCCTTCCCAGTGCCCACCTTACCAGCTCAAGCCTCTGGTTTATTCTTTTGGGGGGGGGGGTTGCTGCCTGCAATAACACCCCCCCACACACACACACACAAATAAATCAGTGAGATTTTCAGCCCTCCCCAGTGCCCACCTTATCAGCTCAAGCTTCTGGTTTATTCTTGGGGGGGGGGGGCTGCCTTCTAGAGCATTTGTTGAGCTCCACTTTCATTAGATGGGGACCATGCAGCTAGCTTTGCATTCCTCTTTGCCTGACTTGACCAGGAGCCAAGGCACATTTGCTTACTTGTGAGTAAACGCAACCATGTGGCTTACTTTAGCTTTCCATAGGGCTCAATACATTCGTCTGCTTGGAGCAGGGGTGTCCAAAGTTTTTGGCAGGAGGGCCACATCATCTCTCTGACACTGTGTCGGGGCCGGGGGGGGGGGGAAGAATTAATTTACATTTAAAATTTGAATAAATTTGCATAAGTTTACATAAATGAATATATTAAAGATGAACTTATATGAATGAATGAAGGTCTTGCAATAGCTCAAGGCCTATAAAAGGCCTTGCACAAAGTAAGGCTGGCCTTTCCTTTGCTGCTGCTACTGCATCACAGATGTGAAACAACAAGCAGTGGAGAGAGCCCTCATCCCACAGCTCATGCGAGAGGTCAAACTGTCGCCCTCACACTGAGAGCAGTTGCATCAGGCCAGTGTGGGCTCCAACAAATCTCTGGAGGGCCAGAGGCTCATTGGAGACTGGGAGCTCCCTGAGGGCCACATTGAGAGGTCTCGAGGGCCTCAAGTGGCCCCAAGGAGGGGGTTTGGGCGCCCCTGGCTTGGAGGGAGGGACTTCCTTCTTGGGCGTTTTTGGGGGGCTGCTTTCATTGGATAGGAGCCATTCTGGTGTCATAAGATTCCTCTCAGTCTGCCCTTTCTGAGGAACTATGGCAAGTTCACCTACTCATGGGTTAACGCGTGATATGGCTCAGTTTCATTTTCCATAGGTTTCAATGCATTTTTTGTTTCTGGTTTTTTGGCCATAACTTTTGATGGAAAGGAGATATTTCAATTCAGATTTTTGCATTGCATTCTGCTGGATATTCCGCATCCAATGGTATATAACATGATGGGCTTACCCATAACCTCTGTGATGTTAGTGATGTTGGGGCATTTGTGGTGTTACATTCCCCCGCAAGGGTGCTACGCGGGGCGGACTGCCCCCCGCCCCCGCTAGCTACGCCACTGCCCCACACAGCTGCCATTGTTCATGGAATGGGACACTTGTGCAACTAAGAGTAGCTTTGGAATCAGGGCTGTGACCCAGATGGAAAGGAATCCCACCACCATGGCTGCTTGCGCAAGAAGAATATGACATGGGGAGTGTCATAGTGCTCAGACAAGCCTTGTCATTTTTCCTTTTGTTGCCTGTTGAATTTTGATTACTTAACCCAACTCAGGCTGCCCACAGGTGTTGGTAACTAGACAGGTTTAGGAAACAGGCATCTAATACAACATCCTGGCTCAGGAAAATGCAGCCGCTAATAAGACCTGTTCCCCCCTTCAGTTGCAGTTACCATTGGTCCTTGGTTGTCATCCCAGAGATCTATATTTGCAAAATGATCCACAGATCCATTGAGCTTTTACACTTGCTCGATGTAATGTGTTTCCATCTCGTGAGTTAGAAGCTAGATTTTGTCAGCATTCTCAGATTTCAACCAAAAGTGCAAGTAACCTGGAGGCTACTGAATCCTTACCGCATATAGTACTGCACTGCCCTTATTATATGGCTTTCAGAAGTATGTTTCCAAATTTATTTTCATATGGTCCTTTCTGGGCATGGGATGATGAAATCCTACATTTGCTTCTAACTTCTACTGATGTGCTGGTCATAAACCAGTACTGGCTAAATTTTTGCATGATATTCTAATTAGACACAGATCCATATTCCCCATCCACCATAACAATTCTATTCCTTAGGCAGAGAGTCTGTTTGTATTTTGCTTTTTCTGTATGTTTGTTTTGTTTGTCTGTCTGCCAATGCCTAATAAAAGTTTTTGAAATAAAAGCTCCCTGGCTCCCTGCAGCAGAGTTTCACCTAGGCCAGGGGTGCCCAAACCCCGGCCCGCGGGCCACTTGCGGCCTGCTGCGAGTCCCCATCCGGCCCCCAGTGGGTCCCCCCACCTCCAATGGACACCCGGCCCTCACCCCAGCCCGCGCTGGCCTGCCGCGCGAGCTCCGCGCCTTGCTCTCCCTCACTGCTGCTGAGTTCAGTGGCAGCAAAGGAAAGACGAACCCAGCAGGGCCTTTTATAGTGGGAAGATAATCTCGCGTTACTTCCCACTATAAAAGACCCTGTGCGCTTGCCTGCTAGTCTCTTCTTTCTAGCCCATGGGCTGGGCTGGGCTGGGCGGGGCTGAGCTCCGTTTGGCTCCGCTCCCCTCCTGCAACCTGAGCCAGGGGAGAGAGATCACAAGGGAGGGGAGCCCAGCCCAGCTCAGCTCGCAGCACGTCTCCCTCCTGAGGGAAGGAGGGCTGGTTGGCTGGCCAGGCAGGCAGGCAGGCAGGCGGCAGCAGTACATGGGCAGGCAGGTAGGCAGCCCAAGCAAACGAAGGAGGGAGGGCGAGGGGGCAGGTGAGCAGGTGGGTATGTGAAAGTGTGGAAGATCCCCCCCTCCATTTGTGTGTGTGTGTGTGAATGGGATCATAAACTGGCATGAAGATCCCCCCCTTCTTAGGGTGGGTGGGATCATAAACCGGCATGAAGATCCCCCCTTCTTAGGGTGGGTGGGATCATAAACTGGCATGAAGATCCCCCCCTTCTTAGGGTGGATGGGATCATAAACTGGATTGAATTCATTCATTCATTTTCTGTCTCTAATATATTCATTTATGTAAATTTATTCAAATTTGAAATTAAATTAATTCTTTTTTTTCCGGCCCCTTATTTTTCTCTGACACAGTGTCAGAGAGCTGTTGTGGCCCTCCTGCCAAAAACTTGGAGCACCCCTGCCCTACGCCAAGGGAAAGTCTAGAGGGGGGCTTTTATTAAGGGGACAGTACAGCCTTAATTTCTTGTGCCTGCATATAACACTGACCATATGCAAAGTGGGTCAGGGTTTCCATGTCCTTCACTCCTTAATAATTGTTTATAATAAACACTGAAAAATTGAAAAATGTTTAGAACAGGAACAATTCAGTGGGTAGATTTTATCATCCCTGCATGGCAAGAAGCACCTACTCACAGTCCCTGTCATCTCCAGCTTTACAGGCACATTCTCCTCCCCTGTTTGTCTGCCACAACTGGTCTTCAGATAGTCTGCTTCTGAACATGAAGGTTCCATTTAGCCATTGAGGAAAAAGAATCCATGAGTTTGTGTAAATCCCTTTGAAGTCATTTAAAGCAGCAGCCACCTTGTGGCAGTGAATTCCACACATAACGATGCATCATGTATGAAGAAATTATATATTAGAGCCCTCTTGGGAGCATACCACTTCAGTCTGCAGTTATGGCATACAGTCATACATTTCTGAATGCTCTCCCATGTAATCTCCCCCTGCGTGTAGCTTACTAGCAAATCAGAGACAGAGGATTAGCATCCTCCTTTCTCACTAGTTTTCAATGTGCATAGAGCTATGCAAGGAAGCAGAAGACTTTCCAGTTACATAAGGCTACATCTTCCTTTGCCTTGGCTGCAGAGACAATCTCTTCTGCCTGTGGTCATGAGTCCATTCTGGGATTGTCTCAGTATCCTTTGTCCTCAGATGACCGCCTTTTGAACCTAGATTCCAGCTTCAAATTACATTATTAAAACCACTCTGTGAGCTGCCTGTTCAGCTGCGGCACTGCCCAATGCCCTGGAAATGAATGCCCTGCGGGATTTGAGAAATGTGCAGAACCAACATATTTGGAGCGTATGTCGGCAGAGCCATTTGATGCTGTGAGGCTAATGGTTTTTCTTACTAAGAAAATACGTGGGGGGGGGGGATAGCCAGGTGGTCGACTTTGAATGCCATCAAAGTCCACATTGCAATAGGATCTGACATGTGGCTTTTTAAAAACCCATTCCATAGCTCCTGAAATCTAACAAGAGAGCATACATGCCCTCCTCCCTCCACACCTGTCACCGTGAATGTTCAATGGGACTGCTCCGAAGTGAAGACCTAATTAAATGAGGGGGGGTAGTTGGATGCTTTAACATAAATACCAGACTGTATTCCACTATGAAGCATTCCAAGGTAAGGCAATACCTGGAGGATAGTGCAATAACTGGAAAAGCAAGATTTTGTATACCCAAGTGGATACTTGCCCTGGATATTTTATCTCTATCATTAGCTGGAACAGAGTAAAATTACTAATCCTTTTTATGCCAGTTATATAATCTGCCCCCTCCACTCTTCTGCCAGCTGTTCTTACCAAGCTGTGGTCATCTGACTGAGATGGAGGGGGGAGCCCGGAAGATGCTACCAAAGTTGCGCACTCCTCAATTCTCCAAGTGGAAAGATATTCCAAGAGCACAAAGGAATCTCTGTCAGATTTACAGCCCAATCCTATGCTGGTCTACTCAGAAGTAAGTCCATTGTGTTCAGTGGGGCTACTACCAGATAAATATGCATAGGATTGTAGCCTATCAGCACCAGACAAGAAGAGTATTAATGGAGACAAATGGCAGGCCCTCCAAGGCAGCTCAGCAGCAATCCACTGCCCACATCTCCAGTCAGTGATCTCTGGCATGTCAAGGTTCTCTCCATCTCTCAGTTCCTCTTTCAAGTCTCTTCCAAACTGCCAACTTGGGAAGAGATTCCAGTTCTTGGACCTTGGTGAATTTTGCCAGCCACCCCACAGAGATCTCTTCTACCATCGCAGAAACATTTTGGCAACTTGGCACTGTTTAGTTCCCCCCCCCCCCCAATTCTGTTTTACAAAAGTCAGGAACTGAAAAATACTTCTTTGGGGCTCCCTCTCAGATCTCAAACAAATTGGATGTGACAAAAATTCCAGGAACTTGGAAGTAGCCAGCAGCTACCAAAGCAGGACTGGTCCATCCTTGATGCCTGGGTCTGCACCAAAGGCACCAAAGGGATCAGGATCCACTGTGGTCCAGGCTGAACTGAAAGCGAGTTTTGAGGGAGAGCCATTCTGGATAATCAGAAAGCATGTTTACACAGTCTCATTTTACCCTGCATTGTATCTTTGATCCTTTGGAACTCACAGAACAAACACCCTGCCCCCGAGCTAAGAATCCCTGAAGCCAAGTGATACATAGCTGGCAGCAGCCTGATTCAAAACCACTTTCGAGTTAATAAGCTGGCAGGCATTAATACTACACAAGAGCTTTGTTTCTTACTGGCAACGAGAGTGGCATTTCAGCGCTATGTCTGTATGTGATCCAGTTAGCTTGACTGATTGGAAATAGCACATTTAACAGCCAGCCTCGAAAGAGATTCCTTATTTGCATAATTTTGGGCTCCAGTGGAGGTTGGTGGGGGTGAAATGAGGACACCAAAGAATGGGCAGTCTTTCAGCAGCAGCCTGACTTGAAAAGAAGTAGAGTGAATATATTTTACCATCAACACCTTGCAACAAACCGCACACACTCTGAATTTATTTCCTAACTGTCTCTGGAAGTCCCAGGTCTGAATTTGTTGCAGACAGCTGAAACACAATGTTTTAAGGGAAGAGGGGTAAGAATATCTGGAGTGGAATTGCCAAGTCCACAACTAGAAATGTTGCAGTAAAAGAACCTTTGTGGGCAGGGAATCACCATGGAACAGCCAGAACATACACAAAGGCAGCCTAACAGGTTCTTTAAATGTTGCAAGTCTTTTCAGCATGAATCAAAGATGGGCTGGAATAAATAAATTAATAGATAAATTAATAGAGTTTATATTTAATAACAAAGTTATGGGCCTAGGACATGTTACATGTCACAGTGCCATTGCTGTGAAGTGAAAGAGACCAGAGCAGTGGCATAGCTAAGAGGGTGCAGGGGGTAGCAGTTGCACTGGGCAACAAGCTTTAGGGGGGCAACAAGTTGAGCTTGGCACTAGTGGCCAAAATTGTGAAAAAATTGATATGTATGAATAATACCATCATGTTATGTATCATTGGAAAGGTAATTTAATGTAGAATGCAATGAAACAAACCTCATTGGAATATCCTTATTCTATCAAAAGTTATGGCTGATTAACCATAAAATGAAAACACAACTGCCTTATGGGACAAAAAGTGAATTTTCACAACTCAAAACTGACCTATGAGACTGATTATTCTGAGAGCCAATTAGATGCTATTATGATACAGCATGGAACCAATAAGGTGTTAATATTGTCAGCTCTCATTTCCATGTATCGTAACACAGCTAACTGGGTAAAGAGGCGCTTTCAAGTGGTGCTTATCTTCTATTTAGCAGTGGGAGAATAACTGTTCCTCTTCACTGTCCCTCTTCACAATGTCTTTAACCAATAAGGGGCAAACTTTTATTTATTTATTTATTTATTTAAATTTGATTTTGTTTTGGGTGGGGGCTACAAAAACTTCTTTGACTCCAGGTAGCCTTAGTTATGCCACTGGCTGGGGGGAGGTGGCAGAGCAAGTGGGTGGTGAGCTTCTGGGGACAGGAGACAGGTTTTCCTCTGATCTTCACCTTTTTAAAAGCCTGGGCATGACATCACTTCCGGTTGTGACATCACTTCTGTGGCATCATTTTGAGCTCAGCACCAGCCTACATGATCATTAGCTATGCCACTGGACCCAGAGGTTTTAAAACAAAGACCACCAGAGGCTTTAAAACAAACAAACAAACAAACAAAAAGAATGCTGAAAACTCTGGGATGGGCTTTGCGTGTGCTTGAGGGAGCCAGGCTCCCATAGCCCTCCCCCCCTTGGCCATGTCTGTGGTCAGGGGTGGGGCTGGGGGGACATTCTGGGTTACCATTGTTTTTTTGGCCCTGTTCCTATGCTCTTAACAGTAGCTTGACGGATACATTAAGCAGGTAAAAACATCCCCTCCTCTCAATGGGGTGCAGCAGTCTCGTCATGCATGCACTTGCTATGTCTGCTTAATTGAGTAATTTCCTCAAGGTGGCCGACAAAGTAATATACACCAAAATATATAAAGTATAATAAATTGCCATAAACTTAGTGTAAAGTGCCCTGGGAAGAGTGGGTATAGGTCTTATAAATAAATAAATAAATAAATAAATAAATAAATAAATAAATAAATCTATGTTACCTAGTTTTATTGATCAGATAAGACATTTAAATCATTAAGAGGCCTTCAGGAGAAGAACTTTCAACTCCCCTTATAAACTGTGAGGGTGGGGGTCATCCATAACTTCCCAGGAAGAGAGTGCCATAACCATGGTGACTTAATTCAAAGGCACTTACTTTTGAGTAAACAAATAAAGGTTATAAGCTTCTGTGAGCAAGCTGATTGTCTGACGTTTCATGAAGCACTTTCAAAGCATATCCAATTATTTCAGCCTGGAAAGAAAACATGACCTAATGGAAACTGCCTTCACTTGACTTATTCTGTGCTCACAGAAGCAGGAAGACAGAGAACAAATGTATTTGCAGGAAATGAAACCCACTTTATGGAGTTTTGGAATAACAAAAATCATGGCCGAATCTATATTCTTGGGGCTAAGCAGCACCTTTCAAAGTGGCAGCTCTTAGACTGAGCAGGGGGAGAGCAACTGTTGGGGCAGGGGAGACACTTTTCCTTTCACTTTCTATGTGAACCCCTTTGAAAACTTTTTTTAGATATTGAAATGCAATGTATAAACATTATAAATAATAAAATAATCTTCAAGCTATTGTTAGGTTTCAGATCTTATTGTTTTTTAAATATCAAACATTTCCAAATGCCAGTACCAGTAGATTGCATTACTTTACTGCTCATTCTGTACGTCTCTCTGGGCTGTACTTGGGGCCAGGTACCCTACTCACCTCCAACCCCCCCCCCCGCCCTCCCACATACACTAGTGAGACATCTTCAGGTGCCTCAATCAACAAAACGTATTTATTTTTAATTGGGTTAAAATATTTATACTCTCTTTTGCTTGTTTTTTTCCCAACAAACTCAAAAGTGGCTTTCAATGGATAAAAAACTTAGTTGAAACAGCAAAAATAAAATCCTAAAAATAACAGACAAGATCACTCTATATAAAGCAAGATCATAGTATCCACTGAATTCCAATGTGGCTCAGCTTAGCATAGACCTTAACAATGCAACAGTGCAAAAACCAGTGTTCCAGGGTGGGGGGGGGGAGGGTGTTCCAGGGGTCGAGTGGGTGGGGAGCAGGAGGCGGGGCTGAGACCCGGCAGTTATGCTGGATTCCCGGAGTAGTGCAGAGCGGCTCAAAGCCGCTCCATTGTCCTCGGACTTGCATCACCTCCTGAGGTGGGAAAGGTCCAAGGAGACCTATTGGGGTTGTGGTGGCTTACCCAGGGTAAGAGGAAGAGCCTTTCCTCCAGCTGAGCCATTTCTGGCTCCAGTCTTGCGCTGGGTACAGTGCAGGCCTCCTGTGCAGGCCTCCAGTGCAGGCCTGCCTGTTTCAGCGCAAGATAGGCTTGCACTGTAAACCACAGTCCCACTTGGGGCGCAATCCTAACCCCTTCTGTCAGTGCTTTCCAGCACTGGCATAGCGGTGCCAATGGGACATGTGCTGCGTCTTGCAGTTGGGTGTCACTCAGGGAGGCCTCCTCAAAGTAAGGCAATGTTTGTTCCCTTACCTCAAAGCTGCATTGCCCTTATGTCAGTGCTGGAAAGCACTGACATTGAGACAAGGCCATAAAAGCCACTTATGCTAACAAACAAGTTTAATGAACCAAATGTTTATACTATGTTATGGATGTTTATAGCTAAATTAGTTTAAAACAAATTATTAGTTTATATGTATAAGAAATAAGGAAAAGTGTTCATATGTTTAGCATGCTTATATGTTCAATACCAAAAGGGCATTTTTCTTGTCTCTGTCTGCAAACTGCAAACAGCAGACAGGCTGTAAATTAGTCTCAAGGAATGTTTCTGGGCAAACTGCCAAGGCATCAGATAAGGTACAAAAAGGGAGTATGAAGCTGGAATTCCATCTCAAGCTTAATTGCTAGTATGAACCATGAAAACCATGGCAAGAAAAGGCTTTTTGGATTTTAAACAATGTTCATTTAGGCATCTCTTTAAATAAAAAAAGAGTCTTGTATATGCATTACACCAAAGCAACATACCAGAGCATCACAGAAGTGTCAAATAAATAAGTTTGCATGCATTCTTCAAATTTTAATAGTTAATAGTTATAGAGTGTAACTAACACACATATATAAGGATATAATAGTTTAGGAATAAGTTTTACTGTTTGAAAGTTAATAATAGCATAAAATACACAGAAAGGTGAAAAAACTATTAAAGGGGCTTAAAGCCTCAAGTCTGAAAATGTAATTCAAATGCCTTGAAGAGGCAGATGCCTGGCAAAAGTTAATTAACAAGGAGACTCTGAAATGTGGTACTCCTTACAGATAAGACTTTTATCTTAGGCAAAAACATTCCTAACTTTATATCTCCTCATTAGACTCAAGGTCCTGCCTGACACTTCTAATTGGAACTAAAGAGTTACAACTCAAAGAGAGACAGATTTAGATACTTTTAATTGGAACTAAGGAGTAGCCAGGATGCACTTGCAATAATAAATTATCTCTCTCTTGGCACCAAGAGGTGAAACCTAAAGGTTATACACAGGTTAGAGACATTTTAATGAGGAGATCTAAGCGAACAGTTTATCTTGTTTGGCAGATGGAAATAACAGAGATACAGACACCTGCAAACTAGCTAGACAGGAACAGATAAGCAATAACATTCCAGAGACATGACAGCCAATCATGACAGCCTCTAACAGAAGGAGCTAGATTTAGTTAAAATGAATAAGAAAGAGTTCTTAAAATCCTTTTTACAATAAGAGGTTAGTTTGTCTTGTATTAAATATA
Source organism: Tiliqua scincoides (assembly GCF_035046505.1). Taxonomy (NCBI): domain Eukaryota; kingdom Metazoa; phylum Chordata; class Lepidosauria; order Squamata; family Scincidae; genus Tiliqua; species Tiliqua scincoides. Next base: position 31,827,265 of record NC_089827.1, on the reverse strand, counting down.
TGTTTATACCACTATACAGTAATAGGTTACATATAGAGAATCACACATGGAATAGAGAGAAGACCAAAAGGCTTAGTTTAAACAGAGGTTGGCAGAAAGCCCACAGTGATTGATGACACCAGACAGAAAGGAATGTTTGAAAGATAACACTGGTGGCTCTGTCAGGGTCAGAAATAAGCACAAGACATACCAAAGCCAGTAAATGAGTAAACAGTGCCATCTAGTGGTTGTTGGAAACAATGTTTTCTATATGTCTCAATGTATGTATTCTCCTTTTTTGGAACTTGAAACTTGAAACTAACCAATCAAATGTTTGTAAAGTTATCTCTGGCCAACCCTGATTTCTGATGTCACGCACCAGCCAATGAGAAGTATAAGACTCCTCAAACAAAGGAGCCAGAATCAAATATAAGTGAGAGGCTCACACTAGAAAATCGCTCTCTCTGAGGGCTTTGGGAGCTCCCACATGGCTCTCATTGCTCTCTTCACTTTGGACAGGAGTCCCTGAGAAGCCCATTGCTAGCAAGGAAATAAAGCTTGCAGACAATCATCACTCTTGCTTACTGAGTTTGCATTTGAACTTTGCTCTTGACCTTGCAACAACATAAGGGGTTAGGATTGCGCCCTTGATCACTTAACTAAAATTTTTGCCTTTAGGGGTGTGAGGCCTCCCTGTGGGGGAGGGGAGGGGAGGGGAGGGGAGGGCCTGCCCGGCCTTTCCAAGGGGGACCCCCTAGTGGAGGCCTCAGACTCATTCCCCACAAGAAGGGGGGGGTTGCGTCACCCAGTTCCCCTTCTTTGGTTTGGCAGCATTTGCTAGTCAGGAGCAGGGACTTCTAGCAGCAGATCCTCCTGCCTGCTCTCCTAACTCCCAACTGCCTTGTCATCCCTGGCCTCCAGGTTTAGGTAGGGCAGACCCCTCCCCTTTGGCCCCTCCCCTTCCCACACAGGGATGGTATAAAAAGGGCCTGCCCTTCCCTGGGCTTACCATAACTTCTCCCCTTCCTCTCTCTGTTTCCCTCCCATCTCCTCTCACCTGGAGTTGCCAGGGTTGTTCCTGAGAGGGCTGGGAAGGCTGCTGCCTCTGCTCTGGTCCAGGAGCCTCCTCCCTGGGTAAGCTGGGGACTTGGGGGAGGAGGGGAACCCCGACAAGGGGATAATTTATTATGGTGTGGTTGTGTGAGTGTGGTCTTTCTGCAGTGTTCGACTAGTGAGCAGATGCAAGTCTTCTCTAACTTACATGCACAGAAACAACAATGCACTGTACAGTGCACCATCTGCCACTGCTTGCCACACTGCAGCTGTTCAGGTATGCTCTGAATGACTGATAAGTCATAAAACAATCATGCTTTTCTACTTTATTTTTAACAAAAGAAACATGACCCCTTGGCTTTTAAATCAGGAGAGGTTGAGGCTATTGAAGAGGGAATGAACACAGCAGGTGGCAGGCCAGTGGCCAGAGCCTTCAGCTATGTTGTATTTTAATGGCGAAGCAGGATTTGCAAAGCAACCCTTGTCGTAAGCAGAATGGCTTGCGGTGACCCTTGGCATGCCCCCCCAGCATGGAACTACAGTGAAGCAAAAAGCTTTATTTCTGTGCATTGGGGTTCTATTAAAAGCACAAGAGCAGGGCCATTTTACAAAAGCTGGCAATCTTATTTCTCCGTGAAGTCTTCAACGAAACCTGCTGAGTCATGTTCTGACTTTGTGTGTTGGTGTCCCTCTACAAGGTTACTGTCTTAAAGGGCAGAGCAATTAATCTAGCCATCTGTCAATCTAAATCTCACAAGTTGCTAATGATAATTGGGCAGGGGTGTGTGTGATCACCTGGATGGTGTTGCATCACTGCAGACTTTCCTAACAAGGTCAAATGTGGAAACACCAGTGAAATGGAAAATAGCCACTGAGGAAGTGCCCTGGCTGCCTGGACTTGACACATAGACAACCATCAATATAAGGGCACTCCCACCTGATCTTTAAACCTCATCATTACTGGGGATGAGGCAGAGGATAGTGTGAGACTCAAGTCTGCCAGCCACAAGCAGTAAACAAGGGACTTCACAGATGACAAATGCTTCCAATAATTTCAGGGACATTTTGATGCTTTTGGGGGGCCTTTCTGAGGCCCATGGAGGTTGTGCACAGCCTCCATGGGCCTCAGAAAGGCCTCTGGAGGTCCTAGAAGCGCACTTCTGGTTTTTGGCCGATGGGACCTAGGCTCCTGTCGCTTTCAGAGCTCAGTGGTGCCCGAAATCCGCATGATTTGATATCACACGGAATTTGGTATCTGCGAAGGGTCCAAGAACAGAATCCTAGTGGATAATGAGGGTCTACCTGTATAATAATAGTACAGTCGGTGTGTATATCTGAGCCACAATGTCTAGGAGGAGCAGCAGGCCACCAATCAAGTCTAGCTATTCAACTACCCTTCCAGACCTGCTGTTCTCACTTGCTGTTCAGGCTGGATGAGCAGAGCCCATCTTTGCATCCCAACCCCCAAACCGCCCCCCCCCAACTTTCAAGGTCACAGTAGACTGCAGCATACTGCCCACTCTTTACTTTGCTGCAATGAGTGCTTGCAGGGGGATGAAACAGATTTCTTTTCAACTTGCAGAAACTTGCCAATGATCACAGCTCTGCTCAGTGCATTTTCTGTGAGACCACCACCAGTGGCAAATGGTCCACCACCTCCAACTTCCTCAGGCACCTCAAGGTCTATCATCTGACAAAGGCCTTATAGCCATACTGTACGCTATAGCCATACACACAGTCTTATAGCTGTACTGCCACCACCACCCAGACCACACTGTTTGATTTCGTGTCCTCTCCTGCACAGAGTGCAGATCAGGGCCCAACCAATGCTTACACAGCTGCCAACCTGAAGCAGAAGAGATCCTGAAGGCTGTCGTACCAAATTGACTGTCAAGTGTTCCCTCCCTCTCTGTGGTGGACAGGCCAGAACTTTGATGCTTCTGCAAAGAGCTCAACCCTTGTTGTTGAGAGATAAACTGAAAGCTGATTTGTGGTGAAATAAACACCAAAAATAAAAATAAAGTGAAATAAAGTACACGGCAGCTAAGACTGAAGTCTGCAGCCTTCTGACCCAGGCAGACGATGTGGCTCTGACCCTCGACATTGGGTTGGACCAGAGAATGCACAGCTTGCTCTGGGTGACGTGATCGTGATCATGGACTTTGAGCTGAATATCAGATTGCTTGTTTTCAGCGATTTCTGATGAGGCATTCCAGTGCAAACATCTATGAGGTTTTGAAAGGCTGTGCATCTCTTTCCAAATCAAAGAAAAGGTGCAGGTGGTGACAGACAACACGGGAAACAACATGAAAGCTTTCACAGTAGACTTCCCTTCCCAGGAGGACTGGCCCAATAGCCAGGAAGACGAACAGGATGATGCTGACTTTCCAGAGGTGGAAGGGGTGCCAGTGTGGAGAACACAGACCTCTGCCACAATGTGGAGGAGGATGTGGTCTTTTCCCTTGTGCAGCAGGCAGAGTCGGCAGACCCAAGAATCTCTTTGAGGAGGCTGCTTTGCGCACAGCCTCCAGTTGTGTGTCAGCGACAGCCTGAAGGAGGTGAAGATGCAGACCGCCCTTGCCAAGATGTCGAAGGTGTGTGGTCTGCTTCACACCAGCAAAGACATGTTTGAGAGGAGCTTCAGGCCCAATGTGAGCATTCCGCAGATCACCAGCACATGCTGGAACAGCATGTTCCGTGAACCACATCAATTCCTTCCTGACTCTGGAGGAAGAGTGGCTGAGGTCGGTGCTGGACAAAGTGAGCCAGTCAAACTTGAAACCTTCGCTCAGGGATTACTCGCAGCTGGAGTTCTGCAACCCTTTCTAGAGACCACCCAGGCCATGCAGTCCAAGAGGGAGGTGACCATCTCTGTGGTGGTGCCCTTGGTGCTCAGAATCTATTGGCACCAGCCCGTTCACCTGGTGCAGGTGGTGGCAACTCTGAAGAGGAGCATGGAAGCCCACTTTGGCAGCATTCTGGTGATTGCCAGTTTGATGTCCATGCCACAGGGTCTGGGGGAGAAGCCGCTCAAGTTTAACAAGTACCTGTACCTCATGGCTACAGTGTTGGACCCCCAACTTCTTCCAGAAACAACAAACTTCCTGTGACTGCTTGAGCAGCATGTTGTCTTCCAGCCTGCCTCCCTTGATTCTGCCTGCCTGATGGGGTCCATGGAGCTCCTCCTTGTGCTACCAGTCAGACACCATCTCCTGCTAGTAGCAGCAGTGCCACTAATGCCCTCTCCACTCTGGGGGTTGGCCATACTGGTGGCAGGAAAGCAAGCAAGCAAGTGCCCTCCCTGCTGCTGCTGATTGGGGGTAGTCTCTCAGCATGTGTCTTTCAGCGGCACGCATGCCAGGCACTTTACAGTTAGGTGAAGCAGGTTGCAGACATGTAGTGTGTCATTCCTGACTGTGTGCTGCTTGCTTGACACACAGAGGGTTCTCCCATGTCAGGCAGTTAGCCTGGTATTATTGGGTGACTGCCTGGATGGATAGTTGATATTTTGGCCCCCCAGAACACCCCTCCTTTCTTCCAGAAACATGCCTGAAACTGTCAGTCACTGTGTGCCTAAGCCACGTGTTATCTCTCCAGTCTCCCTTGATTCAGCCTGCCGATGTTATGTCCAATGTGGTTGCCTGCCTCGACTCCCCTGCATAAGCTAAGCTTACAGGGGCTTACCTGTGGGCTTCTTCCCCCATCCCATCCCCTTCCGCCTTGCTGAGCTGGGATGCTTCCTCCCTACCTGCCATGCCTCCCTCCCTCTCTGCCATGTGAAGGGGGGTAGGTTTCATAGTGGCTGGAGTGGGATCTTTGGAAGGAAGAATCAATCAGTGTGTTCGCACTGCTACCTTCAGCATGGCTTTTGTTGATGGACAGAAGGGGGGGACAGCAGGAGAGTAGTTAACGAGAACTCCAAAACACACACAGCCCAGCAGCAGCCCCGTTTTTTCCGCAGAGCAGAAAGCAGCGGCTGCTACTGTCCCCTTGCTGGATTGCTCATGTTGCCCCATCCCCTCCTGCCTTGCCAAGCTGGGATGCATCCTCCCTCCCTCCCTCCCTCCCATGCCTGTGATGTGGGGTGGGTTTCATCATGGCTGGGATGGAATCGTAAGGGGGAAGGGAAGTGATCAACACATTCTGCACTGCTACCTTACAGATGGGATAGGGGATAGCAGGGGAGTGTTCAAAGGGAACTCTAAAACACACACACACAGTCTGGCAACAGCCCTGCTTTTTTCACATGGAGCCATGGGGTTTAAAGGGAACAACTCGAGTATTTTCGAGTCGTGAAACCACTCTGAGCAACTCAGAAAGTCTGCCCATTAGGACTTGTTTTTGAGTCGAGTCATGGGACTGGACTCGCCCATCCCTGCCCTACCCTCACCAGGTTTCTTTAGCAGTGTGAGTGAATTTACCTACTGGCACACACTGTGCTAACCTGCTCACTGTCAGAAATGGAAGCGGTGGCGATTAGAAAAACTTTTCACCACCACAGCCTTCCTGGGCAGAAAAAACGGTAATCATTGCTACGGGAACTGGTCTCCTGGCCGCCTGCCTCATGCACATTAATATTCATAGCCATAACACTGAGCAGACACAGCTTTGTGCATTGGAACTGAATGAGAAGCACTTCTGACTCCATTCAACCACCTCACAAGCTGCACTACAGGAGTAACCATAGAAATTCCACTTACAGAATTGCCAGTAAGATGAAACAAGAAGACTGTCTGGGTTGGGGGCTAAAGCAGTTGTGGCGTAAGCAGGTCAATAAATGCCCGTAGCTCGATTTCAGCTTCATATTAGGAAATAATTTTCAAATGTAATGGTAGCAGTAGCAACATATACTACAATTGCCCTGCTTTACCAGGGAGAATCCCTGTTTCTTTACTTGCCCCTTAAAAATCACTGTCTGTATTTTGTCCTGATTTTTACCTTCCAAAAACCCTTGTTAAGTGTTTGTTTGTGTGGGTGTATAGGTTGTGTGATTTGGGCCTGCATTATAGAGCTGCTCAACATAGGCCCTTATGCAAATATGCCAAGTGTGCCAGTGGAGGGGGGGGGGCAAGCAGGCACAATTCCAGTCCCCTAAGATATGTAGAAAATTTGCATTTACATAAGGCATTCATTTTAAGAACATAAGAACAGCCCCACTGGATCAGGCCATAGGCCCATCTAGTCCAACTTCCTGTATCTCACAGCGGCCCACCAAATGCCCCAGGGAGCACACCAGACAATAAGAGACCTCATCCTGGTGCCCTCCCTTGCATCTGGCACTCTGATACATAGCCCATTTCTAAAATCAGGAGTTTGCACATACACATCATGGCTTGTAACCCGTAATGGATTTTTCCTCCAGAAACTTATCCAATCCCCTTTTAAAGGCATCCAGGCCAGACGCCATCACCACATCCTGTGGCAAGGAGTTCCACAGACCAACCACACGCTGAGTAAAGAAATATTTTTCTTTTGTCTGTTCTAACTCTCCCAATACTCAATTTTAGTGGATGTCCCCTGGTTCTGGTGTTATGTGAGAGTGTAAAGAGCATCTCTCTATCCACTCTGTCCATCGCCTGCATAATTTTGTATGTCTCAATCACGTCCCCCCTCAGGTGCCTCTTTTCTAGGCTGAAGAGGTCCAAATGCCATAACCTTTCTTCACAAGGAAGGTGCCCCAGCCCAGTAATCATCTTAGTCGCTCTCTTTTGCACCTTTTCCATTTCCACTATGTCTTCCACTATTTTATTTTGCTAATGTTTGTTTAAAAACCAGTACATATGAAAATACATTTTTAAGGGTGCAATCCTAATCAACTTTCCAGCACTGACATAGCTGTGCCCATGTGGTGTGCACTGCATCCTGCAGTGGAGAGGCAGTCAAGGGGGCCTCCTCAAGGTAAGGGCATGTGCAACCTTGGGGCTGCATTGTAGCTAGGCCAGTGCTGGAAAGTTGGTTAGGATTGGGCTGTAAGAGGTTCAACTCCTTTTGAGCACTTTCGTTCCCCTCCACACCTCTACTCCCACAGTTAGCAATATGTCTTCAGCACATTGCCTTCCCTTTTGTATTCAGATTATACCATCCACTGGGCCCTACTCACCCAAGCAAGGAGAAGCATGAGAGCTCAAACATCCTGCCTCCTCCTTGCTCTGTGTTCTGCTCAACATAATCACGTGACCACATGGGCACAGCTATGTCAGTGCTGGAAAGTTGGTTAGGATTGTAGTATGCTGGTAAGCTTGTGTACTTCTGTTTTCAGAACTTATGCAATGTATCATCCCCAGAAGAACAAATTAATTAACCTGTTGGATCAGACAAAAACTCCACCTGGACCAGGTCTCAAGCTCATAATCTGGACACAGAGGTGGTAGATGTCCTTGTTTGTCCTCAAAGGGTATATTGCCTTTGAAGATGAGAGTTCCACTCCTAGCTACCATGACTACTATTGATGAACTTTTCCTCCCTAACATAGAAATCTCCTGTAGACTGGAAATTAAATGGAAGAGCAAATATGAACAGTTATTTGACTTTGTGATAGCAACTGGGTGTTGTTCAGAGCCTGAGAGACAGGATATGAAAGTCCAACTTTGCTATACAGCCTCAGCTGGAAAAAAGTGTAGAGTGCTTAGAGTGGTGACATGATTGAGACTTATAAAATTATGCATGGAATAGGATGGATAGAGGGAAGTTCTTTTCTCGCACAACACCAGAACCAGGAGACATCTACTAACATTGACTGGTGGGAGAATTAGAGCAGGTAAAAGGAAATGTTTCTTTACCCAGCATGTAATTACCATAGATACTCATGTATAGTACGTGAAATTTTTGCCAAGTAATCAAGCTTCAAGTCTCACTTTGCCTTATCTCCGGGTCAATCAGAGGGCAGAGTCTTTCAACTCTGAACAGACTCGTTTCTCAAGCAACAGGCAGGCAGCAGGCAGGCATGGCAGAGATCATTTCTATGGCAACTGGGAAATTCCAGCCAAAGTTAACCTTTTATTCTCCTTCCTTCTGCTGCATCCTGGTTCTGGTTCTGCTTGGCAAATGCTTGCAAAGCAGGTCTGTTTTTTGAAACACAAGGATGGGACCCTCCTTCCCAGGCTACAATTCCGTGCACCCTTACTTAAGAACAACACCCATGGAAAGCAGTGGGTCTACTTCTGAGTTAAAAGGGCTGCAAATATATGCAGCTGCATCTCTCTGCTGTGAACTGAATTGCACACTCCCAGTTATGGGTTATGGGTTGTATGTTGTACATAGAGCTTCTGGCTTAACACACTAGACACCTTAAAGGTGGATTTGATTCATGGTTCAACCTTTTTCACTTGCATATCCCTTGGCAGCCATTTCCATAAATGGTACCCTTCCTATTAGCAAAATGTTTGTAATTAATAATACAAGCCCTCATCTCCCCCATATGAAAACCCAGACTTCATGTATTCATCACAGTGTTTTCTCTTTTTATCTGTTTGAGGAACAGAAGACTCTGCCTTTGCACTGTTTTGCACCAGAAGTGTGCTGAGAAATTCTGGGTGATTGATCACTTTTCATATAATGTTTCAGTTTTTTTACTGTGCTGGTTTTCAATCACTGGTTCATACAAGAATTGATGACCAAAAACTAGCTATTGGTGGGGCTTTCACAGCCAACTAGCTACCTTCCTTCCTGCCTTGCTGGTCCTTGCAAGGCATTCCTGTCCTGCATTATGCCATTCTTTTTCAAGTACCCGTAAAGGTCCTGTTGAGTGTCCCTGGGAGTACATGAATACCAGGTTGGGAACCACTGTTTTACTGGTATGTTGTTTACAGTGCACTTACTCTGATAGTGTTTACAAAAAGGTGGTGAAGACCAGAATTTAAAAAGAATAAAAATGTATCTTATGATCTTTTACTATGTTTTTAATAAATTAGAGACTACAGTTCTTGGGTAACAATTAGCGGTAGGTTATTCTTCAGGTAAAATCAGACAAAACTATAGTCAGACACCCCCCTAAGTTTAACCCCCATCTTATCCGAGGGTCATAGAAAATTCCACGATTGTTGGCTCAAAACCTGTCCTCGACTTATCTGTGGGGTCGACTTATGGGTGGTGGTCTGTGGGGCTCCTTACCACAGGATGTGGTGATGGCATCTGGCACAGATGCCTTTAAAGGGGGTTGGAAAGATTTATGGAGAAAATGTCTATCACAGGTTTCAAGCCATGATGATTATAGGTCACCTTGAGGGAAGGCCCTGGAAGTTACAAGTTGTATGTAGCCATTATGCTGAACCAAAATATTTTAGATGCAAATACATCTCACAAAGAAGACTCATGAGAGAGAGCATTTGGGATATCAGAATTTATATGAATCAAATGTTATGTTATGTTAGAGGGATGTTAGCATGTTCACAAGCACAGTTGCCAAGAAGAGTTTAGATCCATTTTACCCAGAAGCCTTAGAGGAAGGACTACAAGCTAGGAGTCCTCAAGGAAAAGTCTGTTAGGAAGGAAACAAGGATACATCCTAATTGGTCTTTTACAAGAACAAAATTAAATAAGTATAATAAATAAGAAATAAAAGAATAAGTTAGGAAATGTTAGGGAATAAAAGAATTATTTTGGGAATAGGGAAAATCAAATGAATCTGTGTCACCCTTCAGAGTCAGAGCTAGCCTAACACAGAGAGGTCCCAGATAGATAAACAGAGGTAGTTAATTGCTTAAGCAATAAACCAATTTGACACAATCAAGATAACAGCAATTTGTTGTCAAGCTAACTAGGTAAAATTTATAGATTCAAGCTGAAGCTTCAAAGAATCCCCCCCTTCTTCATCTGCAATTCCAAGACAGTATTGAGCAGAGAAAGGAAAAACACACAGAGGAGCATATTGGATTATTTTAAAAGCCAAAAGACATTGTTAAACCAAAATAAAGTTTAAAATAATGTATTTACAGAGAAGCAGTGTAACATCTAAAGAGTTAGGCTGCAGAAGAAAGGCTTACATTTAGACAGAGAGAGCCTTTCATGAAACAGTAGCAAATTAGCAGAGCAATAACAGTAGATAGAGAGTGACAGATTCTACTACCAGCAGAAGTGTTTTGTTTAGGTAAAAGTTGTAAAATAATTAGTAGGAGAGATTAGAGGTCAACAGAAGCCACATGAAATCCACAAGTGAAAATGCAGCTTCTGAACAGTGATTCAGACGCTCAAGCACCAAATAGGGACTTAAAAGCTGTTCTAAAGTCATTTAAAAGGGAAAAGTAGCACATATAATGTTACAGAATTTATTGTTTGTAAACTCAGAAGTTAGCAAGTATATTCTTTGTTGAATATTAGTTAAATTAATAAGAGAAAACAAAGTTAAAAAGATTTAAGTCTGCCTCAGAGTGAGGCTTGCAAAATAAAGGCAACACAGCTAATTTGGAATGTAGAAAGCAGACACAAGCTAGCTCCCTGCCAGCTTGGAACTTGTCAAAATTTATTGCATCTCACAGATAAGAATTAAAAGTCAGCATGTATGATAGAATTCTTCACAGCCTAATAATTAAAGAATACTAGTAACAAATATAAAGGTATTTAGAATTGATTTTATTTTAGCTTTTAGAATTGTTAAAATTAAAACATAGAATGAGCTAGAAAGCTAAATGAGAAAATAGCTAAAATTCAGATATGCTTTAAATCACAAACCAGCCTGGAGTTAATTGAGAGTTTGACAGGAGACTCTAGAAAAGTTAATAAGTTTACAGATAAGACACAAGACAGTTAGAAAGCTAAGGAGGAGACCAGACAGAGAATAACTTTCCTAGGCGCCAGAATAGATAGTGAATTTAAGAATATTTCTAGTAATGAGAATAATTAATCTTGGTAGGCACAGACTCATTAACAGGGAGTCTGTTCAAACTCAAAGTTGACAGAACAGATATGAAACTAGTGAAGACTACATTTCAAAATTGGCACAATCCGATAAAGAAGCCTCAGGAATGTGGGATAGAGAGGCCTCCAGCTAGAGATTTCTCTTGAAAATGCAACTTATATCAGAGAGGAGAGAGATTTTATAGAAATCAGAGATTTCTATATAACTTTTTGTAGGAAAAAGTTACAAAATAATTAAAATTAGATTAGAAGAAAGGATAATTTGCTGAATAAAATAAGTATAAACACGGATTAAAATAAATGGATTATTACCAGATTAGTGTAATTGGGAAAATTAGGATAGAGGCACACTGCCCCCTTTTGAAATAGTATTGACATTACAGAAAGGGGAGGAGTTCTCCAAAATGGCGAATACAGTAACCTGAGATGTTTAATGTATGCTCGAGATATGGCAATAGCCAATGAAAATCCCCATATCCGGCATCACAGGCTCTAACAAATAGGATTGGGATTTTCTCAAGACAAAGGACTCTAAAGGTATATAAGGTAACACCCAGCAGGAAAAGATGCTTTTTCTCTGGGACACTGAGAGACCACAGCTCACTGTGTTCCCCATTTTGAACCACCGAGAGAAGCCCATTGCTGGCAATGAATAAAGACTTGGAAATCACCACAATTTCAGTCTGCTGAGTTTGTTTTGAACCCTAAAGACACCGTGCCACAACCTTTATGTTTTATAGAATCATAGAGTTGGAAGGGGACTAATAGGTCATCAACCCCCTGCCTTTAGCAGGAAATCCTTCTAGAGCATCCCCAGGTGCTTGTCAAGCCTCTGCTTGAAGATTTCCAGTGAGGGAGAGTCCCCACCTCCCTGGCAATCTGTTCCACTGCCTAACCGCCCTTACCATCAGAAATTTTTTCATGATGTCCAATCAGAATCTCTTCTCTTTCAGTTTTTACCCGCTGGTTCTAGTTCTACTTTCAGAGGCAGTTGAGAACAAATTTGTTCCTTCCATATGACAGCCCTTTAGGTATCTGAAGATCTCTGTCATATCCCCTCTGACTCTTCTTTTCTCCAGGCTGAATATACCAAGTTCCCCAATCTTTCTTCGTAGGGCTTGTTCTCGAGCCCTCTGATCATCCTTGTCACTCTCCTCTGAACCTGCTCCAGTTTGCCTGCATCTTTCTTAAAGTGCCCAGAATTGGACACAGTACTCCAGGTGAGGTCTAACCAGTACAAAGTAAAATGGAACCACAACTTCTTGTGACTTAGAAGCTATGGTTCTATTAATGTAGGCTAAAATTGCATTTGCCTTCTTTGCAGCCTCATCACTGCTGACTCATGCTCTTTCTGTGATCCTCTGCAACTCCAAGATCCCTCTCACGTGCTGCCAAGTCAGGTATCTCCCATTCTGTACCTGCATCTTTAGTTGTTTTTGTCTAAGTGCAGAACCTTTTGTTTGTCTCTGTTGAACTATATCTTATACATTTCAGCCCAGTATTCCATTTTGTCTAGGTTTTCAAGACAAAATGAAGAGGTAGCTTATCTCTGAATGCCAAATGCAAGGGAATGGCAGCAGGATACAGATATTTTGTTGTTTTGTATGCTATCTTGTGAGATACAGTATGACCACAAAAGCCATAGCCTCATTATCTCCAAATATCCAAGGTCAGACTAGTTACTCACTGGGGTGATACTTGCACTTTGCATGTGGTCAGAGATGCCCTTCTCCATTATTATTTCAAGCCTGAACCCTTGGCATTGAAAATGAATTCTGCGGCCAAACCTATAGGTCCCAAGGCTGAAGCCTGATAAGCATGGTTGGTATGAAATTTACTTATCTACACATGTGCTTCATTTTCATTAGGGGGAGAGTGGGTGGGCCCAAAGCAGACATGATGCAAGGATAGGGCTGGCCTGAAATGTAGTAGTTGGGAACCTTCAGTCTTGAAAGACTATGGTATCACACTCTGAATGGTGGTTCTGGAACAGCGTCTAGTGTGGCTGAAAAGGCCAATTTGGGAGTGACAATCCCTTCCACACTGGGAGCCAGTGCAGTCTGTCCCTGGTCTGTCTCCCTGGCTATGGGCCTTCCTTCTTTGCCTCTTTGCCTCAGACTGTTGGCCAAGTGTCTCTTCAACCTGGAAGAGGCCATGCTGCACAGCCTGCCTCCAAGCAGGCCGCTCAGAGGCCAGTGTTTCCCACCTGTTGAGGTCCACTCCTAAGGCCTTCAGATCCCTCTTGCAGATGTCCTTGTATCGCAGCTGTGGTCTACCTGTAGGGCGCTTTCCTTGCATAAGTTCTCCATAGAGGAGATCCTTTGGGATCCAGCCATCATCCATTCTCATGACATGACAGAGTCAATGAAGGCATCTCTGTTTCAGCAGTGCATACATGCTAGGGATTCCAGCTCGTTCCAGGACTGTGTTGCTTGGAACTTTGTCCTGCCAAGTGATGCCGAGGATGCGTCGGAGGCAGCACATGTGGAAAGCATTCAGCTTCCTCTCCTCTTGTGAGCGAGGTGTCCATGACTCGCTGCAGTACAGAAGTGTACTCAGGGCGCAAGCTCTGTAGACCTGGATCTTGGTATGTTCCGTCAGCTTCTTGTTGGACCAGACTCTTTGTGAGTCTGGAAAACGTGGTAGCTGCTTTACCGATGTGTTTGTTTAGCTCGGTATCGAGAGAAAGAGTGTCAGAGATCGTTGAGCCAAGGTACACAAAGTCATGGACAACCTCCAGTTCATGCACAGAGATTGTAATGCAGGGATGTGAGTCCACATCCTGAACCATGACCTGTGTTTTCTTAAGGCTGATCGTCAGTCCAAAATCTTGGCAGGCCTTGCTAAAACGATCCATGAGCTGCTGGAGATCTTTGGTAGAGTGGGTAGTGACAGCTGCATCATTGGCAAAGAGGAAGTCACGCAGACATTTCAGCTGAACTTTGGACTTTGCTCTAAGTCTGGAGAGGTTGAAGAGCTTTCTGTCTGATCTGGTCCAGAGATAGATGCCTTCTGTTGCAGTTCCAAAGGCATGCTTCAGCAGGACAGCGAAGAAAATCCCAAACAAGGTCGGCGCAAGAACACAGCCCTGCTTCACTCCGCTTCAGATGTCAAAGGGGTCTGATGTGGAGCCATCAGACAAAAGTGCCCTTCATGTCCTTGTGGAAAGATCTGATGATGCTGAGGAGCCTGGGTGGACATCCGATCTTGGGGAGAATCTTGAAGAGGCCGTCCCTACTGAACAGGTCGAAAGCCTTCATGAGATCTATGAAGGCTATAAAGAGTGGCTGTCGTTGTTCCCTGCATTTCTCCTGCCGTTGTCTAAGGGAGAATACCATATTAGTGGTGGACCTGTTGGCTTGGAATCTGCACTGCGATTCTGGATAGACACTCTCTGCAAGTACTTGGAGCCTCTTTAGTGCAACTCGGGCAAACAGCTTTCCTATAACACTAAGGAGAGAGATGCCACGGTAGTTGTTGCAGTCACCCCTGTTGCCTTTGTTCCTTTACAGCGTGATGATGTTTGCATCCCTCATGTCTTGAGGTACTCCACCTTGTCTCCAGCAGAGACAGATGATTTAATGCAGCTCAGTGATGATGATCTCTTTGCAGCACTTTAGGACTTCAGCAGGGATGCTGTCTTTTCCAGGTGCCTTGCCAAAGGCAAGGGAGTCCAGGGCCACGTGAAGTTCTTTTAGGGTTGGTTCACTGTCAAGCTCTTCCAGCACAGGCAGACACTCAATGTTGTTCAGCGCTTCTTCGGTGACTACATTTTCTCTAGAATATAGCTCAGAGTAGTGCTGCACCCAGCATTCCATCTGCTGCGCTCGATCCCGGATGACCTCACCTGCGGCAGACTTCAGAGGGGCAATTTTCTTCTGTGTTGGACCTAGGGCCTGCTTGATACCATCATACTTCCCCTTGATGTTGCCTGTGTGAGCTGCTATCTGTATCTGGGAACAGAGCTGGAGCCAGTAGTCATTAGCACATCTTCTGGCAGTCTGCTGGACTTTGCTGCAAGCAGCTTGGAGGACCTGCAGGAGGCCTGAAATGACTCACTCATAAATGCATCACAATGGGGATCTGTGTCTGTGCAGGACACCGTTATAAAATCATGGGCTTGTGAGGAAGAGGTGTTAAGGTAGAGATAGGGAGGGCTCTTAGCCATGCAACAAGGGTGCAGTGGCATGCCTGGGGGGTGCAAGGGGGCAAATTCCCCAGGCACTGCGCTTGGGGGGTGGTGCTATGACCCTCTCACCCCCCAGGTATGCTGAGAAACTCAACCACAGTGGCTGCAGGAGCGCAGCCACTGTCAGCGCGGTTCCACACTGCTCTGAGGGCCATGCCTCCCCTTTATTTAAAGGGGAGGAAAGAGGGCGGCACCAAGATCAGCAGGGAACAGCATCAAAGGATGGCCGCACTGTTGCAGCCACTGTTAGTGCGGTTCCCAGCTGTGTCTGAGAGCTGCTCCCCTCTCCTTTCCTCTCCTCTCTTTTAAAAGAAAGGGAAGGAGAGAGAGGTGGCCCTCAGAGCAGCAGGAAGCGGCATGCGCTTCCTCCAATTTCAGTGGAAACTTGTGTCATTTCTGGCTCCAATGGAGCCTTTCACAGACAGAGGTGGCCCCAGACAGAGAAAAGCCCAGGACCGCCTCCGCGAGAGTGCCAGAGCCAGCCCATGTGACTAAGCTGAAGCAATCAACCAATTGCTTGTCAGGGCACTCATCTCTGCCCACTGACTTGCCTTCGCTGATCCTCCTCCTTTCACTCCTTGGATTGGACAAAGAAGAAGGGGGCAGAGAGGGAGAGCAAATGTGGAGGGGAAGAGACAGCTGAGCTAGAACACTGAGGAGTGGGAAAAGCAGAGTCTGGCACATCATCGGGTAAGGTGGGCAGCATCCGACTTGCTGCCTCAGATGTCAGGGACTCTTCCGCCAGCCCTGGAGGGCATCAACATACCAAGCAACCTCAGACGTGGGGGGGGTAGGGGGGTGCTGCTGGAAACAGCCCCTGAAACTCTGTCTAGCACTTTGGAAATTTATCCTCAGAAATAAATATGTCTTCAGCTTTTCACCTTTCCAGGTCTACCACAAGCCTTTACTATATGTGATTAAGTAGAAAAAAAGAGCCCAGCAGCCTGCTGTGGCAGTTTGTCAGAGCTTCAATAAACCTCTGTGTTTGGCTGCCTGCTCAGGACAGCTAAAGCTGGCCAGTTGTTAAGGAACTAGAAGGCCCCAATACCTGATTGGTGGCTGCATGTAGCTGCTTTCTACTAAATTAGCTCATTGGTCCATCCAGCCATTATCCCCTTATATGACCAGCCATAGAGTCTTTCCCTGCATCTACTGCCTGAGAACTTTTATTTGATAGCTGAGGACACTGGGAACAGGCTGGTGATTTTTTATCTGCTGTTTATGCTTTTATGTTTTAGCTGCAGTTGTTTTAGGCTATTGTTACTGTAAGTTCTGTACTGTGTTGCTTTTATGTATGTTCTTACCTTTTTATGCTGTAAACCACCTTCAGTGCTAGGTTTCTTACCTGGGGAAAGGCAATGTAGAAAGCTTCAAATAAATAAATCTCCTGGGGGGAGGGAACCCTATACATTAGCTATATTTGAAACATAAAAGTACACATCAAATTATTTCCTCCAATATACATCTCACACCTGGCAAATCAGTGCCACTCCAATGTGACATCATAACTTGTGGCACAGTTCCAACATCATTTCCAGTCTCTAGAATGAATTCAGGTTACCCAGCTTGTAAGCATCTGGTTAAAGTAAGTAGTGTTTAAGCCACTTTTGGCTTGCTAACTTCAAAGTGTTGCAGTTTAAATCTAGATATAGCAGCTGAAGTGGGTGATGGTTGAGGCTTTGTGTTTCCTTGAGCTTCCCATACTAGGTGATCTTTCACTTCCTTGCTGCAAGGTTATTACATGGAAGGGTGAATCAGCTGTGTCTCAAAACCACATGGTGTGAAATACCACCCACATGAGTCATCAAACAAAGGTTGTCCTGTTGCTACCTGTTTGTAACATTTGGCAGGGCTGACTCACTCATGGTAACAAACACACTGGAGTAAATCCTGAATTCAAAAAAGGCCTCACTGGAGAGGCATTCAGTCCATTTTATTTAATTAATTTAGCAATTTATATATAATGCAACCATTAAAATAACAGAAGAAATGTCCAGAGAGATATTATGGAAATATGTAGAACCATCCATGTGCTTTACTTTTTACAAAGTTTTAGAGGTCAGGTCCCTGCCCCACAGAACTTGCAATCTAGACTTTAATAAAGGGGAGACAATAGAAAAGAGATAAGGAGGGGTGGAAGCAGGGGTTGAGTGTTTTTATTTCAGTTGCAATTCAACACAATCCTATGCATGACTACTCAGAATTAAATCTTATTGAATTCAGTGGAACTTATTCCCACGTAAGTGTGCATAGGATTGTGGCCTTAGTTACAGTAGTATGACTGTGCTGGTCTGTTCCATAAAACATGACAATCAATGACAATTTAAATTCTTAACCAATTTCTTAAGGTAGCATAAACTTTTGTAGGCTAGAGCCCACTTTACCAGATTCAAGAATTATTATCCTCAACTAGCAAAGATAAATGTATACATCTGGATGCGGGGGGGGGGGGGGGAAATGTTCAAAGTTGGGAGGGACAAAAGACCATGAAGTACAACAGGTCTGAGACATTTCTATGAAAAGCTGAAATGAATACTGTTTGGGGGGGGGGCAGATGCACTGACCCCCAACTTACCCTGGAGCAGGCACCCAATGCCCAGGTTGGAGAGGCTTCCCTGCCCTTGAGGGGAGGCAAAGAAGGTTGGGAGGCTGGCGAGGCAAACAGGTAACACTGAAGGAAACAAACCTGGAACAGGAAAAGCCTTTTCTGCCCCACAGAAGGGGAGGGGCCAAAGGGGGTGGGCTTGCTCCATAAAACAGGGAAGCCAGAGATGAGAGATAGTCAGTGTGAAGTAGGGAGCTGTGAGGTGAACAGCGCCTGTTCCTAAACCAGGCTTGGCAGCTCTGCCAGGGAGGAGGACAAGGGTGCTGGAACCCCCTCTCCCTCAAGCCAATCTGGGGCCTCCCTAGGGCTGGAACAAGCCTGCCCCAGGCCCCTCCAGGGGTGGAACCCTACAATACAAGATAAGAATAGTGACCCACTGATGAGAATTATTATCTTTGATAACCAAATCTTCCTAGTTTTGGTATGATAATTTAGCCCTTGTACTGAATAAGAATCCATGGTCTCAATTAACATCTTAATGAATAGAGCAGAATCTGTGGATAAGTTCTAGCTCAGTAATTTTTTGCTGAAGTCTTCCTTTGAAGTGCTTTTGTTGGCTAATAGTGACATTCAGGTCATTCAGATATTTATAACTGATTATCTACAAACAGTTATTAAGATGAAGCTAATTGAGGAAGGCCAGCTTAAATGTTTTAGGCACCTTTCTGAAGAACAATAAACACATATACATTATGATCATATACAAGTATTTCTTTTTCAGAAATTTAACACATGGGGCAAAGCCATCTCAGCAGAAATGCACTTTGCCCCAATATTTATTTCTGGTGTTGCTCCAATTCAGTGGCAGCAGAAATATTTTTTCCTTGCAATTTAATTTCTGTTGTTAAGCTGATGAGAGTTAGAATCTTGGTCAATCAACTTTAAATCACCCAGAGATCTCACAGTAAAGCCCATTCTTTACACCTTTGACCGGCCTGCCTGCCTATAGTCTAGCAAGACATTACACAACTTTCCCCAGAATGGTCTTCAACTCTCAAAGCGATTTCCATCATTGCTAGTGTTAGCCAAATTCTGCCGTGCACCTAGTGTGCAGTTCATGCCTAGTGCACTTAGCCAATATGCAACTGATGGAGTATCAACAAAATCAAGTTTATTCCAGAAGAAGAGAGGCAGCATATAGGACAAGATGCTTGTGCATAGCTGCTCTGCTCCCATGGGTTAAGGTGCCCCCTTCATATGTGTTGGCAACCTTCAGTCTCGAAAGACTATGGTATCACGCTCTGAATGGTGGTTCTGGAACAGCGTCTAGTGTGGCTGAAAAGGCCAATTCAGGAGTGACAATCCCTTCCACACTGGGAGCAAGTGCAGTCTGTCCCTGGTCTGTCTCCCTGGCTATGGGCCTTCCTTCTTTGCCTCTTTGCCTCAGACTGTTGGCCAAGTGTCTCTTCAAACTGGGAAAGGCCATGCTGCACAGCCTGCCTCCAAGCGGGCTGCTCAGAGGTCAGAGTTTCCCACTTGTTGAGGTCCACTCCTAAGGCCTTCAGATCCCTCTTGCAGATGTCCTTGTATCGCAGCTGTGGTCTGCCTGTAGGGCGCTTTCCTTGCACGAGTTCTCCATAGAGGAGATCCTTTGGGATCCGGCCATCATCCATTCTCACGACATGACCGAGCCAACGCAGGCGTCTCTGTTTCAGCAGTGCATACATGCTAGGGATTCCAGCTCGTTCCAGGACTGTGTTGTTAGGAACTTTGTCCTTCCAGGTGATGCTGAGAATGCGTCGGAGGCAGCGCATGTGGAAAGCGTTCAGTTTCCTCTCCTGTTGTGAGCGAAGAGTCCATGACTCACTGCAGTACAGAAGTGTACTCAGGATGCAAGCTCTGTAGACCTGGATCTTGGTATGTTCCATCAGCTTCTTGTTGGATCAGACTCTCTTTGTGAGTCTGGAAAACGTGGTAGCTGCTTTACCGATGCGCTTGTTTAGCTCGGTATCAAGAGAAAGAGTGTCGGAGATCGTTGAGCCAAGGTACACAAAGTCATGGACAGTCCCCTTCATATAGTTTCACAAACAAGCAATCATCCCTATAAGGGCATGGTTTACCGTAGTGCAGAGGGCTTATAAGCATGGGGCCCAATTGGGAGCAAATGGACTCCAATTGGCTTAAAGCCAGCCCTGATGCCAGTTTCAGGCATCCACGTCCTATTTCCTGTGTGCACTGATTCCGCCATTACCCATCTTCCACTGATTTCAACCCAGGGAAGTGTTTGTTCTGTGGACGGAGGTTAAAGTCAATAAATTCAGTCATCCTCCAGGATATTATCCGCAATTCAAAACTTACCTCAGCTCTGTGCTGGCCCATTCAAGAGGGCAACTGAGGGTACAATCCTAACCCACTTTCTAGCACCGGCATAAGGGTAATGCAGCTCCAAGGGAAGGGAACAAACATTCCCTTACTTTGAGGAGGGCTCTGTGAGTGCCAACTGCAGGATGAAGCACGCAGCCCATTGGTACAGCTATGCCAGTGCTGGAAAGTGGGTTAGGATTTGGGCCTCAGTTGACTTAGTGCACCTGTCAGTCCATGTCTTTGCTATTCCACACCCTGGATTGAAAAAAGAAGAGGGGGACAGAGAAAGATTGTGGAGGGGAGTGCCGAGCGTTAACACTGGAGAGTGGGAGTAGCTGAGGCTGGCTTCCCCTGGCATGTTGCCTCAGGCATCAGAGTTCTTGGGCCAGCCATGCCTCAGCCAATGCAGCACATGAATTCAAACATGGCACAGGCCTGAATCAGATGGACCAAGCTTCATGTACAAGGCAGTAACATGCAATCTCCTTCCCTCATATAGTGGGGAGAGGGAGGAGGGAGACATGCAAGCCTAGATGCAGCTTGCAGATGTCAAGCAAAACCCAAGTGCTACTCTCCACCTTAAGCAGGCTGTTAGAAGTTATGCCTGACAAAATCATCTGCATGAGTGTGTGAGTGCGTGAGAGCTTGTATCAGCTTCTTCCTGCCCAAATGACAATGAATCCTGTTAGAGCCTCTAGTCTAACACATCAAGTGCAGCCTCGGCTTTCATGGGGGTGAGCCTCCTTGGTTGGATGCAGGAGCAGAGCAGCTGGCAGTGCCAGGCCCAGTGCAACAAACTCTTGTTTCGTTTTCCTGGTCAGACACCACAGGCTGGTTTCCTGTCTGCTCTCAGGGAGGCTTGTTTCATTACAGGAAAAGGTCTATGTGACCAGAGTCAGGCTTTGCCGGCTTCTCATCCCTCTCCAGCTTGAGACATGAGTCAGAACCAGCTGATGTGACTGGAAGCACACACAGAAGTTGGCAGAGGGAGGCCCTTTCTGGGGACCAGGATGCTTTTCTTTCTCATTCGCCTCCCTCCTGCAAACAGAGGTAGAAATGACACAATGACACAACATGCACCTAAGCAGCCACCTTCCACTTCCCAGAGAGGTACTTACCAAGGAGAGTTAAGCCATTTCTGTTCAACATTGCATATATGCAATAGGGATCAAACGTGTACACTTGTGGGCTGGGCAGAAATGGGTAAAACGGGGATGCTTGGAGGCAGATGTGTTTAGGCAGATTGTGCTTTGTGGGTTAAATGGTGTCTAGATGCAGAGTATGCTTGGTGGTTAGATTGGGGTCTATAGGCAGGGATGCTTGGTTGATAGAATGGTGTCTAGAGGCAGACTATGCTTGGTGGGTAGAATTGTGTCTAGTGGCAGAGTATTCTTGGTGGGTTGAATGGTGTCTAGAGACAGATAATGCTTGGTGGGTAGAATGGTGTCTAGAGGCAGAGAATGCTTGGTGGATAGAACTGTGTTGAGCGGCAGAGTATGCTTGGTGGTTAGAATGGTGTCTAGAAGCAGAGTTTGCTTGGTGGGTTAAATGGGGTCTACAGGCAGAGTGTGCTTGGTGGTGTGAACGATGTCAAGAGGCAGAGTATGCCTGGTGGTTTGAACAGTGTCTAGAGGCAGAGAATGCTTGGTGATTATAGAATGGGGTCTAGAGGCAGGGATGCTTGGTGAGTAGAAAGGTTTCTAGAGGCAGAGTTTGCTTGGTGGTTTGAATGCAGCTTAGAGGCAGAGTATGCCTGGTGGATTAAATGGTGTCTCGATGCAGAGTATACTTGGTGCTTTGATTGATGTCTAGAGGCAAGAGTATGCTTGTTGGGTTAAATGGTGACTGCAGGCAGAGTATGCTTGGTGGTGTGAATGATGTCAAGAGACAGAGTATGCTTGGTGGGTTGAATGGTGTCTAGAAGCAGAGTATGCTTGGTGTTTTGAATGGTGTCTAGAGACAGATAATGCTTGTTGGGTGAAATGGTGTCTAGAGGCAGAGTATGCTTGGTGGTTAGAATGGTATCTAGAGGCAGGGATGCTTGGTGGTTAGAATGGGGTCAGTGGCGTCACTAGGATTCACGTCACCCGGTGCGGGAGGCCTGTGTGTCACCCCATGTAGTGGGTGGGGCAACACCCCAGGTGCGCGTGGTTATGTACTGTCGCCCCACCCCCACCGGTTTTTTGGCTGTACCTTTTGTTCTAACACAGATATTTCAATGTGGTTTGTTTCATTGCATTCTGCATGAAATTACACATTGATTGATATATAACATGATGATCTTATTCCTCCAAACTCTGATTTTAGTGATTTTGAAAACTTGTACACACACACACACCTGTGTCAACTTACTAACACCTTATTGCAGCCGTTCTCAAACTTTTAGCACTGGGACCCACTTTTTAGAATGACAATCTGTCCAGGACCCATTGGAAGTGATGTAATGGCCAGAAGCGACATCATCAAGCAAACTAAAATAAATAATTATATATAATTAAATTAAAATAAAATAATTAAATAAGGGGGAGCCAGTCCTGTTCCACCAAGTGAATCTACTCTGAAGTAAGTCCTATCGGGCTTACTTTCAGGAAAGTGTGGGTAGGATTGCAGCCTGTGAGCCCAAGCCTATGCATGTTTACTCTGAAGTAAGTCCCATAGTGGTCAATGGGGCTTACTCTGTAGTCTGCCCGCAATAACAGCCCCCCAAAAAGAATCAGTGAGCTCTTCAGCCCACCCAGTGCCCAGTTTAAAGTTCTTCTATTTCAGCCACATCAGAATAAAGACCTACCTGGCTTCACAAGTGCAAAATAGAAAACTTTCCCCTTACCATTCAAGCCTCTTTTTTGTTCTTTTTATGGGTGGGGGGGGGTTGCCTTCTGGAGCAGCTCCATTGGATCAGGACACTTCTGGTGTCCTCACATTCCTCTTTGCCTGGCCTGACCACCAGCCAAGGCACGTCTGCCTGCTCGTGAATAAACACGACTGTGAGGCTGCTTTGCTTTCCATAGGGCTCCATTGACTGGGAGGGAGGCAGCTGGGGGGAAGGAACCTCCTTCTCTGGTGTTGTGGGGGGCTGCACTCACTGGATGAGGACCATTCTGATGTCCTTGGAGCCTCTCAGCCTGCCTCAACTAAGGCAAGTCCACCTACTCAAGAGTAAATGCGGCCACATGGCTTCGTTTAGGCTCAGACTCGCAGCTGGGAGAGGGGAGCTTCTTGGGTGTTTTGGGGGGGCTGCATTCATTGGATCAGGACCATTCTGGTGTTGGATTCCTCTCACTCTGCCCTTTCCGAAGGACTATGGCAAGTATGCCTACTTGTGAGCAAACGCGCGATATGACTCACTTTCACTTTCCATAGGGCTCCATGCATTTTTTCCTTCCAGTTTTTTGGCAATAACATTTGAACGAAAGGAGCGATTTCGATTCCTTTTTTTGCACTGCACTCCGCATCCAACGGTGTACAGCATGACACAGTAGCTCCTAACCCCGCGATGTTAGTGCGTCCTCCCCACAGGGTGCGTCACCCCCCCAGCGCCCCCCCCTTGCGTCATGGGGTCTAGAGGTAGAGTATGCTTGGTGGTTAGAATGGGGTCCAGAGGCATAGTGTGCTTGGTGGGTAAAATGCTGTCTGGAGGCAGAGTGTGCTTGGTGATTAGAATGGGGTGTAGAGACAGAGTATGCTTGGTGGTTAGAATATCTTTGACCATATAAAGAAAGACTCACCTCCCTGCATTACAATCTCTGCACATGAACTGGAGGTTGTCCATGACTTTGTGTACCTTGGCTCAACGATCTCTGAAACTCTTTCTCTCAATACTGAGCTAAACAAATGCATCGGTAAAGCAGCTACCACGTTTTCCAGACTCACAAAGAGAGTCTGGTCCAACAAGAAGCTGACGGAACATACCAAGATCCAGGTCTACAGAGCTTGCGTCCTGAGTACACTTCTGCACTGCAGCGAGTCATGGACACCTCGCTCACAACAGGAGAGGAAACTAAGCGCTTTCCACAGGCGCTGCCTCCGACGCATTCTCGGCATCACCTGGCAGGACAAAGTTCCAAACAACACAGTCCTGGAATGTGCTGGAATCCCTAGCACGTATGCACTGCTGAAACAGAGAAGCCTGCGTTGGCTCGGTCATGTCGTGAGAATGGATGATGGCCGGATCCCAAAGGATCTCCTCTATGGAGAACTCGTGCAAGGAAAGCGCCCTACAGGTAGACCACAGCTGCAATACAAGGACATCTGCAAGAGGAATCTGAAGGCCTTAGGAGTGGACCTCAACAAGTGGGAAACCCTGACCTCTGAGCGGCCCGCTTGGAGGCAGGCTGTGCAGCATGGCCTTTCCCAGTTTGAAGAGACACTTGGCCAACAGACTGAGGCAAAGAAGGAAGGCCCATAGCCAGGGAGACAGACCAGGGACAGACTGCACTTGCTCCTGGTGTGGAAGGGATTGTCACTCCCGAATTGGCCTTTTCAGCCACACTAGACGCTGATCCAGAACCACCATTCAGAGCGTGATACCATAGTCTTTCGAGACTGAAGGTTGCCAACATATACATATATAAAGAAAGAAACCATTTTCTGGGCAATGAAATCTGAAGCAGATCTTAATGAATTTAGCTAAACCTGGAAAAGACAAGTCTTCATAGGCATGACATTCAAGTTATTGCAATGAAGAGAAGCATGAAGGTCAGCCAAAGAATGAACTTTGCATTAAAGGATAAAATATTTTCCTGCTAGATTATTACTTGAACAAAATGGGAGGAGAATTTCTTGATAAGACATTCTGGACAAACTTTTGTGCCTCGCTGTTGGAGAAACAAAGATACAGCAGCCAGTGTCAAGGAACCCTGATGAGAGTCTCCTAATGCTTTATGGTGGTGGTTACCAAGTGAATTTTATTTTGGTCATAAAATCCTAATGTGATCAGAATTTCTTGTGATGCTTTGCAGTCACTTTGTGCTCTTGGTAACAATTTGCTGAGTCACAGAGCTTTCCACAGTTCAGACCAGAGAATGACAGCCCTCTCCCCCTCCCTGACTCTCAGACTCAGTCCCAATGACTTGACCTGTGATGAACGTCAAAGACGTTGGATGAGGGTGCTGTATGGAAAAGACAAGGCTTCTTTTGTAGAGGGTGCTGTATGGTTGGGCTTCAGGAGACGTGCCGCAGCTCTTATGCTGGACCGTGCCCTCCTTGCTTGGGGACAAACTATAAAGGACTAACTTTATCGTTGGCTATACAGTACTGCATCCATTTCAATATACATATCAGTGTTGACAGGGTGCTACTGGTGTATATACTGCACGCAGAGTCTTCAAGACCTGAACATAATGTTTGAAGGAGGCAATGATGAAAGAAAAAAGTTAGCTTTCTTGCAACCTTTTCACCTTGAGCTGATCCTGCAAATATGTGAAGAGAGAACTTTAACCAGCATAAGCATTGTGTGTACAGTGTGGGAAGATGGACCACGTGGAAGCCCAAATCTCCACACGAACAACTACCTTAGGCCTCCAAGCTATTTCCTTGAAAACTCCTTTTAGCCCAATGGGATTTTTGTTTTAAATTCTTAGGAAGTTTGGTGGAACAAAACTTCAAAGTTGGGCAACTGTGAACAAGTGATGCTTTTTAATCAGTTCAACTGTCTGCCTGGCAAAATGCTTCACCTGTTGAATTTCTGATTGCCATACAGATGCTGAAGGCACAAGAGACAGCACAATCCTATGCAGGTCTACTCAGAAGTAAGTTCCACTTATTTCAATGGAATGTACTCTCAGAGATGAACGATGTATAGGATTGCAGCCTAAATCAACGTTTCTCAATAACAACAACAACAACAACAACAGGTATTTATATACCGCCTTTCTTGGTCTTTATTCAAGGCGGTTTACATAGGCAGGCTTTATTTAAATCCCTTATTAAATAGGGATTTTTACAATTTTGAAAGAAGGTTCTTTCTTTCAAGAACCACTACATTCAGGTGTTTCATTCCGATCTGGCTTCACATTCTGGCCTCCATCCTCCCACGCTCAGAGCAGATGGAATTGCTCGGCTTCAGCTTGTTAGCTGCTTCAAGGTCACACGGTGCCGGTGGCCTCGAACTGGCGACCTTGTGGATGTTATCTTCAGGCAGACGGAGGCTCTACCCTCTAGACCAGACCTCCTGACCAGACCAATGTTTGTCCCCCACTGTACCACGTTGCATGGTCCACCTATTGGAAGTAAGTGGCAATGATGTCATCACCAGTTTGGTGATGAGCAGATTGGGAGCCAAACACAATGCAATAAACACCAAATACTGGTAAGAGGCTCAGAGCAGATGGGAAGGCATTTTTGAGCAAGTGAAAAACACGTGCTTCAGCTATACCCACTGAGCCAAGCCACCTACCACTGTTTGTTTTGTTGCATTGCTGGTCTCACTGCCAGGTGGCATGGGTCCGGGGAGCATGCAAGTACCACTGGACACCCACCTCAAGTACCACTGGTGGCATGAGTACAACTAGTTGAGAAACACTGGCCTAAATGATTGTTTCTAAGCCACCTGGAAACTCTACAATCTCCTCTATTTTCCCTCCCTCCCCCTGCTTTTTCCCCTCAGCATATCCCTCCCTCCCTCCCCAAACTTATTTCTTCCTCATCTTTTGTTCTCCAGAGTTCTTGTGTGCGAGTGTTAGGTGAAAGTGGGAGGGTCAGTCTAGAACAAATTAGCAAAATGTTGGGAAACTAGTACAATGTAATAGTGACAAGAATAGCTGGGGGAAAGCTGGGGGCGGGTGAGGGTTCTGGCACTATTTGTTATCTGACACTGCTGTGTTTGATTGAAAATGGAAAAAAAATACTATAGTAGCAGGGAAAAATAGTAATGTGACATTGTGAATATAGTTATTTACTTGGGCTACATTCTGTCCCACCCAGTGGCATAGCCAGCCACCCTGGAGTCTGGGGCAAAGTTAAAAATGATGCCCCCATAGCTCACCTGGAAGTGATACTACTGGGTGTGATGTCACACCTGCGGTTGTTTTTTTAAATGAAAAATATAAAGATCAGTCACCTCCCCAACTTCCCCCACACCCAGCCCCTTCCTATTTGCCCCCCAAGCCAAGGGCAAGCAGGCAAAGGCAGCAAGCAGCCAGACTGTGATCCCCGCTGCTCCTCTTACAAGAATGCTGTTTTTCATGTACTTTTTGCCTGAGGCAACCTTAGGGGGTGCAACTGTGTGGGCGGGTGGCCAGACTCTTGCCCCCAGGTAGCCTGCAGCTTGGGGCAATTGCTATCCCTGCACCCCTTCTAGCTATGCTACTGATCCCACCTTCTGCACACATACCACTCAAGGCAGTTAAGTCAAGGCACTCAAGACAATTCTGCTTGTCTCATTCTCAGGAATTCCATTTTACCACTTTCTGCTACTTCCAGTAACTGATTATTCTGAAGCTGGAAGTTCCATGGAACCATCATGACTGATTCTCTTCTCCACTTCCATGAATGCTGATTTTTAAGCTAACGCCTTGTGGTAGCACATTCCATAAATTAAAGATGCATTGAGTGAAGTTCCTTCATTTATCCCAAATCCACTGCCGATCAATTTCTTGGGATGATTCACTTTTCCCTGCCCCAACACCATTGTTCCACATCCCTCTCTACTTCTCATGGTGGCAGGTGGACAACTCCAGTAACATTTTCTCCCAGACATGTTCTCTGACAATACTGTGGTGCATTTTAATCAGGCGGGCACAAGACCTCTTGGCCCCTGAGGCAGCATGCCAAAAGCTGTTGCCCGCTTATCTGGTAATGTGCTTCTCCCACTCCCTGGTTTGGAAAAAACAAAAAGGGTGGGGGTACAGAGCAGATGAGGAAGGAGGGGTTGCTAGACTCAGAGCATTGGACACTAGCTCACCACGCTCCTCTCCTCCACACTTCTACTCTGTCCCCCTCTTCCAAACTAGGGAGTGGGGAGGAGGATCAGTGGAGGCAAGTGGATGGATGGAGGTGCGCATTCTCCTGCCAATCTGCTGTCTAAATGGGTCAGCCCTAACTTCAGCAAACATGGTAGCCAGGCAAGTGGGGTTGGTGGGTTAGTCTGCTCCTCCCCATTTAATTCAGTAACACTGCTGTCCAGAACCATGATTAGGGTTGCCATCTGACCAGGAAAACATGTCCTGGCTTGCTTTTGTGCCTTCCAGATCAATCTGATCAGGAAAAATTGATAGATGTTCATGCCATGGAGATAGGTAGCACCTGCTGTCTACAGACCAGACTGTGGTTCAAAGCAGAAGTTCAGGAGGATAAAAATAACTAGCATCCTTTCCTGCCTCTATGCCAGTTGGGCCTTGGCACTGTTCTGCAGCACTGTATTCTTTAAGTGAAAGATTTTAGGGGGGAAAAAATTCATATCTTGATAACATTATGTAACCTGGTTTCCAGAAAGGAGGGGTGAAAAAGAGGAAAACAAGTCAGATGTTTGCCACAAGGGACTGCCACAAATTATTTATCAAGGGGACATTATTCACCTCTCCTGGCAACGTCTTGGTTATAGAGGTTCAGAAATAGCAGCAACATTATATTCCTCCTCTATGCACAAGGCCAGTGAGGCCTCTCTGGTATCTGGGACCAAATAACAAGAGAACTTTCAGTGTGCCTGTTCAATTTTTTCACAGGGAGCAGATCTGACCACAAAGACTGGCATTTGGGTTCCTGTGTTTGGAGGAACAAGTGCAACCATTAACAATAGCACAAAATAAGGCCTCATTTCAAACAATGTAGTGGATCCCTCCAACCCTCCAATGTGGAGGATTTGGAATAGTAAATATTCCAATAACAAGTCTGGGTGAGGTGATTGATCTTTGGCAGAAGACTCTCACTGATCCACATTGGATCCCACCCCCCATCATCCCAATTCGACTGAAGGAGGAAGTGCAGGTAAAGCTTCTTTGCCCTTCCTTATGCATTGAAGCATCAGTGCCCTTCCTTATGTCCTTTCCAGGCAGAAAGCTGGTGGTGGTGGGGAACTAAACAGTTAACAGCACAAGTCTAGTGCAAACACTCTGAAACAAGAAACAATGCAGTCCTATATATGTCCACTTGAAAGTAATTCCCATGGTGTTCATCTGAGCTGACTCCTACCTAGGTGGATGCACATCAGACTGCAACCTGATATATCTAAAGCTGTTCTTTGAGTTTAGAATTAATTTTCCATAATAAGTGTTTGTCAAGCAACCTGATACATTTGACAAAATTTGGAAGATGTGGTTTACTTCTGTGTAGATTTACTTCCTATAACTATAAATAAAAACTAGATGTATATCTAATAAAAACTGGATACTGAGGAAAGGACCTGGAATATTCCATGTCCCACACCCCAACCCGATAGATGCAACCCAGCTCTGTCCTCTTTTTAACCTGCCTGTCTAAATTTGTCCTCTGTTCGGCTATCACTGACCCCTCTCCTGGCTACAGAAAAGGTTATGAAATGTCATTCTTCCCCCCCCCCCAAAACTAGCCTGATTGTTACATAAACCCACAGCTTGCAAACACATTACAAAGAAGGGGAATTAACAATGCTTAGAAGAAAAAGGTTTTCCCTCTTTTGTATTAAGCATCAGGTTTAAGGAGCAGGAAGGGATTGTGACCGTCACAAGACCCATGGGATTCCAGGCAATATACAATTCTGCAAGAGTTCATGCAACATGCAAGAATTCTCATGCAGAATAATACCAGAGTATCTAGTTTACCAACCACTTTTAAAAAGTTTGGGCCCAATTCTAACTAAATATGCTGGCAGAACATGTGTTCTGTTGGTGGAAATGTCACTAAGCTATGCCACATGTACTTGTCAATGGAAGAGCTACCCAGGGCAAGCACTGGTGAGTTGGCAGCAGGGGCTGGTGGTGGGTGGAATGCGACAGGGAGGGGGAGGAACAGGACAGTGTCTGGGAGGGTATGGGGCATATGGAAGACATCATGGGGGAAGAAGGGTGAATTTGGGTACATCCAGTGTGCACCAGGATCCTATTCCCATTCCCTCTCCCTTACTCTCCTCAGTTCTGTGACAGCAAAATGGTTAATGTTGATCCAAGGAGTCCCATTGGGACAGCTGAGGCTTGCCTCAGGGTAAGGGTTTTTTTAGTGTGAACCAACTCTGGAGTGGAACCAGAGAGTTAAAAATACTGATGAACTGCATTTTCAGTGGTTTGACTCCCTGAAAAAAAAATGCAGGATTTTCTGTCTTGTGAAATAGGCTAAGCTAAGAGATAGTAACTGGTACAAAAGTCACCCAATGGCCTTCCTGGCTGAGAGCATTGGACCTGGATCTCTTCACACCTAGTCCAGCATCCCAACCACTGTACCACACTGGCACTTCAGTGCTATAATGTTAGATAAAAACCAGTGAGGCACACAAAGCAAACCACAGTCACAACCATCTGCTGTCATGCATGTAGCAGGAACAGTCTTACAACAAAATGAAACCAAAGCATCTATTTCAAGATTTTTTAATTGGTCCTGCAACTGCAAAATATACAAATTTCCAAAATGCAGACCTTATAAGCTGGTACTGCTTCATCTCAGGCAAAACAAAAAAATTATTCCTGAACACATATATACAGAATCACCATCACACATCAAGGAAAAAAAATCACCCTTCTTTTAGCTCTGCAGCATCAGTTAAATAAATAAATAGCACTTTGCTATCAAAAAATGATAAAAATATAAATTCAAGTATCAAAAGGAAAATCAAAATGAGTCATCAGTGTGGTTTTCCGCCAGCCACCCAAGCACTCTTTCTCCCCTGTTACTAGCCCAGTAGGATCAATGCAGGCACACAGTCCTCAGCCCAGAGGCTCCTTTCCTTCATTCAAATTGCCTGGAGCACGAATAATCCCATTTGTCCAAGATTCTTTTTTTTTGAAAAGGCATTCTGTTAGTCTGTTTCCAACTCCTGTTGATGGATAAAGCCAAGCAAAGGACAGTTTGCGTAAAACATTTTTATCACACAGCACAAGATGCCGCTCTTGCTTGTTTGCAACTGGCTTATCTTGTTGGGGCAGAAGTAAGAAAGCCACTTGATAAACTTACTGTCTTTAAAAGAAAAAAAGGAAACCCTGAATCTAAGCAGCTGATGCAGAAAAATATTCCAACACACACACACACACACACACACACACACAGAGCTTTCAAAAAGTTATATAACTAAAATGTAGAAGCATCCTTCCAGCTGCATACTAGCATACACATATAAACCATCTCACATTGCAAGCCCCCATTAAAACCTTCAGGGGGTCAGTCATGGCTGAGAGTGTTTCACTTTGGTGTTGCCATGATTTTTTTTTTTTAAACCACACTGTACAAAAGCACCTTGTACAGTGTAACCACTCTGGTTACAGCACAAGGCTAGCGCTCAAGGCACTGCTATCACCTTTCTGAAGCCAACTGGTCTTCCCACCCCACCCCCAAAGCCACATTTCAACAGTGACAGGTGGCTTAATTTGCAGAAGTCTGACCTGCTGATCCTTATCTGAGGCAAGTGCATTTTAAAAAGGGAAGGCTGGGAGAAGGGTGTCATGAGGCTGTTACCCTGTATGTCTCTGCCCCCCAAAGCCATACTGGTTAATGGGGTACTTTTCAGTCAACCATATTTTTCCCCCCTCACCAACTGACAGCTCCTCAGGTCCCAATTTTGAAAAGCTTAGTAACCAAAAAGGGACAGACAGCAAAGATCACTTTGCTTATCTTAGTCCTCATCAGAGAGAAGGCCGATTTGCTTGTACACACCCCCACACAAATGACTCCTAAATAATTATTTAAATAAAACATCCATGACAGTCAAGAAGGGGCTTTGCTGAAGAGTTAACCATAAAACCCACACCAGCTATTAAAACAGGCTGTTTTAGCGCATCACTCCTTCTCTTGCTGTTAATACGTATTATGGGCTGCTTGGATTGCATTTGAAAAGTTACAGGGCTGTGCAATCAGTCAGTCATGGATCATAAAACCAACAAGAAAGGTATACCTATGGATCTCCTTTGGGGAAAGAGACAGGTATTGCTGATTAACCCAGGGTCTGCTCCAATTCTTTTATGATTTCTAAATGGAGGAGTGACCAACTCAGTAAAGCTCCTGCACAGCTTGAGAAAAACACAGCACTTCCATACTTTGCAATAAAAAACAGGTGGAGGATGTTCAGTTTTCATTTGTAACTGACAGACAATCTTTGTGCATAAGTAGTTCATAAGTAGTGGTGCTTCCAGTAACCACAAGCAATTCTCATGACAGAAAGTGCAAACCAGCAGCACTATTGGTTCTCATCATGCTGCCTTTTTCCAGACATATAGGTGAATTCACATTTTATGTTACTATTGCCTAGCACATGAAAACCATAACTTCTGAAGGAGAGCCATATTCATGTCCCTGATGTGTTTGCAGGCACACTCTTCTGAGCATTACACATGTTCACTGGAAGACATACAGTTGACAGTCAGCTAACTCACCTATCACACGGAATGAATTGGCTGACACAAGCAAATATGATGCAGCCATAGCCTTGATCCCACAGCTATGGGAGTGTTCCCACTCACTTAGAAACAAGATGGTGAGCCAGCTGCACAAAAGGTATGCCACTGCATAAGCTTCGTTTTTACTGGTGTGCTCATGATGAGCTGCTTGCACAAATGTTTGCCATAGTCCCTGGGCTTGAGCTAGAAATCGCAAAGAACTTGCCACAGACAAAGAAAGAGGGACATGAGCCACAAGAGTGATCAGTGCACCTATAACAACAACCCAACCCTGGTTAAAGTCCTGCATAGGTGGTAAAGAACTAGAAGGAAACCAAAAGGTTAGGATAGTGACATACAAACCAAGTGCTCCTTGGAACTGCTCCTTGGAACCTGATACCATCCCTTCCTCTGTGCAGTCAGTCAAAAATAAGATTTCAAATTGTCATCTTTCCCCATAATCTCTACTCCAATTTATTGCAAGGCAAAGTCACCTGCTATCCATCAGCATGGGGCTTACCAAGAATGAGCCAAAACAAAAGAACAGCTAAGCTGTGAGATCTTCTACACACCCTTTTCAGAAAGAGACTCGTTTGACTGGGTATTTTCTATGTTCCATATCAAAAGTAGTGTGGCCTCTGGCATTTTTCTGCTGTCTCCTCACCCCCCCCCACACACTCACACAAGGGGGGAGTTCATGCAAATTGGTTAGACTGAATATTATTGTGAAGATGTCACAAGGAGCAGCTTTTCTAGCCAGCACTCTCCCTCCCCCAACACACATACCACAATACCATCCATTTATTTAAACATGCCAAGAGCAGCACAGTATCCTCCCTTTCTCTGCAAGGCAACTGTGTCATTTAAGAAATTCAAACACAATAATAAACCCACAGGACATAGATCGTGCAAAGTACTTTGGGGCCTGCTATGGTCCACCTACACAAAACAGCTTTAAGGTCAGAAGTATTGGATCCACAGTTTTACATTCTAACAAAATGTTCTCTCGCTTTCTGTCTTTGTTTCCTCTTCTCCATTCTGTTAAGTCCAAGTTAGGCAGATGATCAGCTATGGAGATGGTCAACAAGAGGGTTGACCGAGTTGAATGGGAACATACTGCAGACACAAGCTTCGGAGATGGACGACACAATGAAGCTGGCCTTCTCTCGGTGGTTTTCCCAAGCATCGTCTGGAGAAATTCACAATTGCATGTGGGCTTTATTCAGGTTCTGTGAATGGGAAGTGGGGGGGAGGAGAGTGACAGAGAGAGAGAGAGAGAAGGAAAAGAGAATAAACTTTGAGTCAATAGTTTAGAACTTGAAAAAGCCCATCTGAGAGTAAGAAGCAAGATATCCTTCACATGCAGATGGCAGGAAGAGCAATGGAAGGCTGCGCTAGGCATCATCACTGCAGAAACATTCTCCAAGGAGGCAGAAGACATGTGACACAGCACCCTTCTGAAGAAACCTCCATGTCTGAAGAAACCTCCATGTCTTTGTCTCAATTCTGAAAGTCTTCTAATCTAGTAGGCTCATTCATATACCAACTGAACTACTTTACAGCCGAGATCTTTAGTCATTCCATGGCAATTTGCATCCCAACTAGAAACTTGGAGCAGTTACATGAAGGTAATGAATGCCTGCCAAGTGCTGAGCCAAGCCTGGACTCGCATAACAGAAATTCTATTCTTTGGTGCCATCCGAAGAGCTAACCACCTCTAGGCTTTGTACAAAAATTCTCTAACAGTTTTGATGGCTGGTAGCTACCAGATATTGGGCACAACGCTGTGTGGGGCTAGACCAGGGGTCGGCAACCTGCGGCTCTAGAGCCGCATGCAGCTGTCTGCTGCGGCTCCTCCAGGTGAAAGTGGCAAAGGGGGTGACAGGAGGCACCTGTGTTGGGAGGGTAAGGCTGCTTCCCTCCACCCCCTGAGCTCACTGCCCTCCTCTCCCTTCACCCCCACCTGTCCCGCATTGGTTTCCCTTTTCAATTTTGCCCACTCTGCAGGCTTAAGGTCCCTGTTTTTCCCTTCCCCAACTCTCCAGCAGGACATTGCGAGCCCTTGCAGCCTGCCTTTCCCTGAGCAGGTCACCACTCAGTGCAGAGGAGAGGCTTTTCGTCCACAGCTGAGGAGACATCCTGTGTGTCTACTCAGTAGTAAGCCCCATTACAGCGGATGAAGCTTACTCCCTGGAAAAGGTGCCTGGGATGGCAGCCTTGGAGCCTGTTCCTATGTGTGTCTACTCAGTTGTAAGCCCCATTACAGCGGATGAAGCTTACTCCCAGGAAAGGGTGCCCGGGATGGCAGGCTTAGAGCTTGCTCAAGGCCAAGTGCAAGGACGGGTGAGTGGGAGCCTGCGCCCAGCAGGTCTGTTCGTGAGCAAGCCCCACTGTAGTCCCTGGACTACTCCCAGGAAGGTGTGCAGGGCTGTAGCCTCAGCCCCCTCCTGTGCAGGTCTACTCACAAGTAAGCTGTAGTCAGTGGGGCTTCCTCCCAGGAAGGTGTGGAGGGCTGTAGCCTCAGCCTCCTCCTGTGCAGGTCTACTCACAAGTAAGCCCCGCTGTAGTCAGTGGGGCTTCCTCCCAGGAAGGTATGGAGGGCTGCAGCCTCAGCCCCCTCCTATGCATGTCTACTCACAAGTAGTCAGTGAGGCTTCCTCCCAGGAAAGTGTGGAGAGGACTGCAACCTGAGAACTCCAACCAACTTGTCTGCTCAGAAGTCCCATTGTAGTCAATGGGGCTTACTCCCAGGATAGTGTGGAGAGGGTTGCAGCCTGCGTGAGGGAGGGCAGGCAGGCGGGAGGGCAGGCAGGCAGGCAGGGCAAAAGCTGGCCTGTGGCTGCCCCCCCCCCCAGCTCTGGCTTCTTCTCTTCCCCACCTCTGGAGTCTGTGTCCTTTTTTCCTTCCAGCAGGGTGCCTCTGGAAGGTGGGGGCAGTTCTTTAGTATCCATGTAAGATAAGCAGATGTCATAACCGCCATATGTATTGGAATCCTGGAAGATCTGGTGAGGAGGTAGATGTGGTGTCAGCAATGGCCCCTTTAAGGGTAAGGCCTGGGCATCCAGCAGTGTGCTGCACAGCTGCAGCCACTTGAAGGCAATAGGGCCCTCAGGGATTTAAGGAGCACCTGAGGCAGGAAGAGGGGTGTGGGTTGTAGAGAGGAGATGAGACTGACTGGGCTTATTGACTTGGATACTCTGACTTACTTTGGAATCTGACCTTGGACTGTGACTTGGCTTATTGACTTTGGACTCTGCCCTGGATACTCTGACTGATTTTGTGACTAAGGTACTGCTGGAATCACTGGAGTTTGAAGTGTGGCTACTGTGCCCAAGACCTGCTGAGGACCAAGGGTCTGCTGTAGTGGCGGGAGACTGCTGGCAGGAGAGAGAACCTCTGCAGGTTGAACAGGCGAGCTACCCTGGAGGTGGGGTCCAGCAGGACTGCAGGGCAGATCCAGGGTCATTTGTTGGGGGAAAGAAGGGGAGCTAATTTGCTTAAAGTGGGCATAATTCTCCAGGCAGAGAATGGCCTTGGAATCAGGCAAAACACCATAGAGGACCAGGCGTCTGAAAACACAGGACAAGAATGTATGACAAAACTAACTAAAAGCTACAAGAGGGGGCTACATTATAAAAATGGGACCTATAAGAGCATAAAGGTTAAAAAAAAACTATATATGCAGTGTTATCTTCATTTTAGATGTCAAAAGGGTTTTGTGGCTCCTGAGGTTTTTTTTCCTCTGGAAAACAGGTCCAAATGGCTCTTTGAGTGTTTAAGGTTGCTGACCCCTGGGCTAGACAGAAACAGTTTAAATAGTTGGAATGCAGCTTGAGATTTTTGTGAGCAAGAGAGAGCCTTGGGGACCTTCAAGAGAAAGCTGTTCCTTGTATATTTGTAAACAGGCATAAAATGCTGCTGAACTCACAAGACAAAGCAACTGGACCTGTAAAAAGCTTGCCTCAAACTTCCTATCAAGCCCGATTCAGTTTTTCACAAGCTCTCTTCACTGCTTGAAAACCTAGAGAGTTGCATATTGAAGGTGGAAGAGCTTGCTGTGTTGCACCTACAGCTGCCACTTTGGCATTCTCTCACAACTGTGCGATCAACATAGGCTTGATCCACACATGCAGCAGAAAGACGGTAGGATGAATTGTACCACGTCACACAGTACATGTGAGAGCACATTTTTGAATGCTCTCCCTACAGGAAGGCGTCTCTGCAAGCAGGAAACTAGTACACTAAGGGCACAATCCTATGCATGTCTACTCAGAAGTAAGTCCTATTGTGTTCAATGGAAAGTGTGGTTAGGATTGCAGCCTAACTTGATTAGAACTGTCTCCAGAGTGTGGCAGTTTTCTGTTTCAGGGAGGTTTTCATGAGGGTAGCAGAGCATATAAAAATGGCATTTGCCTTTTGCAACCAGGAGTTTTACAGTCCATTCTACCACCTCATCCAGATACATGTATAGATGGGGGCCCAAGCTCTAGTAATGTTGACTAGCAGCTAGCTTCGCTTTCATTTCTGATTAATAATTTCTAGTTACATTTCTATGTAACTTTAAAGACTACACTCTACAAATTCCATCAGCAGGAAAGAAAAAAAAATTTTCCCCACTGGGGGAAAAAATATTATCCCTTATCTAGTTTTGTATCAATTATCTGTTATCATTGCAAAGACAGGCGGGGGGGGGGGGAGGAGGGAATGGAACGAAGTCTCTGCCTTTGGCTCAATCACCAGAACGCAAAACAAGACAAAAAGAATCTCAGGGCATAAATCTGAACCTTTATGGCATGCTCAGTTTTCCAAAATGAAAACATTTCTAGAGAGAAGGAATGATAATTTTCCTGCATCTCTTTTGTGCCAACAGCAGCCACAAGCCCATAGTCCTCAAGAGAGATTTCACTTTGAAAGAAGCAGTGCAAGCGGATGTCAGGATGCTTGCCCTCCCTTTCCCTCCCACATTCCCAAAGCCTAGCTGGGATAGCTAGTAGTTCAATGAGAGGAGAACAGGCTAAGGAAACCACAAACACTTATAAAAAGGAAGTATTTACCTTGGAAATATTAGTAAAGCAAAAAGTTTGAAAAAGTGACAAACAGGCCACCTTTCAGCACTTTTTCAGAGAAAAAGAGAAAGGCGGTGAAGGCCTGCAGTGTGATCATCTACAAGGAATGCATCAAAGTAGGAGAGGGAATTTCTCCTTTACAAGACAAGCTGGCTCACAAGCTTTACAGTATTTATTTATTATTTATCTGAGAAATTTATATCCCGCCTTTCCCATGCCAAAGCGTGACAGCTTACAAAGCTCCATAGTAGAGCACAAATGAGTTTTTGCTATGGGCAGCTCGTAAAACCCTTCTCTTCCAGATGGAATCTTTCAAAGCATAGTCGTCACATCTGGCATCTGGGTATGCCTTCTGAGCTTCCAGCACAGTACAAAGTAGAGGGGCTTGTCTATATTAAAGCTTATGCTGCTGAAAATTATACAAACAGGCATTAATTCACCCAGCTGTTTCCTCTGTTCTGACTGGTAGCAGCTCTTCAAGGTCATAGGTAGAGGTCTTTCATAGCCTTGCTACTAGACATGCTACAACTTGGAGTCACTGGGGCATTAGAACTGGTTGTCTTACTCATGCAGAGCATGTGCTTTCCCTCCCCTTGAGGGTCTATGCCAGTGGTTCCCAAACTTTTTCGATTAGTGGCTCCCTTGGCCTGGGCCATTGGCTGTGGCTCCCCATTAGGACTACAATCCTATACATTGTATAGGGTGGTGGGTTTTTCACACGGATTCTGTGGTTCCTCTGACTGGTTTCTGTAGCTCCATGAGGCTCACAGTTTGGGAACCATTGGTCTATGCTCTAACTAGAGCAATACTGAATTACTTTGTATGGCTCACATGATGGGAAAGGGCTGCAACTCAGTGGAAGAGCATCCGCTTTGTTTACAAAAGGTCCCAGATTTAGTCCTGGCAGCATCTCTAGGTAAGGCTGGGAGAGACTCCTGTCAATCCTAGAGAGCTGTTGGCAGTGTTGACAATTTTAAGCTGGAGGGAGCAATGGTCTTAATCAGTAAGAGGCAGCTTCCTATGAACCTGTATTTGACAAAGGGTGAAATCCTAACCAACTTTCCAGCACTGGCATAGCTGTGCCAGTGGGGCATGTGTTGCATCCTGCAGTTGGGGGACAGTCACAGAGTTCTCCTCAAGGTAGGGCAATGTTTGTTCCCTTACCCATAAGTTGCATTGCCCTTGGTGGTGGAAAGTGGGTTAGGATTGCACCCTAACGATTCCTTTAAGTGCTGCTGGATTAGAAGAAAGCTTTGGCACAATCCAAAAGAAGCAGTGCATTTAAGCAATTTTGAAATAAGTGAGATTTAAGTAATCAGTTACTAAAGGGGCAATCTACATGTTGCATTTCAGTGCATCCATCAAACCACCAGTGCTCGTTTTTATTATTTTCGATAATAATTTAAGAGTCGAGTAAAGAGAGAAAGCAGAGGAGTAGGGAGGCACCACCTGTATACCAGCAGCTGCTTCCATGCTCCAGATTTCCCCCCTCCAAAAAGAATTTTTCCTCTGCTTGCATCAGAGCATTAATTTACAGGAGAGAGCTCCCAAAGCAAGCTAGAAGGCAATCACCCTTCCCTAGTGGTTGTTCCCAGCAACTGCTTTTCAGAGGCAAGCTGGCTTCTGGATAGAGGGGCTATTTAAATGCACAACTAATGGCCACTGATAGACAAAGTCATGCAGGTGGGAGAGATCTATCCCCTTTCAAAGCCATCAACGCCAGAAGCTGGCAACACATCTTGCAGCAGCAGTTACCATAAACCAACTGTGCATTGTGTGAAGATGTACTTTCTATGTTTGTCCTCAGTCTGCCACCAGTCAATCAATTTCATTGGATGAACACAAGGCATACAAAGTGGGGAGGGAACATTTACCCTATTGCTCTACTACTATGGGATCAGTTGTGATCCTACCTACATGGGAAAGTGAAGGCTGTTGCACAGACATGCCCACAGTGTCATTTCCTTGAACAAAAAGAGTGGAATGGCAGCTTTTCTCCCCAATACAACAGATTCTTTGGAAAATGGGTGTAATTCATGACTGCATTCCCATATCCAGGAGACAAAAAAATGCCACGTTAAGGGAGAAAGTGGAGGTAGAGCATGAAAAGACACAGTGCTCAACAGTGTTGTGGCAACAAAAGAAAAATAAAACCAGCCTGATGGTAACACAAGAGGACAACCCGCAAGAAGATACTTACAGGCAGGCGTTCCCCAGTAAAGGCTGTAAAGAGAGAAAAAGAAGAGAGAGAAAACAAATGGAGAAGAAATCAGTAAGGTGCACAATGTAGCAGGGAACCAAAGCAGGCAACAGAAATCCAGGCAGATGGTTAGCCCAATTGCCAAGGGCAAAGGCAAAAAGGACATGAGTCACCCATCTATTGATGTTCAACAAACAAACAAACAAACAAACAAAGCACCAATATTCTAGCAAACAGCTTCCAGCAGCTCAAAGTCCTACCCAGGAGAATGACACAGCAAGGGAATGCAGAGATTGGACAGCAATCATGGCTGTCCCAAAGGGTTCCATCTTCCTTTCATTCAGTTCATTCATTCAAGAGGCCATCTT
Source organism: Tiliqua scincoides (assembly GCF_035046505.1). Taxonomy (NCBI): domain Eukaryota; kingdom Metazoa; phylum Chordata; class Lepidosauria; order Squamata; family Scincidae; genus Tiliqua; species Tiliqua scincoides. The sequence continues at coordinate 31,787,158 of NC_089827.1, read as the reverse complement.
GGAAGACTGGGTTCCAGAGCAATACCATCAGGCAGAAATCTATATGGAAATCTCTGCAATGAGAAGTATTCCAAGAAGCACTGCTCAAGTTGTTTTAATCAAAGATTAACCTTGGTTCATTGACCTGGGGTGGCTGCAACCCTACTAAGCAACTTCAGGATGTGCAACCCAAGTTAGTGTCCAAAAAAATTAAAAGAGATAAGTTGTCAGGAATATTTCCTGTTCAAGGTTCATTGACAGGAGAGCCAGCTGAATACAAGAGCATCCCTTTTGCACAGTTCCCAAATTTCAATACAGCTTGGAAAGGAAGAGCTTTAGACAGATCACTCCCAATAGGACTGCCCCAGCATGGGACACCTTTAATCCTAAATCATGCGAATCAAGCATGTTCTCACCCAGTTGTTGGCCAGCTGGAAGTCTACACACAATGAGTCCAATATGAGTTGATTGCTTTCTTAAAAAGTATCTGTTTTATATGGAAACACTATAAAAGTTTCCATATAAAGTATGGAAGGGGAGGACCCAAGGAGGGATTGAAGCAGGAAGACAAGCCCACATCACTTTCCCAAATTCATGTTCTTTCAGGATTTGAAGGTCAGAAGGAACCAAGTCTACTAATCCAACTGCAACCTTCTTTCATACCAATTCAAAGCCATCTGCCTTCATACAATCATATTCCAACCCACCTACACCAAGGCCACCAAAGCATCTAAACTTACAGTACTGTCTATTAATCAATTAAACACAATCTTTTAAAAGGCATTTTTAGGAGCAGGAGATGGGTGCAAAAACCTGATATTAAATGTATTCTCAGAATGCATAAAACACCACAAGAAGAATCACTGCCCAAGACTCAGAAGCAACAGACAACACACAGCAGTCAACACACAGGAAAACACCAACAAAAGAATGTAACCAACTTGTCCTGGCAGCTGGGTGGGCACTTCCTGGGGCATACAGGTGGGCAGGGCAGCAGAAGCAGCAGCAACCACATGCTCCTCAAAGCTGTTGATGCGAGGTTTTTTGGTAGGCTCTGGGCTTGCTAGAGGGGTAACGCTATTGCGCCTCATGAGGGTGTTAGGTCCCTTCTTTGCATCCTAAATTAGTGCGAGACAAAGATAAAAAAAGGAAGAAGGCGAGAGTTATGAAAAAGCAGTTGTAAAAAAGATACATGAGGGGTTAATCCATTTGCAAAAAAACTACATGCACACACAAAATGAAGGTTGAGAAAAGGGGAAAACTCCTCAAAAGGGTCACTACTCTTGTAGGTCTATCACTATTATTGCAATCCTTCCAGATCTCTCTCGCACATGTGCACACACAGAGGCCCCCCGGTACATTTTTCTAAGAAGAAGCTGTAGAGCAACAGCAAAGGAAAGGCTTGAGGTTTTTTCCCTTTTTTTCCCTTTGTTTTTTTTTTTTTGCTTCAGCTCAATAGATGTTCTGCATAGTTCTATGTTCTGCATAGAACAGCCCTACAAATTACAGGACAGAGAGTGAAAAGTCCCAACCAAATGAAAAGACAGGAGAACAATCTTAAATCGCTTTTACATTCCTATCACCTTCATAAAACATGGTACAGCAACGTGACATTATTTTGCTTCATCTACAGCCTGCCTATCAAGTCAAGAAAGCCCAAAGTGAGGCTAATATTTAATTATTTTAGAGACCCATTAAAAACCACCCACGAACAGCAGCAAGACAAACCAGGCATTACTTCAAATTCGCACAGACCCTAAATGCCTGGTGGAATTCAAGTCCCCTTTGCTTGCTCTCTAAAATGTTAAAAAGTGTAATCAAGTGAGTTTTCTGGAGTACAACAAACAGTGTATTGCAAGGACCCGTCACAGAAAAGGCCCTGCTCATAGAAGACCACCTGGCTTCTACAAGCAATGGAGTTGCAAGGAAAGTCTTGCAGCCAAAACAGATGTTGTTTGCCTCCCCACAGCATATCCTCCAATGTTGCTTTTCTCTCAGTGGAACTTTGATATGAGCTAAAAGAAAAGTGCCTGCAGAGGGGAATGCATGGGAAGGTAAGTGGGAGTGCATGGGAATGGTAAAGAGGGTTTGCATCCCTCGCATCCCTCACTTGCATGCCCCTTTCCCAACTAAAAACTGAACCTCCCCCACCACTCCTATTTTACATGAGATTCAATGCAGATTGGCCACCCAGCATGTCTAGTTTGTCTCACCAGTTTATTAGCCTTGGGATCATGTGACTGAATGCTCTCCCGTACTAAAAAAAAATAAAATGCCCCTTGCATAGAACGCTAGCATATCAGGGAGAAGGGTATACGAGAATCCATTCTCCTGACATGCTGGTTTTCTATGTGCAGAGATTTTTAATTTCATGTTGGCATCCTTCAGTTTGGGAAGACTATGGTATCGCACTCTGAATGGTGGTTCTGGAACAGAGTGTCCTCTCCAGTGCACAAAGCCTGGGTAAAGTAGGTATGGAGGATAGACTGTTACCCATGCAGGAAATCCCCCCTCTCCACATTGCTGGAATGGTCCAATGGAAAGACAGAAGCCAATATGGCTGGTTCCAGCGACGTCACAGGAGTTGCCAGAACGGGACTGTGTTCAGCCATGAACTGCCTCAGGGACTCCGGCTCCGGATTTTGCCTCGAGGTTGACTCCTGAAGCCTTTTCCATAACTGGATGTAGCCACAAGGCAGTGGAGGTTTGGGACCAGAGTTTTCCTTATCTCAGATGAGCTGCCTTCCCAGGCTAATGAGTCCCATCTACCCGGTGGCTGTTTAGTCGCCTCTTACGACAAGTACAGCCAAACTGAGGGCCTATTCTTATCCCCCAGCCCCCAGGATAATTTTTAATTTAGTATTCAATCAAGTGGGCCACCACTGAAGTGGTATAGCCCAGACACAGATTTACAACTCCACTGAGAATGAGGCTCTAGGGCAAATAAGGTACATACATTTTTAGTACTCAAAGTACTACCCAGTGACAAACTGACTGTTACTTCTGCTCGCAGAAGGCAATCAGTCTTTGAATGATTCCAAAACTTGCCTACCTGCTTCTTTGGGGCAGGGGAAGGAAACACAATGTCCAGAAACTTCTCACCTCTGGTTTGTCCCGGTGGGTGTTCACAGCTTCAATATTCAAATAGATGGATTCGACTCTGCAACCTTTTATAGAGAAGAAAGACATACAACATGGACAGTTACTAGAGCTGTAACATATGGTCAATGAGATTTTTATTGGATTTTGATCAACTAGAGCACCTTTTTAATCAGACACCTGATTTTTTTTAAAGTTGCTAATTATTTTTGACATAAGCACTTACAAAACTGTGGCTAGCAGGTGCCATCTTAGAAGAGGCATTCCCCCTTCTCAAATGAGAGAGGATGGCTCTTCTGCTGATGGTGCCTGTGACAATTCACATACATGCATGAGCTAAAATGAAAAAAGGATGCATTTTTCTTCTGAATGAATGTTTCATCCCTTCACAAAAACATACACAGATGTAAACAGATCATTCAGTATAATCTCACATGATCAATTGACTAAGATTACATTAACTGGGTAACAGTCTTAATGATTATAGAAAGCCTGTGGTACACAAGTACTGCCTGACACACCCATCTGCACTGCAGTCAAGGCATGGCCCGTGGTCTGTGATTTTGGCAGGGGCAGAAGGGGTGAAAATCCATTTGGGCAGGACAGAAGCCAATCTTCCCAAACTAAGCCCTTTGTCCTAACTGTAAAAAAAAAAAAAAAAGAAGGGGGAGGAGTAACAATATGAGCTGCATATGCCATGCTAATAACACCCCCCACACACAATTCCAAAGCCTTGTCTAAATTATGCAACACTTGTTCAGCAAATTTTAGTTATTTTAAGTCACAGACAGGTGAAGAGCTTCATAAGGGCGCCAAGACTTTATTTTAGATCACTCACTCACCCACTTTCCAAGCTTCTCTCTTTGCAACCATAACGAAGACTAGGGTTCTGCTTTGTGTGAATGTGCAGATTCTCAGGAACCCGAGAACTATGCATGGGATGGATACAGGGAAGTTATTTTCCCTCTTGCACAATGCCAGAACCAGGGAACATACGCTAAAATTGATGGGCAGGAGAATCTGGACACAAATAATTTTTTTTTACCAAGCATGTAATTAACATGTGGAACTCTTTGCCACAGGGTGTTGTGATGGCACATGGCCTAGATGCCTTTAAAAGGGTATTGGACAGATTTATGGAAGGAAAAGTCAAATCAGAGAATAGAAGTCATATGCAGCCTCTTGGTTTTATAGGCAGCCTATCTCTGGATACCAAATACAAGGGAGTGGCAACAGGATACAGATTCTTGTTGTCTTGAGTGCTTCCAGAGGTATCTGGTTGGCCACTGTGAGATACAGGAAACTGGACTAGATGGGCCCTGGGCCTGATCCACCAGGACTTCTTATACACAAAATGTCTCATTGAAAGGAATTTCTAACATTCCATGGAACAGTCTCACAAGGTGAAGTTGATCAGGGGTTTGTTGGCCACAGGGAGGTGTCAGAAAACACACTGCAGTGTCCATGGGGAAGTGGGAATGTGAGGAAAAAGTGAGGTGTGAAAAGGACCCATGACATGGCCTCAGGTGGTTCTTACACACACACACACACACACACCCCTCCCTATTCTGGTGGCTTGGAGTCTCTGATAAACACCACCTTCACTTTTGAAAGCTTATCACCAGTAGCACCAACTAGAAATTTCCATTAAGGCTTTTTGTGTGTTTAAATGAAAAGGTGGTTGTCAAATCTGATGGAAGCACAACCCCACAATTTGGAAGAAAATCACATATGCAGACAGGTGTTCCTGTGTACAAGATTCTAACTGGCAACAAAGAAGGCAACTGATCTAAAAAGGAAGTTGAAGGCAGTTCCTCCCAGGCCATGGGGCAAAACAGAGTACTGAATCTCAATGGCCTGATTAAAGCCTTAGTCCTTCAGGGCCGAGGAGCATGAGATATATCTCTGACTGTGGGGAAACTTTCCCCATGGCGAGTGTCCATAGTGCCCAACTCAGGCTTTATGCCATGAAAAACCTTTGAGACTCACCGTAGGCGACAGGCGTCAGCTTCAGCACTGTATGGAGGGGACATTTCAAGTAAGGCATTTCATCTGAAAAGAGCAGGGACAACGAAAGTGACTCACTCACAGAAAGATGCTTTTTGTGTAGGAAGTTACAACCTGAACAAGCTTCTTGTCTGCATTGCCTGGGCCAACTTAATACACTCTTCCAAACTTCTCCCATCATATTTTACAGGTGTGGCTTGATTTAATTTGCCCATTTGATATTCTCCATTTGTTGGCAACAGGATATTAACCGTGGAAGTTTGGTACACATGGTCAGGACACAATTCTATGTTTCAAGTTCGAGTACCAGCTCATTCACTGCACTCATTTTCAACAGGCAGAGAAAGATGTAATAGCCCTTGTAATGTGATGCAGATGACAATGTTTTATTAGGGCATTTAATTAGGGGCATCCTTCTCCAAATGAAGTTTGAACAGTTGCTCAAGCCTGGAAAGATGTACTTCCAGTTAAAAGGACAGTAAGCAACAGGACAGGAAAAGTCAGCTGGAGGAAAACTCCAAGAGCAGCTGACATTTGGATCAGGTCATACTGGGCTAGGAGGCAAATGGGCCGAGTCAGTATAAATCATCTTTAAATGAAAAAGGTTGATAAGGAAGGGAGATTCTCTAGATGGTGTGTGGAAAATGGTCTGTAGGTATGCTGTGGGAATTTGAGGAAGGGTCATTTATTAGTAGGGCCATTAGGGGATATAAGACCCCTTCTGGCAGTGTGGTATGTAAAAACTGATAGTGTGCCTTAATAATTTTAGTACCTTGACCGTATGCCATGAGATGAAAAGGTTTTAAAATCGTTGCTCTACATCACAATATATTTTGTAAGGCTTCTGAAACTGCACAACACACTAGTAGTAGTTTCAGGAAAGCCTTGCTGTGACTAATTTGGGACTCCCCAGCCTATATCTTTATACATGAAATTTCTTTCTACATTACATTAGGAGTACATTCTTTCTACAACTACATTAGGAGTCAGCAACCTATGGCCCATGGACTATAGCCAGCATTCCACCCAAAGTCATCTGGCCTGCTCAAAGTTCGGTGACCCACCCAATCTGCCACAAGCCAGGGAACGGCAGAGTTGCCCTGCCCAAGTTTGCCAAGTCCCTGTGCTGCTGCAGTAGTTTCCAGGAGCATTGTTGAACCTGCAAGTTCAACAATGATGCCATTGCCAAATGTCTGGCCCCTTTGCTGAAAAGATTGCTGTCCCCTGATCTAAAGAATGCCACCTCATTTTCTTTTCCTTCAAACTCCCTCCTCAAAACACTTTTTCTGTAACATTCTCAGCACAGCACCTTCATCCTCATTCCCTACTGGAGCTGAACTCAACTACGTGTAACCAAACTGAGCTGAAATTCTTCCTCTGCTTCCCCTCACCTTATCTTCTCCCAACTTGCTATCAATTTTCAATTGTAAGCTGTGTGATGGAAATGGCTAAATCAACTATATGCTATGTA